>NW_027411755.1:162109815-162469106 GCF_047663935.1 Musca autumnalis | reverse complement strand
ATGGCAGTAATATCGGCCTTGTACTTTTCAAGTACGTCTGCCAATGCGAAGACTGCACCTTCTCTATAAAGAGTGCGAACATTCCAGGTGCAGATTCGCAGATCATGGTCATTAAAACGTTTGCGGGGTTCGTCAACTTTAGAGGGGTTGTTTTTCTTTTCATAGTAGGCTGTTTTTTCTAGGGGAGGGTTACTAGCCCGACGCCCAATCCCAAGTTTTTAACGTTCTTATGGGTGAAGGCGGGGCACATGTTAGCTTACTACCTTTAACGGGTGTTAAAGGCAGTTCCCCAGGTGACTCCACGGGGAGGTCAGTGTCCACTTGAGATGAAAGAGGGACCAAGATAAATCCTGGGCTTTGCCATGTTAAAACCGGTCAGGACCGTTCCTTGGTATCTTTCACCCCCTACGTCATCCAATGAAATGACTGGTGGGCGCGATTTTTAAAATTTAATCCCAATCCATATTTTTCTTGGCAAGTTCAAATGTCCAAAAGGACCAAAAATTCCGAAAATACTCCAAAATACATTCGATCTGAGGCTGAGGGTACATATTTGTCGGCAAAGCAACTGCAACTTTCTACACTGTGGGAAGGGTATTATAAGTTTGTTTTGCTAAAAATTCATGTAACACCGCGAAATATTCGTCATAGATCCCGCACGATAACTTTCGAAAAATCAACCTATTTAGGTATCGTAAATTTTGTCCAAAATTTGTTGAAGTTCGAAGATGGACCATATAGGTCTACCCCTTCTGTTAATTACCCCCACAAAAGTTCAAATTTGTTCGCTAAAATAATTCGCACGATAGTTCCAGAAGGGTCTAACCGAATTGTTCCAAACTAGGGATGTCGAAATATTACTTCCATGCATATATCAGGTTCGAATATGGACTATATCGGTCCACTCCTTTGGAAAAAGTATATTTTAACAGCTCTTTGAATTGATGAATTTGTTTGAAAAATTTTCGCTTTGCGGCCCCTTTGATGACGGTGCAATTTTTTGGGCAAGTCCATACTTCCTGAGACAACGTTTAAGGACTCGTCTTTGATTGTTTCAATTTTTTGCATTTTTTTTTTTTGTCTTTATGGCCCTTGTTACGACGTTACAATATTTTTGGGGGTCATAGTCCATTCTTCTTGGGAAATTTGGCCAAAATTAAAAAACCATAGAAACGTTATAAGTATTGAGTTTACTTATTTTCTTTGTGTCCGAGGCTGAGGGTATATCTCCGTCGGTACAGCTGACTGATACTTTCTAACTTGTCATGACCGATTGGTCATTATTAAATACGGAAAAAACGCCTTAACTTAGAAAACCAAAACCCAATTGGTTTCTTATGGTTATGGCTATGGCATTATGTTAAGTTACTACTAATTGAATACTTTGATTTCCATAGGTTTGGTTCAATCAGCTGATTGACATGGCCTTATGGCATTATGGTAATGTCTCGTCTTGTTCTACCTTTACCTTTCCAGTAATGACGGCGTATATATGTATGTATGTTTATATTTCTGGTATGTTACCATGCATATCAACTTATGTATGTATGTATATATGACCGGACGGCTAAAAGAGATTCCTTGGAAAATTCCCAAGTGTAGTGGAGTAGGGTATCACATGGTCGGCCCACTCACTTGCTCACTTGTCCTAAGGTGTCTTGTTCCACGTTGGTTATGTTGCCATGACAATGTATGAGTATTGGGGCCATGGATTGCACTATCCACACTTTATAACGGTACTTTTAATTCATGGCACAACTTGAATCCCCAACTCTTTGCAATGGACATAATTCATAATGGATTTACCTACAAAGAAAGAGCATTAACTAAACTTTGAAATGTAATGCAATCCTTGCACATCCTTGAATAGACGACTTAATGTAACTGTCATGCTTGAACATGCACTGGAAGGCAGGCAACCTAGTGGTCTGAAATAATAAAATAAAAATGAAAAGTCATTTCTAAATTATGCCAATATTAAACAATGTCAGTGGAACGTGGTAACAACGACGCCATTAATTCGCGTGACATCTTTTATGTTTTTCAGCCAACGCCACCGTGTCCCCGCATCAACCAGGGTTCTTGGTGGCTTTTATTGTTGGCGCTGTTATTGTTGCCACTGATTAAGGTATCTTCTGCTTCTTTTTCTTCTTGGTGGCGGTGGTTCTTGCAAATGCATGAGCTAGAAAATCATTTACCAGGTGGGTGGGTGGCTGGCTGGTGTGTACGGTTGCAGGTTGTTACAATGGTGCCAACAACAGCAGCCTCTATACCAAATTGTGGCGATATTGAATAAAAATATTTAGTTTAAGTGAATGTTGTGGTTGGGTTTAGGTGGGCGAAAAAGCACACATTTTAAGCGTTGATAATGGACCTTGAAAGGTAAGAAAACATAGAAAAATAAGAACGCATTTAAGTGCATTTTAGCATAGTTTCCTTTTGGCTGCAAAAAAAAATCCGAATGTTCAGCTTACTTCGTTGTTGTTGTTGCTTTTTTAATTTTTTTTTTTAGTTCATAGCTAGATATGGTCTAGTTGCTCTCTTAAGTTCTTGTTTGTGTGTATGTATGGTCTGATGAAATCTTTCTATTGCGAATAAAATAGAATTATAGCTTTGAACGAACATACATTCCGTTCTCAATTCATATTTTATGTACAGCTGGGGGCGGGAGGGTCGGTCAAACAAACATCTTGTTGTGTGTGTTCGGTATAATTTTTATTTTTGTATGGTCTATCCTATTAACATAATGTGATCATAAATGTGGTAATTATAATTATTAGTGTGTTTAAAAATTTAGCAAGAATACATACAACAACAAATTCATAAATTATGCTAATAAGCCAAACAAGTTCGAAAATAATGAGGCTTGCTTATGCGAATTTGGCGCCTGAATATAACTACATTGAGGGAGGTTTATATTAAAATCAGCAATATATGTAATCAATAAAAGGCAAATAACGACTTGAAGACAAGCGTTTTGAGGCAGCATTGGGGAGCTGTCATAACGCCCTTAGCCCAGTCGGTGGTTTTAAGACAAAAACTCATTTTGAATGTTATGATCTCGCTTAGTTTTATACCACCATAGTATGGAGGGTATACTAAGTTTGTGTTTCAGTTTGTAACGCATTGAAATAATCATTTGCGACCATATAAAGTATGTATATAAATTAAAGATTTCATTAAAAAAATAGTTTTTAAAAAAGTTTTTAGGCCGCCTGTCCTTATTTGTACCAAATTTGCAACTGATTTCTTAATTCTACTTAGCCTAAATGTAAGCTAAATACTTTATGAGTTTTGATTACGTCTGTATTAAGTATGATCACGCCACTTGTCGTCATATGAGGTGGAAAAGGTTAACTTCTACATACCTGTAGTTGGTGTCATTTGGTTGGCTCATATTTCTTATTTTGGCTGCGTATGTTGTAACCTGATCAGTTTTTTATTGTATTGGCTGACTGTATTGACTGTGGAAAACATGTATATTGTTCGTAAGCATTTCACGGTGCTCTTGAATCAAATTTAAATGGAAGGTGCTTACAACTGGAAAGTTTTTGCGGATTCTGAAACTACAATGTTCACAGATAAGAAAAATCAAAAAACAAAAAAAAAAATCGCCGGAGCGCTTTTTAAATAAATCGCGATTCAAATTGACATTTTTTGGGGTTGTTTAGGTTTTTGCGATTTTGCTTGGAAACCGCAAATCATATCAAAATGGGAATGAAAAAATGTTGTGGCTATCAAAATTCTCTACAAGATTGACCTTAATGATATTTTCGTAGGTTTTAAAACTTTTGAGATATAGCTGTTGAAATGGGGACAATTCAAATTCAATTCAATTCCGTATCGTCCGCTTATAAAACAATGTCATGACTGCAATTTCCCAACATAAACTTATATATCTAAAAAAATGGTACAATCTAGGAAAAATTACATAAGCCAGTCTTGTAGAGAATTTTCACAGCTATTAGATTTTCTCAGGTCCAATGCCGATAAGACTTGCCGTCTTCAAGCAAAATCGCGAAACCTTAGCAAAAAAACCTAAAAATGTAAACTGAGCTTCTTTATCTCAAAAATTCTACAACCTGAGAACAACCATAAACGTCGGTTTTCATTAAAAGTTAGTTAAAACGCACCCTTCATGACATAGTTTTATAAGGGGGCGATACAGTCAGTGCATTGTCCTAATTTGAACTTCAATGTATCAAATATGGTAAAACCTACGAAAATACCTTAAAGGTCAGTCTTATAGAAGATGTTCATAGCTACAACATTTTCTTCAGTCTCATTTTGATAGGACTTGCGGTTTCTAAGCAAAATCGTGAAAACCTAAACAACGCCTAAAATGCCAACATGAATCGCGTTTTTTTTAAAAGCGCTCCGGCGATTTTTTTGTTTTTTGACTTTCTCATCTACATATGAACATTGTAGTTTCAGAATCCGCAAAAACTTCCCAAGTGTAAGCACCTTCCATTTAAATTTGATTCAAGAGCACCGTGCCACTTTTTCAAGGGAATGTACAGGGATGGCCCCCGGTGGAAATAGGCCACAAATTTAGTTGAATTTCGGAGCGGGTGTGGAACTTCTCCTATATCCTATTTTTTAAAAATGCTATATTTATAATAATTACGAATGTATCTGGAAGTGAAGTTCGGATCGGATGGTGGGAGTTTGGAGCGGGTGGAAGCTCAGAAGAATTAATTCAATCATTCGTTTCAGTTTTGATAAAATAGCGTTTTAATTAAAATTCAACAAAATGGTCCTCCCTGTATTTTCTCTGAAATTTTCAGGAAAATCGTTTCATTTTCACCGCTGATGTTCCTTGTACATTCTCGGAAATTTTCAAGAAAATTGCTTCAGTCGTTTTTGAGTCTATACGGAACATGCAAACATACCAACATACTAACATATACACATTGTACACAAATGGAGTTTAGTCTACGAGTAAAATCGAGTAACATCGCTTTATAAGGTGAAAGTTCGGAATGGGGTGGTTAGGAAGGTGGAGGTTCGGATGGTGGCTGTTCGGAACAGGGTGGAAATTCGGAGGGGGTTGTTTTGGAGGGCCGAAGTTCGAAAGAATTAATTCAATCGTTCGTTTCAGTTTTGCAAAAATAGCGTTTTTAAAAAAATAGGGCATAGGGGAGGTACCCCGCCTCCTCCGAAATTCGAGAAAATATATAACATATATTCATCTGGGTTCTCCCTGAACATTCTCTGAAATAGTCAGGAAAATTAAAAAAATCAGGCATAAGGGAGGCACCCCGCCCCCTTCGAAATTCAACAAAGTAAAGGGTGTTTTTAAGCTAGATAGAACTTTAAATTGTAAAAAGTAACACAAAAAATTAAATTTTGATGAAACTTTTTTTTTATTTCTTTCAGTATACTCTGACAAATCATCATGAATAGACTCACGCTTGAACAACGCTACGAAATTATCCAAATTTACTTTGAAAATCAGTCGTCGATTCGCGCAATTTATAGACGACTTCGTCATTTGTATGGCGTTCAGCGATGAGGCGCATTTTTGGCTTAACGGGTTTGTTAGTAAGTAAAATTGCCGCATATGGAGTGAAACCAATCCACAAGAGACCCTACAGACTCCATTACATCCAGAAAAATGCACCGTATGGTGCGGTTTTCACGCTGGTTGCATCATCGGACCTTATTTCTTCAAAAATGAGGCCGGAGCTCGCGTTACGGTCAATGGAGATCGTTACCGCACCATGATCAATGATTTTTTGTTTGAAAATATGAATGACATTGATCCGGAGGAGATGTGGTTTCAACAGGATGGCGCTACGTGCCATACGGCGAACGCAACCATCGACTTATTGAAATCAAAATTTGGCGATAAGTTGATTTCGAGAAGTGGACCTGTCAATTGGCCTCCAAGGTCGTGCGATTTGACACCTCTCGATTATTTCCTGTGGGGCTACGTGAAGTCACTGGTTTATGCTGATAAACCAGCAACAAGTGATGCCTTGGAGGCCAGCATTGTTCGTGTTATTCGTGACATACGGCCAGCAGTGCTCGAAAAAGTTGCCAAAAATTGGACGTCCAGAATGCACTTCGTCAAGAACAGCCGCGGTGCCCATATGCCCGAAATCATTTTCAAATGTTAATGTCACGTATTGATCTTTCGAATAAAAAAAATTTTGATTACAATTTAATTTTTTGTGTTATTTTTTACAATTTCGAGTTCTATCGGGCTTAAAAAACACCCTTTATATCCTATTTCACCACGGGTCCTCGCTGTATATTCTCTTAAATGTTCAGTAGTATTGGATGTGCAACATATTTAAAAAGTTGGAAGATAAACTTCGTTTTCACATACATATTGAGGCCTCTGAATAAAGCAAAGTTATAGTTGGGCTTTATAAAATATTGGTTAAAAGAATTTGACGACCCCAATGTGACCAAGCGTCTCTTTGTCTCTCTTGCCCGACCTACCACTGAATGTGGATGCGTGCTTTGGAGTCAATTTTATAAATGCTATTCTGATAAAATAGAATCCGTTCAAATTCAATGTCTTCTTTTTGGATATAGATGCTTGCAATGGAATACGAATGTAGCTCTTCCACCATCGTTTAAAATTAATCGATCTACCAACTCTCGAGAGGAGACGTTAATTGCTAAGAGCAATATTTATTACAAAACTTTTAAGAAGACGAATTGATAGCAACTTTTTGGTCGGTAAATTATATCTAAATATTCCCTTTCGTAATACGCGAAATTACATACAGTCGGACCTCGATTATCCGTGATGGTCGGGACCGGAGGCATTACGGATAATCGATTTTCCCGGATAATGGAGGTAATGCTTTCATGCAGTTTTTGAACATATTTTTAATTAAAAATGGCATAATATTGTACAATAATTTTGATAATCTGCAATTTTTATTAAATTGGTTACGGTAATCCACCAAATTTTAGAAGGATAAATAAATATCATCATTATCATATTCATCTGCATTGACTTTGTCCCATGGTTTTTGTGATACCATAAATACACAAATTGTGTAATACGGGAGAATTTCCAGTTTTCGTCTGTTTACCTTTTGTTTGCTTATTCAGATTAATTGGAAAGTGTGTTTTTACTCCCGGGTAATGAAGTTTATAACGAAAAATAGAAGAAATAGAAAAAGTCGAAGATTTCTATTCTATCACGGATAATGGAGGTTCCCGGATAATCGATTCACGGATAATCGAGGTTCAACTTACCACTTTCTGAAGCAAAAACTATAAATTAAGTAATCCGTTTAAGTCCATATGCGAGGTCTATAAAAAAACTATACAATATTATACCTTTTTATGATACTTTGGAAGTAAAACAAATGTATTTTGCGTATGTAGATTGTGGTGTATTTTAATGTTTATTAATTATTGTGTTTCATGTAAATAAATTGTTTAAGTTATTATGAGCAGAAAGTATTGTAGCTCCATAGTACAGACTATGGTGTGTACGAGCTCTTTTCGTCATGGGGAGGTGGCTCCCTCGGTCGGCAGGGGCGGGAAAGAGAGGAGTGGGACGATTGAAAAAAAAGAACTTAACATCGTTCTTTTTATTACTTAAGCCTTTCATACATACAACTTCCGTTTTTTTTGTTCGAAGGACGAATATGAATTAATTAGAATACCATAAACGCTTTCTCTACAACATAACATCATTTATGGTTATGTCGCTACGTTTTCACAGTAAAGTGACTGGGATAGTAGCATTTTAATGTTATGTAATAGCTTAGGGATCTTAGGGACAAACTTAACACCTGCAAAAACACTTGTGGCAGATGTCATCATAAATCAACCATCAACCCGATAACTTTACAGACATCTTCATATGCACAAATACTTTCCAAAAATATAATCTCTGTAATTATCCATACATTTCAAACACACATACTCGTATTCTTGGCATTTCTCAACGCCAATTAGGTATGAATTGTGTACGTGAGCTGCAGTTTACTCAGCCGTTATAATTGTAATGTTCATAGGTTCGTACATTCATTCATTTGATGACAGTGTTAATGTACGTAAAGCAAACGTGAATTTCACAAAATTACCGTTTAAATGGATGCCCAGACATGGAAGATGGAGAGAATCGGAAAAAGGAAACAACACAATTTCACAAATTCACAAGCATGCCAAACATTATTTGTAATTCTTAAGAAAAATCTCAACAGAAATTTCGTAATGTGGATCCTAAAAAGGGAAGAAATTACATATATTATTGAGGAGAGAGTGTAAAGATGGAATATGTAATATGAACATTTTTAGACACACATAGCTATATAAACGGAAAGAGGAGTTATGTGCATGTAAATAAACATCAATGACATTTTCGGGGTTTGCAATGAAATTTGAACATGGAAAAAAAGAATTCCGAGATTGAATATGAAATGTTAAAAGTCAGTTTGAAACAATTGAGGTCCTTAGACAACTAGTTATGTATTAGGAAGAAATCAAATATGTCTTACCAATTGAAACAAGATATCTGTTCCAGAACCTGCAAGAAGCTACTAATTTTTACTACGACAGTAATGTTTCTTTATGGTATCGAAAAAATAGTACAAATTAGTAGGTTCTTGCAGTTCTGGAACATACCAAAATTCTGTTAAAATTTAGGTTATGTTATAGGATACACAGCTGCCGTTGATTATTGACAGCCACACTTCAGTCTAAGACCAGCGGTCCATTGTCTTCATCCTGAAAAGAGATAAAAAGGGGAATGAGAGGGAAACAAGTAAAAAGTCGCTCCACCATAAAATAGTCTTAATTAAAATATAATAATTGTGGTCCTTTCAATTGTTTCAAACAATTTTCGAAATGGCAAATTACAGCTAGTTCGGTTAAAAATTGTAGCTAAAATTCTCAAAATACCGAAAATCGGGAGGTACTGATATATGAGGGCTATACCAAAACATGGACCTATGTTGACGATGTTTGGTGGAGATGTTTCATGACCACTGAGAACCTCAAATGTCAAATTGCAGATAGTTCGTTTAAAAATTGTGGCTAAAATTCTCAAAATACCGAAAATTGGGAGGTACCGTTATATGGGGGCTATACCAAAACATAGACTTATGTTGATGATGTTTGGTGGAGATGTTTCATGACCACTGAGAACCTCAAATGGCAAATTACAGCTAGTTCGTTTAAAAATTGTAACTAAAATGCTCAAAATACGGAAAATCGGAAGGTACGGTTATAAGGGGGCCATACCAAAACATGGACCTATTTTGACGATGTTTGGTGGAGATATTTCATGACCACTGAGAACCTCAAATGTCAAATTGCAGATAGTTCGGTTACAAATTGTGGCTAAAATTCTCAAAATACCGAAAATCGGGAGGTACCGTTATATGGGGGCCATACCAAAACATGGACCTATTTTAACGATGTTTGGTGGAGATGTTTCCTGACCACTGAGAACCTCAAATGTCAAATTGCAGATAGTTCGGTTACAAATTGTGGCTAAAATTCTCAAAATATCGACAATTGGGAGGTACTGATATATGAGGGCTATACCAAAACATGGACCTATGTTGACGATGTTTGGTGGATATATTTCATGACCACTGAGAACCTCAAATGTCAAATTGCAGATAATTCGGTTACAAATTGTGGCTACAATTCTCAAAATACCGACAATTGGGAGGTACTGATATATGAGGGCTATACCAAAACATGGACCTATGTTGACGATGTTTGGTGGAGATGTTTCATGACCACTGAGAACCTCAAATGTCAAATTGCAGATAGTTCGGTTACAAATTGTGGCTAAAATTCTCAAAATACGGAAAATCGGAAGGTACGGTTATAAGGGGGCCATACCAACACATGGACCTATTTTGACGATGTTTGGTGGAGATGTTTCATGACCACTGAGAACCTCAAATGTCAAATTGCAGATAGTTCGTTTAAAAATTGTGGCTAAAATTCTAAAAATACCGAAAATTGGGAGTTACCGTTATATGGGGGCCATACCAAAACATGGACCTATGTTGACGATGTTTGGTGGAGATGTTTCATGACCACTGAGAACCTCAAATGTCAAATTGCAGATAGTTCGGTTACAAATTGTGGCTAAAATTCTCAAAATACCGACAATTGGGAGGTACTGATATATGAGGGCTATACCAAAACATGGACCTATGTTGACGATGTTTGGTGGAGATGTTTCATGACCACTGAGAACCTCAAATGTCAAATTGCAGATAGTTCGTTTAAAAATTGTGGCTAAAATTCTAAAAATACCGAAAATTGGGAGTTACCGTTATATGGGGGCTATATCAAAACATGGACCTATGTTGACGATGTTTGGTGGAGATGTTTCATGACCACTGAGAACCTCAAATGTCAAATTGCAGATAGTTCGGTTACAAATTGTGGCTAAAATTCTCAAAATACGGAAAATCGGAAGGTACGGTTATAAGGGGGCCATACCAAAACATGGACCTATTTTGAAGATGTTTGGTGGAGATGTTTCATGACCACTGAGAACCTCAAATGTCAAATTGCAGATAGTTCGTTTAAAAATTGTGGCTAAAATTCTAAAAATACCGAAAATTGGGAGTTACCGTTATATGGGGGCTATACCAAAACATGGACCTATGTTGACGATGTTTGGTGGAGATGTTTCATGACCACTGAGAACCTCAAATATCAAATTGCAGATAGTTCGGTTACAAATTGTGGCTAAAATTCTCAAAATACGGAAAATCGGAAGGGACGGTTATAAGGGGGTCATACCAAAACATGGACCTATTTTGACGATGTTTGGTGGAGATGTTTCATGACCACTGAGAACCTCAAATGTCAAATTGCAGATAGTTCGGTTGCAAATTGTGGCTAAAATTCTCAAAATACGGAAAATCGGAAGGTACGGTTTTAAGGGGCCATACCAAAACATGGACCTATTTTGACGATGTTTGGTGGAGATGTTTCATGACCACTGAGAACCTCAAATGTCAAATTGCAGATAGTTCGGTTACAAATTGTGGCTAAAATTCTCAAAATACAGAAAATCGGGAGGTACCGTTATATGGGGGCCATTCCAAAACATGGACCTATTTTGACGATGTTTGGTGGAGATGTTTCATGACCACTGAGAACCTCAAATGCCAAATTGCAGATAGTTCGGTTACAAATTGTGGCTAAAATTCTCAAAATACCGACAATTGGGAGGTACTGATATATGAGGGCTATACCAAAACATGGACCTATGTTGACGATGTTTGGTGGAGATGTTTCATGACCACTGAGAACCTCAAATGTCAAATTGTAGATAGTTCGTTTGAAAATTGTGGCTACAATTCTCAAAATACCGAAAATTGGGAGGTACCGTTATATGGGGGCTATACCAAAACATAGACTTATGTTGACGATGTTTTGTGGAGATGTTTCATGACCACTGAGAACCTCAAATGTCAAATTACAGCTAGATCGGTTAAAAATTGTAGCTAAAATGCTCAAAATACGGAAAATCGGAAGGTACCGTTATATATGGGCTATACCAAAACATGGACCTATGTTGACGATGTTTGGTGGAGATGTTTCATGACCACTGAGAACCTCAAATGTCAAATTGCAGATAGTTCGTTTAAAAATTGTGGCTAAAATTCTCAAAATGCCGAAAATTGGGAGGTACTGATATATGATGGCTATACCAAAACATGGACCTATGTTGACGATGTTTGGTGGAGATATTTCATGACCACTGAGAACCTCAAATGTCAAATTGTAGATAGTTCGTTTAAAAATTGTGGCTAAAATTCTCAAAATACCGAAAATTGGGAGGTACCGTTATATGGGGGCTATACCAAAACATAGACTTATGTTGACGATGTTTGCTGGAGATGTTTCATGACCACTGAGAACCTCAAATGGCAAATAACAGCTAGTTCGGTAAAAAATTGTGGCTAAAATTCTCAAAAAACCGAAAATCGGGAGGTACCAAAACATGGACCTATGTTGACGATGTTTGGTGGAGATATTTTATGACCACTGAGCACCTCAAATGGCAAATTACAGCTAGTTCGGTTAAAAATTGTGGCTAAAATTCTCAAAATACCGAAAATTGGGAGGTACCGTTATATGGGGACTATACCAAAACGTGGACCTATGCCCATATCCTTTGGGATATAAGTTTGCTGATCACTAGGAACCCTAAGTTATAGCTAATTCGGTCTGCAAATGTGGCGAAGAACGTCGAAATACCTCAAATCCGGAGGTACCGTTATATGGGGGCTATACCAAAGAGTGGACCGATATAGCCCATCTTCGAACTTGACCTGCCTATGAAAACAAGATCCTCGGGTGCAAAATTTCAGCACCCTATCTCAATTATTGCGGACGCTAGAGTGATTACAACAGACGGACAGACGGAGGTGGCTAGATCGTCTTAGAATTTTATCTTGATCAAGAATATATATACTTTATAGGGTCGCAAATGATTAGTTCGATGTGTTACATGTGGTGGAGGGTATAAAAAGGTATAAGCGTAAGAAAGAGGTAGAGGAGAGAATTAGAGCAAAGAAGGTGAACTTGCTTATACTAGGATGACCCGTCTTATAGCCAGTTAAGGCTCCTGAAGTAGGTTAACAGTGATGCAGGGTATACGGAGGAAAAATAAGAGAGAGATACTATCTCATGCACATGTCTTTTGACTGACAGTCAAGAACACCGGCAGAGAAGGTGCTCAGTTGTTTCAGTATCTTCCACATTCTCACATAGTCTGCAATACTCAACGCTCTTGTCCTCACACTTAGTTATCATAGTTCTAATGCCGCAGTGACCAGTAATGACTTCTACAGCGATTCTGATTTACGTAGTGTGAGAAGGTACGCATTTCTACATCCTGAGGCCAAATTGACTTCGATACTTTACAAACAGGTACGTCTTGCTAAATCTTTATGTTTTCTTTGCATAGAACTTACTAAGTTCGTTGAGGATGAAGCAAAAACACACAGTATTCCGCCCGAAGGTCGGAGGACTGGAAGCCTCGTCTTGCCAGTTCAGCAATTGTATCATTTCCCTAAACATTGCAGTGCCCTGGTACCCAACAAAACTTAACGGCTATATAACATGTTTTTAGTTAGACCTGCAATTTTGAACTGTCTTAGATTTAATATTAGCGGATCCTAAGGCCTTTAGAGCTGACTGGCAACCCATGGAACTAGTTCCCTGGTACCCGACAATACTTAACGGCTATGTTACAAGTTTTTAAGGTAGGTCTACAAATTTGAACAGTCTTAGATTTAATAGAAAAGTATCCGAACGCCATTAGAGCAACCTGGCTATCTACGTATACCGTGACTATCCTATCTGCAAGGTCTGTCAATCCTACTAGTAGTTCTAAAATTTCACCACCGGAAAGACTTCGGCCTAAGAAACACTGCAGTTGTCGTAAAGTGTTTTTAAGGCGAACAAGATGTTATTCTAGTCGTCTGCATCTTTATACCAAAAACGTTCCCCCATGTTTTAGACGTTCGTCTGTCTGGCTGGTGATCAACCCATTCGAACCAATACTTCGCAATAGTTTGCCTAAATTTAGTTTAGGTTCGAAGATGGGCCATATCGTTCCACTTCTTCGGGTACGTCCCCGACCTTCCGTAGTAAGTCCATACTTCCTGAGATAATTGTCTGAAAGCTCCAAAAAAAACCAGCCAGCAAACAACAAAAATTTCAAAAATGTCTTCCAAACTTACAGTAACTTAATTATACCCTCATCCTTAAGGCTAAAGAAGGTATATACACTTAAATACGAGTAAGACCAACATTGAGCGTCATCGAAATAATGGTTTTTGATCGCAAGTATGTTTGGGAGAAATCCGTTTCAGACAATTTGGAGCTGATTCAGCCATGCCAAAAATTCGGCGTGCGGTCCCTGTTATAACGGCGTATTTTTTTTTGGCAAGGCTACCGGCACCAACTAAACGGAGTAGTACGTAAGATAACCCTCGAAGGGAGAAACCGATGTGGTCAAACTTTGTATATCATAGTATTTCTTACAAACTCGAAATATGTCCGAATATTGGCTACATCGGATCACAAAGTTAGAAAAGAGTGCAATTTAAAAAGTTTTTATAGTTTTGGTAACATGTTGTGTATGCGGGCCTAGTTACGACGGTTCAATGTTTTCGCTGTCAAGTCCATACTTCCTGAAAATTGGCCCAAAAACTAAAATAACCCACACAAACGTCAGCAATATTGTATATAGTTCTTTTTTAGTTCTGATACTGAGAGTATATTTCTGTCGGCACAGCTGACTGATACTTTCTTTCTTGTTTTTCCATAGATATCATTTTTTCGGGTGTCTTGGTTTCCCAGCCTTTGGAATTTATGTCACTGCCCTAAAAATCTCCTTCAGTATGGTGATCAAGACAGGCGGTGCGCATCGCCGGAACCATACCGTCTGGGGCAGGAGATTTATAGGGTTGCAAAGTATTGATTGCAAAAGAAATCGCTGTTTCTGATTGTCGCAACAAAAATGTGTGCGAATGAAACACACCAAAACTTTAGTTTTCGAAATATTATTACCTTTGCTTTTGCTTTAAAGCAAAAACAAATTTGAAAACAAACACACTTGTTTGGTAATATTTCATTCGCACACATTTTCATTTTGACATACAGAAACAGGCTGTTAGACTTTTCTTAGCTGCAATACAAATTCATACCTTCTCCCTCTCCCTATCCATTGTGAGCTTCTTGACGGCACACCCCTCCCCCCATCCTGGAACAAGTTTACGAAGTTCCAATTGTCAGTTTAAAGCTCTCGGTTCTGCTTTCGGATCAGCTTTAGCACTTCTGTCACTTTCGAAGCTGTAGATGGCGCCTTTTTTGTGGCATTTTCTGGATAAGGGAAGCTTTCGATTCTTAGTGACTTTGAAGACCTTCAAACCATCTGCCCTGCCAAAACTCGTCAGCAGTTATGACCATCCTCAGACGACGTTTCATCAGAAACCAATGATCACCACTGATCTTGCCCTTGAGGTCAGACTTATCAATGGTCGCTACCGCAAGGTCGTTTGGAGGGATCATCCCCCAGGTGTTTGGGGGTTTTTGTACCGGTAACTATCTGGCAAGCGAGCAACTTTGCGTACGAAGCCGGTTGGCTATTCAACTGACGTTTCACAATCATCTTAGCGCCTGGCTGTTGTTTCTCTCTTCACGCCACGCTGATCGTCAGTCATATCAGCCAACTTACTTCCCACAACGCCATTCTTCCTCCTTGAACCCGACCAAGTGTTTCACTAGGAGCTGGACTTGTTCGTTGCCACCGAGTTTGCAACTACCTGTTATCCAGATTTCTGCAAATTTGGAGCTTCGGAACCTTTCTAGCTCCTTTTTCTCCCAGCAGATTTAGCTGAGCTGTCAAACTAGCTGGGGCCTTGTACGGCTGCTTAGTCGGTGCCTGCGCATTCAGCTTCTCCGATTTAGGAGCGGAAACAGCCTTGGTGTATTCCGACCGTGTCATTGTGGCCGATGTAGTCAACATGACCTTTGATATCCGCTAGGGATCCGGACAGCTTGAGACCACTGGATTTATAAACTTGATTTTCTCACGTGTAGTCAACGCACGGTTTGGACTAGTGACTACTTCCGGGTCAGTGATCCGTTCGATAGTTAGCGAATGGCTTTATAAACATGATTTTCTCGCGTGTAGTCAACGCTCTGTTTGGACTAGTGACTACTTCCGGGTCAGGGATCCGTTCGACAGTAAGCGAATGCATATCAACCTGATAGTACTTCCTTTCAAAGCGCTTTACGAAACGAAGCTAATCTCACGAAATACGGATTGAGATATGTCTCTAAGGGAATTATACACGAATTTGGAGTAGTAATTTAAAGGTTTTAGTAGCCATGTCGGTTCTTTCTGTCCCGGGTCTTCCACCGAGTTTGCAACTATCTGTTATAATATAATTGCTCCACAAACATCCAATAGGGACAAGGGAGACTTCTCTCATATCAATGAGTGCAATCCGATTCATATTAGCTCAATGATATGGGACCTACAGTTTATCGCCGAGTCCGAACGGCGTGTCTAAGACACCACTTTTGTAGAGAAGTTTTACATGGCTGAAATACTCAGGAAATGTCGCCAACATTACTGAGGGGTATTTTGCCACCGTTGAAAATGTTGATGTTGACTGGCCGGGAAATCGAACCCACGACCTTTAGCGAGCAAGGCGGGTGTGCATACCATTGCACCACGTTGGCACCCAACTATCTGTTGTTTTTGCAAATTTAGAGCTCCGGAACCTTTCCAGCTCCTGTTTCCCCAGCAGACTTAGCAACATTCACAGGCGGAGCTGTCACACTAGCTGGCGCCTTGTCCGCCCGCTTAGTATGTGCCTGCGCATTCGGATTCTCGACTTCGACTGCCTTGGTGTAATCCGATGGAGTGAACATGACCAGCCCTGGCGCAGACACCTTTGATATCCGCAAGGGATACGGACAGCTCGAGACCACTGGCTTTCCAACCTTGATTGCCTCGCGTGTAGTTAACGCACTTTTTGGACTGGTGGCTACCTCCGGGTCAAGGAGCGGGATCCGTTCGATAGTAAGACACCTGATGGTACTTCGTTTCAAAGTGCTTTACGAAGCGAAGCTTCAACCTTATCTCACGGAATATTGCTTGAGAGATGTCTCTAGGGGTATTATCCACGAATTTTGAGCAGTCATTTCTAGTTTTTTGGTAGCCGTATCTATTATTTCTGTCCCGGGCCTTACTACTTTTGGTGGTTCAGGATGTGAAAGATTTCTTCGTCTACAATCTCATTCCTACCAAATTATAAAGCTCTGTCTTAAATATTGCGAGCCATATCTTTGTCTGTACTTGTGGAAAACTGCTAAACCAGAAATAACTTGACAGGTCTTACGGTTTGTGTGAAAAATCCTAAAAACACATTAAGCTCGGCAAAAAATATTTTTTGACACCGAATAACTTTGCACACATGAGATCGATGGGGATTTTAAGGCCAATGATTCAGCTTTATGAGAATTCGTAATATTTCCCATACGACATCCTTGTAGTCTAGTTTCTCCCACTGTAAGTCACATGCGAATCTGCATCCATTAGTTAAACTCAACTTCAACCTTTTGTTTCATACTAAAACATTCATGCATATGTATGTACATATGTATGCATGCATCTGATCTCATGATATTTTCTTATGCGGTAATTTTACAGTAAATTACTTCTTAAACCGCAAAACCACCAAAGGAAAAGAAAACGAAATAAGTTGGCTTGAAGGAATATTGGGAATACAGTTGCAGCCCTCACCATGCCAATAATTGAGCTGTCAATACAGTTTGCTGAACATTTTAATATGTGGTTATTTTCCAAAGAGGTTGTTTTGCACTCGCTGTGTTCGACAGGTTTTCTTTATAATCCCCCTTAGCAATTAATGTTGCAAAGATAAATTTGTTCGCAGTAAATACTGTTAAATATGTCTTAAGTTGTTAGAATGAGGAGCATATTGATTTACAGATAGTTTCATTTCCATAGACGTAGGGGATGTTAACGAAAGCTAGTAATGGTCCTGATCGACTTCAATCGTCTGTCTTCACTTATGACTTTGAAAAAATTAAATATTTTTAAAGCAATTTTTGTAATATGTTTTAACAATTTCAGCCGATCCGAACAAATATGACTGTGATATGATCGTCTATAACGATAGAAAATCGATCGATTGCGATTGTTAGGTTAGGTTGAAAATCAGGCAGGAGGAATCGACATATTTCCTGATGCTTAAATCAGAATAAGTCTCTTGTGCACTCTAGAGCAGATGTTTTCCCGAAAGGGACTTTGTATAATTTTTACCTTAGGAATTCTATTCTATTAAGCTTCAGTGCTTTGGTAAAGAAACGCAAGGTTTCGGAGAATATCTAACCAATGAGGTTCCGTTCAAATAGAATCGACTGCAATGGAACACATTTTTTTTAGAATTGGAGAATCTCTAAGAGGTAGAAGTTGGCTACCTGAATACCATTGTACCATTCCGCATCGCTGTGACGTGTCAGAAATGTTTACGACAAAATTCTGAATGAAAAGTTTTACTGTATTTAGCAGCACTCTTGATATCGGTAAGACTTAACGATTACTACCTTTTCATAGCTACCAAACATATACTTTATTTTATGCAGCTATAATACAGTGCGTCACCTTTAGGTTGTTGTATTGCTTGTATAGCAGTAATAACGACTATGCATTTTTCAAGTTAATCTCTCTATAAGGAGTGCGAACATTCCAAGTGCAGATTAATGGTCCTTAAAATGTTCGATGCGGTCGTCAACTTTAGATGGGTTTGTCGTTATTTTTCTTTACTTTTTCTTTTCTTTCCTTTCCTTTCCTTTATTTTATGTTGCTTTTTGGAGGGATGGGTTACTAATACAATGTCCGCGCGGAACATCTAACTCACTACATTTCACATCAGTGTTGAAATTACCATGATAAAACTGCCCACGTCCGTTGCTTAATATCTTTCCTACGAATCCTACAACATTTTTAAACGTTTTTAATAAAGCTCCAATATGCATATTTGACCTATTTAGGTTTTTTAGGTCTATATTTTATTTTAGGTATAGGCAATATCGAAATCTGATCCGATTTTTACAAACTTGTACATGATTTGGACTGTTACAATTTGCTGAACATTGGCTTCAGAAAATTTGGCACGGCTTCAGAAAATTTATCCAGGACCACTTCAGAGAGCTGTCCAATCTCTCAGGTTCTAGGGTAGCTGAGAGAATTGTCCGTGACATCAACATAGCTTCAGCCACGAGCTACAAAGCTCATGGTGGAATAACTGAAGTCAGACCAAATTTCCCAGGCGACGGAATTAGGATCATTTCGTTTTACGGATCCGAGGACCCAAAGATTAGATGAAAATTAGCCGAAAAAGTGGCTAGACAAACTAAGGCAATGCAAAATTAGGAAAGAGGGATGATAGAACGGCTGACAAGTCCCAAGAGGTGCACGTGTTATTTTAACCGTCAGTTAATAGATCACCCCGAGAGTAACACCGAGAAGAGGAGGATGCCGCGCTGCATAGGAGCCCTTTCAGCCGAGGAGATATCGCCACAAGACTTTGGGCTCAAACGGAATTTCAGTGGTAATGAAATAAACAAACAACTGAAATATTTGACAAGTATCCTCAATTCATTACTAGCAACCCTGGAAGTTGGCAGAGTGGTCCGCTACTGAACAGAGGCGAATCGTACAGGTCGCCAACACAATCACGAGTGATTTTAGCCCAATCAGGATGTTTGGCATTGAAACAGACGGCAAGAACTGTTCATTGTCTTTGGAACGACATTTTCGTGTTGCAAGCTTTGACTAGAACAAGCTTGGTTTATTGCAGTACAAGCTTGTTTCCTAATAATCTCGCACTTGATGTATTTTCCCTCACCGAAGCTACCATAATGACTTCCGCAAGGGAGTCCATCGAGTTGACCTTCTTAAGTATTCTCCTTATATGGTTAAACTTCAGCGTGCTCTTTCTCTGTGATCTTAAACGGGACCTCTTCTTTTTTGTTGCATTAAATTCTAGATCGATACAACAATCATCCGTCTGCTGAAATCAAGAAATTTTATGCAGAAGCTTCTATTTCTTTTGGGTTGTTTGGTATTGAAAACGGGTTTGAAGGTTTATAAGGTCCACTTTTTTATATAAACCCCATAGAGCATTCCCATTGAAATTCCGTTTGATCCCAAAGTCTTATGACGATACCTTCTCGGCTGAAGGACTCTTATGCAGCGCGGCACCCTCCTCTTCTCGGTGTTACTCCCGGGATGTTCTATTAACTGACGTTTAGATTACACGTGCATCTCTTGGTGCCTGTCAGCCGTTCTATCATCCCTCTTTCCCAATCCAGCATTGCTTTAGTTAGTCTAGCCACTTTGCCCGTTAATTTTCGCCTAACCTTTGGAAAATTTGGTCTGATTTCAGGTATTCGACCATGAGCTATGTAGCTCGTGGCTGCAGCTATGTTGATGTCGCAGAAAAATCTCTCAGCTACCCGAGAATCTAAGGAACTGGACAGATCTCTGAAGTGGTCATGGCTACATTTTCTGAAGCCTGCCAATCAGCTTTCTCTAGGTTCAGAAAATTTTAACAGTCCGAATTATATACAAATTTGTGAAAATCGGAGCAGATTTCGATATAGCCTATACAGGACCAAAAAAAAAAACCTAAAATAGGTCAATTATGCATATAAGGGGTTATCCATTTCGTGGTTTCAAAAGTATGGGGCTGGAATTCGACATTTGTCAAACAAAGTTGTTAAACCAATTTTTTTTTATTTTCCGTTGAAAGTCTGACATTTACGAAAATGGATCGCTTAACTATCACAAAACGCATAGAAATTATCAAAACCTACTACAACAAGTAAAAAAGTATCAGTCGGCTTTGCCGACAGAGATATACCCTCAGCCTGTGCAAATTGAAACACTTTTTTCACAAAAAACTTATGTATTTTGGGGGTTTCAAAATGTTGGTAGTATGAACCGACAAAAGTGTTGATTAGGATTAAAGTTCAAAAATTTTGCGGAAAAGGTACTTAAAGGAATGGACCGACGTAGACCATGGGGGTGCCATAGGGGGTTTTTACGCCCTTCGGGCTGTTTTCTCAAGAAGTATGGGCTTGCCCCTGAAACAACTTTTACCATCGTAATTGAGGCAGCGAATGTAAGTTGCTTCAACAAAAATCAAAGTGATTTAATAGCAGGTCTTAAAATGAACTTATCCAACATTTTGTGTGGGAGGTACGGGATGGAGTGGACAAATATGGTCCATATTCGAACCCGATCTATATCTGGTAGATATTATGAGAATGTGTAAAGTATGGACCAAATCGGTCACTCCCATCAAGAATTATCGTGCGCACAATTTTTCCGAATATTTTTGAACTTTTGTAGGGTAGGTACCTGAAGGAGTGGACCGATATGACTTATCTACGAATTTAAAGTAAGTTTGGAAACAATATTACGAAGGCCAAATTTTGGCCGGAATCGGCATTTCCGTTCGAGAATTATCTTGCGCTTCCACCCATAAACATGGTGTCATAGGGTTTGTCTTTCAACTTTCAGTCTATTTTTTCAGGAAGTATGGACTTGCCCCTGAGGAAACTTGTACCTTCGTAAAGGGGACAGTGAATACAAGATGTTACAATAAAAACCAAGGCGATTCAAGAGCAGGTCCTAAACTGAACTTTTCCGAAATTTTGTGTGGGAGGTACTCGAAGGAGTTTACCGATTGAGTCCATATTGGAACCTCATCTAAGTTTGGTAGAAATTACACGATGTGGAAAGTATGGACCAAATCGGTTATTCCCTACAAGAGTTATCGTGCGTACAAGTTTTGCGACAATTTTCGAACTTTTGTGGGGGAGGTACCGGAAGGAGTGGACCGATATAATCCATCTTTGAACTTGAACTAAGTTTGGACAAAATATTACGAAAGCCAAATTTTGGACCGAATCGGCAGATCCGTTCGAGAGTTATCTTGCGCTCCAACCACTACACGCTTTGTCGTAGGGTTTTTTGTAACTTTTAGGCTATTTTTCGTATAGAGGACAACGAATACAACTTGCGTAAACAAAAATCAAAGCGATTCGAGTCCAGGTCCTAAACTGAGCTTTTCCGAAATTTTGTGTGGGAGGTACCCGAAGGAGTAGACCGATTGAGTGCATATTGGAACCTCATCTAAGTTTGGTAGAAATTACACGATGTGGGAAGTATGGACCAAATCGGTTATTCCCTACAAGAGTTATCGTGCGCACAAGTTTTGCGACAATTTTTGAACATTTGTGGGGGAGGTACCTGAAGGAGTGGACCTATATGTCCCATCTTCGAACTTAAATCGAATCTAGACAAAATATTTCGATACCCAAAATTTGAACCGAATCGATTGATCCGTTCGAGAGTTATCGTGCGCACCAGCCTACCAGACAGACAGACAGACGGACGGACATTGCTAGATCGACTCAAAATTGTCTGAAACGGATATCGTACAAACATACTTGGGGTCTAAAACCATTATTTCGATGAGGCACATTTTTGGTCGTATCAAAGTGTAAATACCCTCTTTAGCCTAAAGGCTGAGGGTATAAAAATATGCACACGATAACTCTACCAGATATAGATCAGGTTCGAATATGGACTATATTTGTGCACTCCTTTGGATACCTCCCACACAAAATTTCGGATAAATTCACTTTAAGACCTGCTCTCGAATCACTTTGATTTTTGTTGAAGCGATTTTCATTCGCTACCTCCATTACGACGGTAAAAGTTTTTTTTCTTGGGAAAACATCCCGAAAGGTGTAAAAAGCCCTATGTCACCATATGTGGCTCTCGAACTGTTCTACCGATTTGGTGCAACATTTGGTCTTCGTCATATTTCAAATGTCACTAAAATGTTAGGACGATATCACTTGAATGGTGCAACCAATTTGGTCCAAACTTTGGATCTCCTAATATATTGTCAAAATTTAGTTTAACTTCTTAAATGGCCCATATCGGTCCTCCCTAAGGGTACCTCCCCCACAAAAGTTCAACATTTGTGTTAATCCCTAATCCACATTTTTGTCGGCAAATTCAAATGTTGAATAAGGGCCACAAAATTCGGAAGATACGCTAAATACATTCTATCTGTCCGTAGATGAAAGTTTCAATTCACATTGGCTGAGGGTATACCTCTGTCGGCAAAGCCGACTGACACTTTTTTACTTGTTCACATTATCATTTAAACATTACCCACAAAAAAAAATATCCTGGTAAACAGGACCACAAGGGCTACGTTTTGTTAACTGAACATAGGTACAAGTATTGGCACTTTGGATCTTGGTGTACGTTTTAAAGAATTTATAAATTGGATAAGTAAAAATATAGTCCCTTTGGATCCTGGTGTACGTTTGGAAGAAATTATAAATTGGATAGTCAATTTATATCTTTTTATGCCGAAAATTGTTTAGAGCGTTGGGCTATTCTCCGAAGCAGTATGAAGCGGCATAAGAAAATACAAAATTAACCAGCTAGAAAACCGGTAATGCGTATTAAACAAAGCATTGTTTTAATGAACATGTCTACGTGTTTTATTTAACTTGCTTTGGTCCGTTTAGTTCAAATCTGGTAACTCATTTTTGACACAGTTGCAGTTGACCAATCGGACTAAAACTTTGCACCCTTTCACAGTGTTTTAACGCGTTTTATTTAAATTGCATTTCAAATCTGGTAACTCAATTTTGACACAGCTGCAGTTGACCAATCGGACTAAAACTTTGCACACTTTTCAGATTTGGATGACAATAAATGAATCTGAAATCAAAACCAATATTGGTCCATTTTTACAGTGTTTTTACGGTGTTTTATTTAAATTGCATTTCAAAACTGTAACTCAATTTTGACACAGTTGCAGTTGACCAATCGGAATAAAACTTTGCACACTTTTCATATTTGGATGACAGTACATAAATATGAAATTAAAACAAAGTATCAGTCGGCTTTGCCGACAGAGATATGGGCAAAACTGCCAATTATTGCATATTCCATTTCCAAAAAATTGAATTTTTTCTTTTCGCGCTACATCAACGATTTTTGGTATATAGGTAAGGAAAAAATTCCCCAGTACAAATCCGCTCGCGAGCAAATTTTTGATTGTTGCGGACAAAAGTTATCGCGGTTTTACTTCTGCTTTAAAGAAAAAATTATTATAAAAACGCTAATTATTTTATTGAGCACAATTGTCACTAAAAAGTTATCACGAAGTGACGTCATTAAGAAGATTGCATAATATTTGTAAAATGTTTCTCAGCATTCGCGGAATTTACAAAAAATTGACAAAATTTTAAATCTAATCCGAATTTTTTGAAAAAATAGGTCCATTTACCCGTCAAAAATTACAAAAAAATAACAGTTTCAAATAAAGACTTCACGGGGAATCAAATGAGGCCAAACTTACAACCATCGGGATAGTAGTTAGGATATTATAGCCAAAACAATCACATATTTGAGTTACAAAAAACTAATTTTGGTTTGGAATAATAGTTTTTACATGCATTCTAGAGTAGAAAATATTGGAAAAATTCTATAGGAGTACTTCTTTTATATTTCTTGAAACTCCCAAGAAAATGGGCGGATTTTGCTTTATCTACATTCACATAGAAGGTTTCCCATTGAGGAAAGTTATCGGGTTGTTGAAATAAATCATTAGACTTCTTAAACGGAAATAGAGTTCAAATAAACCGCTTTAACTTATATGCATTATTAAAATATGTGTAAATCGCGTAATTATTAAAATTATTTTGTCCGCATGTGATTTTCATGTACAGCAAGACCATATCTTTTAATTTGTATATGTTTTTCGAAATATAATTTGGACGCTAAGGTGTAGCATCGGCTGCATCTTAGCATTAAAAAACCTATGAAACATCGCTAATTTGCGCAAAGTTCGTACAATTTCGTTCCGCATCCGGTTTTAGTGTCAACATGAAAATCTGCATCGATATATACCTATTTCAAGGCAATCAGTCAAGAACAGTGGATGTAGCATCACACACTATTTTTGGGATAAAATGAATGTAGTTCCCTTATCAGTGAAGTTTTTAAATCTCTGTTTCCACAAAAAGGAAGATGCTGCACTAGTTTTTTCATAGCAGTGCAAGCGGCCGACATAATACGCGATAAAATGCGCGATATTTTCAAAACCAATATTAGGTGATTTTCCTACCTTGGAATTTCTCGTATCTCGCGTTTTAGTAGATGGAATTTCACGAGTATAGATTTATTAGATCCGCAACGTAAAAATTAAAAATTTGCAATCAAGTACGAGTAAATTGAATGACAATTGTAAAAATTAGGGCCGAAAAATATGATTTTTAGAAATTTGTTCGCACAAAATTTTCGTATTTGGATACAGATTTCTTTGAAGCTGTGTAGGCTACATTCACGACACATATATCAAATAAACTAGAATCGTGAGTTCTTCATTCCTATATATGATTTTTTGAAAAACCTGTTTGCGGAACGAAATTATAAGAAAATTTAAAAAAAACACTTAAAATCTGGCTTCAAAATGTCAGCATCATTTAATGGTAGACGCAGATCAAATTTTGAAAAGTTGTACATTGGTGGGATGATCCTTATTTAGTTGGCTTCTACTTTCACTTTGACAGGAAAATCGGGAAAAATGTGGTTTAATCACAAATCGAGAGAAAACAAAAAAAGTCACGTTGGCTTCAACCCATTTTTACCCATTTTTTAACATAAATATAGCCAAAGCTTCCACGCAAATCTACTTTGAAGGCCATTATTTTTTGCCAAGTCTAAAAACATTTCATTTTATCCAAAAGCATTTAAATTGTACAATATACAACCACTATTCGCGAGTTATAAAAGGGTAAACCTTGGCTTCAACGATGTTAAATTTTCAATAATATTGCCCATATACACTCAGCATGTGTATATTGAATCAATTTTTTCCAAAAATACGTATATCACGAATATTGTCAATCATTTCATATTCCATTTCAGAAAAAAAGAATAAATTTTTTTCGCGCTACATCAACGATTTTTGATATGTAGGTTAAGAAAAAATACCCACTACGAATCTGGTCGCGAGCCAATTTTTGGTTGTTGCGGACAAACGTTATGGCGCTTTTATTGCGCTTTCTAAGAAAGAAAATATTATAAAAACGCTAATTATTTTAATGAGCACAATTGTTACAAAAAAGTGCATAATACCTGCAAAATGTTACACAGAATTCGCGGAATGTCCATAAAATTGATAAATTATTGAATATAAGTCAACTTTTTTCAAAATTAAAGCTCATTTAGTGGTCATATAATTACATAAAAAATTGTTGTGGATCCAAACTTCACGGCGAATCAAATGAGACTACAATCATACAGATTGGTATTATAGTTTCGATGTTACAACCAAAATAAGCACATATTTTAGTCAAAAAAATAATTTTTTGTTTGAAAAAATATTTTTTCACATGCATTATGTAGTAGAAAATATTGTAAAAATCTATAGGAATACTTCCTTCATTCTGCTTAAATCTCCCAATAAATAGACGGATTTTGCTTTATTGACATTCGTATTAAAGCTTTCCCATTAGGGTAATTGGGTTGATAAAGATATATTTCGAAGCTTTTGAAATGGAAATAGAGGTCAAGTAACCCATTTTTATTTACATGCATTTTAAAATACGTGTAAATCGCGTAATTATCAAAATCATTTTGTCCGCATGTGATTTTCATGTACAGCAAGACCATATCTATTAACTTGTATATATTTTTCGAAATATAAGTTGGACTCTAAGATGTAGCATCGGCTGCATCTTAGCATTAAAAAACCTATAAAATATCGCTAATTTGCGCAAAGTGCATACAATTTTTGTCCGCATCCGATTTCAGTGTCCACCATGAAAATCTACATCGGTATATATCTATTTGAAGGCGATCAATCAAGAACCGTGGATGTAGCATCACACACTATTTTTTGGGATAAAATGAATGTAGCTCCCTTATCAGTGAAGTTTTCAAATCTCTGTTTCCGCTAAAACGAAGATGCCGCACTAGTTTTTTCATTGCAGTGGAAACGATCGGCAGAAAACGCGATAAACTACGCGATATTTTCAAAATCAATTTTAGGTGATTTTTCTACTTTTGAATTTCTCGTAACTCGCGTTTTAGTAGATGGATTTTCACGAGAAATGATTTATTGGATCCGGAACGTAAAAAACTAAAATGTGCAATGGAGTACGTGATATTCTAGAGACAATTGCAAATATTAGACCCGAAAAATATGATTTTTAGAAAAATGTTCGCACAAAATTTCTGCATTTGGATGCAGATTTCTATGAAGCTGTGCAGACTACATTCACAATATACGTATCAAATAACTCAGAATCGCAAGTACTACAATCCTGTTTATGATTTTTTGAAAAACCTGTTTGCGGAATGAAATTAGAAGAGAATTTCAAAAAACACTGTAAATCTGGCTTCAAAATGTCAGCATCATTTAATGGTAGAAGCAGACGAAATTTTGAAAATTAATACATTAGTGAGATGATCATTAATTAGTTTGCTTCTGCTTTTACTTTGACAGGAAACTCGAGAGAAGTGTGGTTTACTCACAAATAGAGGGATAACAAAAAAAGACATGGTGGCTTCAACCCATTTTCACCAATTTTTTAACATAAATATAGCCACAGCTTCCTTGCAAATTATCTTTTAAGGCCAATATTTTTTGCCACGTCCAAAAACATTTCATTTTATCCAAAAATATTTAATTTGTATAATATACAATCACAAGTCGCGTGTTCTGAAAGGGTAAACCTTGGCTTCAGCTATGTTAAATTTTCAAAAATATTGGTGATATATATTTAGGGGGGTTTTAAAAATTTTGGGCGTTTGAACCGATGAAAATGTTGAATAGGATTAAAGATCCAAAGTTTTGCGGAGGAGATACTAAAAGGAATGGATCGACATTGACCGTTATGGAAGTGGATCTCCAGCCGCAACATATGGTGCCACAGGGGGTTTTTACACTCTTCGGGCTGTTTGCGCAAGAAGTATGGACTTGCCCCTAAAAAAACTTTTAACATCGTAAATGAGGCAGCGAATGCAAGTTGCTTCAACAAAAATCAAAGTGATTCGATAGCAGGTCTTAAAGTGAACTTATCCGAAATTTTGTATGGGAGGTACTGGATAGAGTGGACAAATATAGTCCATATTTGAACCTGATCTATTTCTGGTAGATATATTAGGATGTGTAAAGTTTAGACCAATTCGGCCACTCCCTTCAAGAGTTACCGTACGAACAATTTTTCCGAACATTTTTGAACTTTTGTGGGGGAGGCACCTGAAGGAGTGGACCGATATGGCTTATCTTCAAACTTAAACTATGTTTGGACAAAATATTACTAAGACCATATTTTGGACCGAATCGGCAGATCCGTTCGAGATTTATCGTGCGCTCCAACCACCTTACACGGTGTCATAGGGGTTTTTTTGCAACTTTCATGCTATTTTCTCAGGAAGTATGGACTTGCCCCTGATGAAACTTGTACCGTTGTATGGAGGGCAGTGAATACAAGTTGCTAAAACAAAAATCAAAGCGATTCGAGAGATGGCCCTAAACTGAATTTTTCCGAAATTTTGTGTGGGAGGTACCCGAAGGAGTGGACCTGTTGAGACCATATTGGAACCTCATATTACTCTGGTAGAAAGTTTACACTATACAAAGTATGGACCAAATCGGTCACTCTCTTCAAGAGTTATCGTACGCACAAACTTTCCGAACATTTTCGAACTTTTGTGGGGGAGGTACCGGAAGGGGTGGACCGATGTAGCTCATCTTCGAACTTAAACTAAGTTTGGGCAAAATATTACGAAAGCCAAAATTTTAACCGAATCGGTTTATCCGTTCGAGAGTTATCGTGCGCTCCAGCCAGCAGGACAGACAGACAGACAGACAGACGGACGGACATGGCTAGATCGACTCCAAATTGTCTGAAACACATTTCGTCCAAACATACTTGGGGTCTAAAACCATTATTTCGATGAGGCACATTTTCATCGTATCAAAGTGTATATACCCTCCTTAGCCTAAAGGCTGAGGGTATAAAAATTGTGATTTTTTATTCATTTTTCTCGTTTAGAGTTAAGCTTGATGATCGGAAATTATTTGCAAGTGAAAAAGGAAAGCCAAGGACTCGAAACTACATAGTCATCAAATTACGTTACCTGGTTTCACTGGTGGTAAAGCAGATCTTCAGAGGCATCGATTATGTAATGGCTTCTCTGTCCTAGAACTTTTCTGTTTTCAAATGCAAATGTGTTTTATACATTTACGCGGATATACATTTCAGCTGCCAAATATCCGCGTAAATGTATAAAACATTTGAAAAACGAAAAGTTCTAGGACACAGAAGCCATTACATAGTCGATGCGTCTGAAGATCTGCTTTACCACCAGTGATACCAGGTAACGTAATTTGGTGACTATGTGGGTTCGAGTATGTATTTCAGTCAGGTTGTTGTGTTGTGGTTTGTTGATACTGTGTCAATGCGATGTTGAGACGATGAGAACATTCAAAAGAAAAAAGAACAAAGTTGAGAGCATTTACCATACCAGCGAGGAAATATGAGAGCAAATAATGGGAATGTAGGAAAGTGATATTACATCTCATGAAAATCGTACATATTTTTGAAAAAAGCAGTGGTTTTCGGATGGATATAAGAAACTGCACACGTATTTATTTGAGGTACCTGTACAGTATGAAAAAACTACATGATGAACGAAAAGTTAAATAGAATGAAGAACCGAAAAATTTAATGTTTAAAATTGAAGAAGTAGCGCAATAGCCAATTACGCCCGTCATCTACATACATACATATGTATATACATATGTATGTTAATGATAATATTACTTCCTTGCCGATTCCATCACATATCCATGCACTCATATACATACACATGCATTTGTCGGAAATGTCAATTCACATTAAGTTGTGTCCCTTAGCTTAAAAAAACAACTTTATTCTAGCGCTAAACTTCTTTGAAGTTTGCCTTTGAAGACTTCTATTGTTTGCAGATGTTTTCATGGAGTTCATTTCAAGTTCTTTTGGCGTTCTTTTTTTCTCCTCCTTTCTTTTGTGAACAAATAATGTTCGTTTGCCTTTTTTTCGGCAAAGCATCATAAATTCATTCAGTTAAGTCGCTATTTATGAAAGAAAAAGGGCAAGAGCTGCGAGAAAAAAATGAATTATTACAACTTTTGAAGAGAAAGACAATAATAAATCCTGACACCAGTTGGTTGTAAGTTTTTGGTTCTTGCTCCATTTGCATTTACTTGACATTTTCTTCTATTTGTGGAAATTTTTTGAACTTGTGGCCTTTTGAATGAAAAGTTTTTTTTGTCTGTAGAAATATTATTTCCTTGCAGGGGTACACATTTTGGCTTTTTCATCCCCATCCCCCATATTCACTTCAAATAGTTTAATAAATGACAAAATGGTAGTTAACTTTAAGCCATGTAAAAGACAAATTCAAAAAGAATTTGTAAGGCGTTTTTGTTTTAACAGAAGTGTGACATTATGTTTAAAATTAATTGTAAGTGACTTTTAAATAATGATTTATGGTTAACTTCGTAGTATAAGCTTCAAAGGGTGGGGAAAGTTACATGATGTATTTAAGTTTAAAGAAAAAATAAAAAATATCTCAGTTGTGCCAAACAACTCTCGTATATCTAGGCAGCTGTTATTCTTCCGCAGCCACGGATGGTTGGTGATCTCCGAGGACAGTATTCATACGGTAGGCTCTTACAGCCTCGGCGAATGTATTAGTATAAATATCTCTCAATCCTGCCTGATAAGCTTAGTGATCTAGAGGTTATCTTTTGTATCTTTGGACCTCCCTCTATAGATCATGAAAATTTTTCCTGACATGCCATAGTTTGGATGGTTAGGTTAGCAACCAAGCAAATATTGCATCGACAACATCATGTTGTGTTGATGTAAATGGTCCACTGAAGACACACTGTTGCTCTTCTCAGGGCTGCATTCTAGCTGGCTTGCAAGTTTTTCCACTGCGTATCACTTACGTTGCCAAAGCACACTGGCGCCGCATAGCTCACCATAGACCGACCAATCGCGATGTATGTGGATAACAAACAAAGTTTCTTTATCTACTCCCCAAGTGCTACCGGCTAGAGACTTAAAGACCTTGTTCATGCCTCTCATTTTAACGCAGGTAGCTGTGGCACGCGCGGACGTCTTATAGAAGCTATTGAATGTGACCCTCAGGGACAGTTTATGTCGGAATTATTGACCCATCGACATGTACATTCAGTGGGAACTTCATTTCCGCCGTCCATGTGGTGAACAGTGTGGCTGTTGACTTAGTGACGGATATTTTCATATTCCTCGCTTAGAAGAACTCAACAAGATCTATAAGATAGGCGTTTAGTCTGACACAAATGCTATTTATCAACCGTGGGACCTGACGACATGATAATCCATCATTACAATAATAATCCGTCATTAATTCAATGACGTCGCAAGGGCGTGGAATTGCAGAAAGATAGGAAGGGTAAAGTTCTCGACATCCTCGAACAACTTAACATGACTGTCCGTATCAAAAACTTTAGTCAGATCCAATGTCACCATTACTGTTCTATGGCACGGTCTGAGTGGAAATTGGTACTATTCTGCTTCCAAATCCCTTGTTGATGATACGCAACTGGATAATACGCTCTGATGATGGAGAGGGGAAACGCCTCAAGTAACTTTGCTACTGGTGATAGAAATGAGATGGGCCTGTACGATTTACTTTTGCTGGAATCAGCAACGGGACCAACATTTCCCAGGCTTCGGGTACTAGTAGGTTGGCTGGACTCCAGTGTCATCCAGCTGTTTGAGCATCACCATTTGAATTCCCTCAAGTCAAAGCGCTTTGAATGATTTTGCGCCTCGGATAACATCTGCAACATCATTCATCGTAATTGTTGTGGTTCCTCCTCAGATGGAAGAGTCACAAACGACGTAAAACACTTCTCTTCGACCGGTCGCTATGTGGTGCTTGATAAATTGTCGGCAAAAGTAGAACGCGCACCTCTTCGGATCAGTCAGCGTAACGTCGCCAGACGAGACTGAGGTACTATCAACCTTCTTTCAGGGTTCGACAGTTACTTAACCGTTGCCCACTTTTCTCCAGTTGCATCTCCTTCAGATGATTTAACCACTTGTTATTTTTATGCTCACCGACCAACCTATTAACTGCTAGTCCCGTCGCCTCTACTCGGAAGTTTTGTCTCCACTTCGGGTATTCGACCAGCAGATATATTGCGCGGCTGCAGCAGTGATGATGTCTCGGAACATCCTTTCTGCTACCCCAACATCAGAAGGATTGGACAGATCTCTGAAGCGGTGATTCGTGAACTCTCTGAAACTCGGCCAATTAGGTTTCCCATGATTGGCGAAAAATTATGAAATCCGGCGGTCTGCTTATGAAGAAAGTTATAGGGAGATGGTCCGATCCAAGAGAAATGACGGATTGCCCCGTGACGTCATTTATCAGTTCAGCTGACACGACGGTTATGTCTGGCGAACTGTGACGCTCTCCGATAGTTCTGGTAGGAGTTTTCCGATTGACCAAGCAACACATAGAGCTATCAACCTGCTCAAACAGCACTAACCACTTCTGGTCCTTTCCGAGGACCAAATGCCACAACTTAAGATGAGCATTAAAGTCCTCCAAGAGCAGATGGTTATGACTCTCCAAAACAATCATATGTTTTCTGTTGGACCTATAACCTGGAGTACAGTTATTTATCGGCGGGATGTATACGTTCAAAAACTCCACATCGGCTGTTCGGGTCATTACGGTACGGGTCATTAGAGCCAGGCCCAAGCTTGATAGATCTGTATTGAACAGACTGGTACAGTAGAAAAGCTAGTCCCCCACCTCCACTTCTTGTGCGATTCTTCCTCAGTGGGTTGTAAGCTGCAATTGTTGCTGAGCTAGTTTCCTGCAGCATCGCGACCATTATATTCTTACTACTAATGAGGAATCCACTATTTCCTCGATCTTACTTCCAAGTCCATTGCAACTAAATTGCAAAAGGGATACATTTTCAGGGATTGGAAGAACAACAGCTGGAGTCAAGTGATACGTATGGGACAGCGGGGGTGTCGCGAGATCAGATAACGACGACTCGCTGGGTCCACAACAACGCTGAGATGTACCCACTCCTGACATCTCACCAAACCTTGGGTTCGACGAATGCGGACATGACAAACCGAGCACATATAAATTGGACCTGGGTTATCATCCGCCCCGGCACGACCCGGGAGAATCCGGAGCAGTCATTGCTGGACAAGTTGCTCCCAACACAGAAAATCGATACAAATACAAAGTTATGTACACTGAGGTGGTAGCCTTTGGTCGGAACACGGATATTGTGTGGTTCCGGGTCAATCCGGTACGAGAGAACCCGCTGCCGTAGGATTGGTTTTTGTTTACCGCATTGGCGCCGCTTAGCTTTCTAACAACCACCTTATTGCTTTATAAGAGGTTAACAATATGTCTTTGTCTGCAAAACAAGTGCTACGGCTAGCGACTTGTGGACTTTGCTCCTACTTTTGATTTTATCGCAAAGAGCTGTATCTTACGACTTAAACATGCTACCGAACGTTATACTCTATATCTTAGGGTAGTTAATGATCGGATGTCTAATATATCACATATGGCATCAACGATTTGATCCCGTATGACCTATATGCCGTCCGTAAGGTCTGCAATTTCAAAATGATAGAAATTCAGCTTTTTACGTTGGGGAACTCTCTGTTTCAAATAACTGGGTCCACACATATAGTCGATTATAAAACGTTTCAACTATGACTGGAGGGAAGTCTTCGTATCACAAAAAATACTTTTTGAGAATCGTCTACGAATGGCAAATTACTCGCGTGGATGCATTTTAAATAAAAATTCGCTAAAATATCGCCGGAAAAAAACGCAGAAAAATAATCTGATCAAAAAATCGTCCAACAATCTTCCAATGGTTTGCAGGGAAGCAACTACAAACAGAAAACACCCTCCCGTCGTCGCTTCTACCTCTTCTGAGCACCATACAAACAGTTCTTTATTATAAAATAAGCTAGGCCCCTGGTGTTACGCTCTTTCATAAAAGTCCTCGCTCCACCCATAAAAAATAATATATATATATATAATATTTTTCTGCGTGTAGGAATATGGCATGTAATGCTGGTCAGTTTTCGTCGCAGTACTCGAAGATATCGACTACAGGCCACTTTCGATGGAGAGTTAGGGTCGCTCATATGAATTGCAAGTTGTACGAGCTATAAGCGGGCATTGTTATATTAAAACAAAATTAAAATAACAGCAATATTTCGATTGATCAAATCCAATTTATTTCCTTACATTTCATATGTATGTATTGCAGAATGTATTCTTTTCTCAACATATTCATCATGTAGAACAACAAGATGTAGTTAAATTTTTGCATCTCTTTTCACTCTGTTCAGCATTTTGATTTCTTTTGTTCTTTGAACTGGTTTTTTTCTGCTGATAAAACAAATTTAACTTTCATGCATTTCATTCGTTTGCTTGTTTAATGTTGTGCTGGCTAATGGTGGCAGTTGTCGGACAAACAACAAGCTGTGAAACAAGCCAGAGTTCAACTTATCTTTGCAAGTCAGCTGTTTGGTATCGGGTGTTATGCAAAACAGCAACTGACATGTAATTTAAAAATATGTTTATTTGGCCTATATCCAATGTGATGCAATGTAATTGTCAGCAATTTTTATTTTTTTTTTTGTTTTTTTCTTTTTGGTGGAGGCAAGATGATTTTGGTTATATTGCAAAAAAAAAAATTGCCAAAGGAGAAAACAAAAGAAGAGAAAAAGAACAACAAAATTATATACAAAGAGAAAAAAAATAATGAGGTTGTTGGGATTTTGTTTGTTTGTTGTTGTATTGTTGCACTTTATCTCTTGAAAGTGTTTCGAGTTTATCCCCCAAGTTAAATTGTGTTTTATATGTCCAATAAGGACTATATTTACAAGGGTATTATGGTTTGTACAACAGAAAAATTGTATGTTTTGTGGTTGCGGAAGAAAGTCCTTTTAAATGGAAAAATTGTTAAATTATCGTTAAGGGAAATTCCCAGTTTTTGCCATAATTTAATAATTTTGAATGGATAGATATACATATTATCATATATTATTATGAGTGTTTTTACATTTAACATTTTTATTTAACATTTAAAAATAAAAATAATTTAAAAAATTATGTTATAGCGTTTTATTTATAAATGCACTTAAAACTAGAAAATAACTGATCATGATGGAATCTCTCAAATAAAACGCTTGCATTTGAATAAAAAAATGTGATAAAATTAAACGGCAAGCGTTTTATTTGAGGTATTCCATCATGAACAATTATTTTCTAGTTTTAAGTGCTCTTATAAATAAAACTCTGAAACATAATTTTTATACCCTCAGCATTTATGCTAACTAGGGTATATACACTTTCATAGGGGCAAAATGTGCCTTATACAAATAATGATTTAAGACCCCAAGTATATTTGGACGAAAGTGTTTCAGACAATTTGGAGTCGCTTGAGCAATGTCCGTCCGTTTGTCTGTCTGGCTGGCTGGAGCGCACGATAACTCTCGAACGGATCAACCGCTTCGTTTCAAATTTTGGCTTTCGTAATATTTTGTTCAAACTTAGTTTAAGTTCAAAAATGGGTTATATCGGTCCACTTCTTCAGTTACCTCCCCCACAAAAGTTGGAAAATTTTGATTTTTGTTTTAGCAACTTGTATTCACTGCCCCCCATACGACGGTACAAGTTTCATCAGGGGCAAGTCCATACTTCCTGGGAAAATACCCTGAAAGTTCCGCAAAACACCTACGACACCGTGTGAGGTGGTTGGAGCGCAAGATAACTATCGAAGGGATCTGCCGATTGCGTCCAAAATTTGGCCTTAGTAATATTATATCCAAACATAGTGTAAGTTCGAAGATATGCCATATCGGTCCACTCCTTCAGGTACCTCCCACACAAAAGTTCAAGAATGTTCGTACGGCAACTTTTGAAGGGAGTATCTGAATTGGTCCATACTTTACATATCCTAATACATATACCAGATATAGATCAGGTTCAAATATGGACTATATTTTTACACTTCATCCAGTACCTCCCAAACAAGATTTCGGATAAGTTCACTTTAAGACCTGCTATCGAACCACTTTGATTTTTGTTGAAGCAACTTGCATTCGCTGCCTCAATTACGATGGTAAAAGTTTTTTCAGGGGCAAATCCACACAGCCAACAGCCCGAAGTGTGTAAAAACCCCATACGGCACCATATGTAGTGGCTGAAGGTCCACTTCCATAATGGTAAATGTAGATCCATTCCTTTTAGTATCTCCACCGCAAAACTTTTGATCCCTAATCCTAATGAACATTTTTGTCGGTTCAAATTCCCAAAATTTATAAAAACCCCTAAATAGTTACGTTTTTTGGGAAAACATTGTTTCAATATTTACAGGCTGAGGGAATATCTCTGTCGGCTCAGCTGACTGATACTTTTTTACTTGTTTTACAGTGTTTTATTTAACTTGCTTTGATGTCCGTTTAGTTCAAATTTTGTAACTCATTTTTCACACAGTTGCAGTTGACCAATCGAACTAAAACTGTGCACACTTTTCACACAATACATGAATATTGAAACATAACCAATATGGATCCATTTTTTCTAATAGCCCTCATATAGCCGTACCACCTGATTTAAAGTATTTTAATGATTCTATCTTAATTTTTAGGCTTCAATTAGCTGTAATTTGGCATTTAGAGTTCCCGATGGTACAAAAACTTCCACACCAAAAATGTTAGACATAGGTCAAGGTTTTGGTAAAGCATCCATATAGCGGTACTATCAGCTTTCAGGGTTTTAAGGGGTCCACCTTCATTTTCGACATGAATTGGCTGAAACTTTGTATTTGGGGTTCCCAATTGTACAGAAACTTCCCCACCAAAAATTATGGACATAAGTCCAGGTTTTGGTATAGCTCATATATAACGCTACCACACGATTTCAAACATTTTTAATTTGTTATCTACATTTTCGGCCTAAATTGGCTATATTTTTGTTATGAGTTTCTAAATGCACTTAAAACTAGAAAATAATTGTTCACGATGGAATTTCGTATGTCTTACCTAACATTATTAACAAAATCATGTATTCTATGTAATGAGGCGCTCATAAGTAATTTTATCTTTGCAATTCCCAAAATAAATATTTATTTTTTAAACTATTCGATCTTGTCGATGACGCAAAAGTGACGGATCTGTGTGATTTTAAGTACACGCCAAATGAAGATCAATTGTTCGAACCGAACTTTTCGGATCAGTGGTATAGTTTAACTCAGAATCAAAAAATTAATAATTTAATGACCGCATTAGAGTTCTTACCCACTTCTATGTATTGTTAGTTACGTTAGTTGACCGCTATTTTATTGCAATTACCATTAAGAGAAAGATCAAAATTTCTTTTTTCAATATTTTTATACTCTACACCACTATTTGGGGAGGGTATTATAAGTTGGTTTTGCCAAAAAAGTTTGTAACGCATCGAAATAATGGTCGTAGACCCATACTTATATATACTAAAATGATTGTCTCGACGAGCTGAGTCGATTTGGCTATGTGTGTCCGTCCGTCCGTCCGTCTGTCCATCTAAACCTTGTAATCACGCTACAGGTCGCAATAATGATCGGATCGTCACCAAATTTTGGGTGTTGATGAGGGTCCCGGAGGGAAGGGCAAAAAACTTATTTGGATAAAAAGTCAACGTTTTTTTCCAAAGCAAATATCTTAGCATCCATAAAGGGTATACCAAAAGCAAAACCTGTTAATGAAAGTAGAAAATATCGCCTTTCTAACGATGTAAAGAAGGTTGTCGTAGATGGTCAAACGACGAAGATATCGCATTCGTCGCTAATACAACCCAACTTTTCATTTTTGCGATTTTAATTATAATGACGAATATCACAGCTTGGGTTGGAGAGCTTCCAAAAGCAAAGCCTGACTATGAAAGTAGAATATCTCACCTTTACACTGATGCAAAGTAGGTTGGCGTAGGTGGCCAAATAACGGAGATAAAGCAATAGTCGGTAATACATCCATATTTTAATTTTTTCGAAAATCCGCTACAGGTCGCAATTTTGATGGGATCGTCACGAAATTTTGGAGGTTTATGGGGGTCCCAAATAGGAAGAAGCCTATTGATTTTGATGATGATCGAATAGTATTCAGCGGTCGGAATGGGCAAAAACGTATTTGGAGAAAAGGTCAACGTTTTATTTCCAAGCCAATAGATCTATTTCTTTAAGAGCTATATCAAAAGCAAAAACGATGTAAAGAGGTTGTCGTAGGTGGTCAAACAGCGGAGATATCGCTATAGTCGCTAATGCATCCCATTTTCCGATTTTTTTTGTAATCACGCTATTGGTCGTAATTTTGATCGGATCATCACGAATTTTTTTAGGAGTTGATGCGGGTCCCCCAGAGGAAGAAACCTATTATGTTTGGTGATGGTCGGATAATATTCAGGAGTCGGAATAAGCAAAACGCTTATGTGGAGAAAAGCCAACGTTTTTATACCCTCCACCATATGGAGGGTATAATTAAATTTGTCATTCCGTTTGTAACACATCGAAATATTCATCGGAGACCCTAAAAAGTATATATTATTGATCAGCGTAAAATTCTATGTCGATTTGACCATGTCCGTCTGTCCGTCCGTCCGTCCGTCCGTCAGTCCGTCCGTCTATCTGTTGAAATCAAGATACAACTCGCAATTTTAAAGATAGAGAGTCAAAATTTGGTATAGAAGTTGCTATTACTGGCAGGATGGTTGGTATTGAAAATGGGATATATCGGCCCACGTTTTGATATAGCCCCCATAGAACGGTATCTCCCGATTTTCGGTATTTTGAAGGTTTTCGCTTCATTATCCTACCAAAATGGCTGAAATTTGGTACGTAGTCTTCTTTAGGGGTACAAAACTTTCTCCCAGAATTTTTTCGGTGTCGGTCCATACCTTCATATAGCCCCCATAGAACGGTACCTCCCGATTTTCGGTATTTTTAAGGTTTTAGCTTCATTATCCTACCAAAATGTCTGAAATTTGGTACGTAGTCTTCCTTAGGGGTATAAAACTTTCCCCCAGAATTTTGTCGGTATCGATCCACACCTTCATATAGCCCCCATAGAACGGTACCTCCCGATTTTCGGTATTTTTAAGGTTTCAGCTTCATTATCCTACCAAAATGGCTGAAATTTGGTACGTAGTCTTCTTTAGGGGTATAAAACTTTCCCCCAGAATTTTTTTGGTATCGGTCCACACCTTCATATAGCCCCCATAGAACGGTACCTCCCGATTTTCGGTATTTTGAAGGTCTTAGATTCGTTATCACACTGAAATGGCTGAAATTTGGTACTTAGTCTACGTTGGTGGTATAAAACTTTCCCATGCCTTCATATAGCCCCCATAGAACGGTACCTCCCTTTTTTCGGTATTTTGAACGTTGTGGCCTCAATATTCCACCGAAATGGCTGAAATTTGGTATTTAGACTTCGTTGGGTGTACTCAAACTTCCCCTTTAAATTTGTCGGTATAGGTCTAGGCCTTCATATAGCCCCCATGGAAAGGTACCTCCCGATTTTTCGTATTTTGAAGGTTGTGTCTTCAATATTCCACCAAAATGGCTGAAATTTGCTATTTAATCTTCAATGTGATATAAAACTGTTCGCCAGAAATATGTCTGTACAGGTCCACGATTTCATATTGCCCCATTTCTGACTAAAATTCGTTGGTATGGGTCCACGTTTCGATATAGCCCCCACACAACGGTACCTCCCGATTTTCGTAATACTGAAGATTGTGACGGCAATATCCAACCGAAATGGCTGAAATTCGTTATTTCGTCTTGCAAGAGTTATAAAATATTCAAGAAGAGTATTATCAGTATAGGTCCACGTCTTCCCATATCCCCATAGAAGCGTACTTCTTGATTTTGAGTTTTTTTAAGTTTTAGCCACATTCTCTTACCGAAATATAGGAAATTTGGTATTTAGTCTTCTTTGAGCCTAAAAACTTTCCGTAAGAAATTTGTCGGTATAGATCGACGTTTTGAAATAGCCCCCATACAATGGTGCCCCACATTGTTTTACCGAAATTGCTGAAATTTAGTATTAAGTCTTCTTCACACACGAAAGGAAACTAAATATTCCATTTTACTTCAATACAACTTGTGGTGGAGGGTATAATAAGTTCGGCCCGGCCGAACTTAACTCCGTTCTTACTTGTTTTCTTTTGCGAATATCTCCGCTTTGGTAGGAGTATTCCAAAAGGAAATCCCGTCAATGGAAGAAGAAAAGATCTCCTTTATGTTGATGCAAAGTATGTTGGCGTTAGTGGGCAAACAACCGAGATAGCGCAAAAGTCAGTAATATATCAAATTTTCAATTTTTGGTAATCACGCTACAGGTTGAAATTTTGGTCGAATAGTCCCGAAATTTTGGTTGCTTATGGGGGTCCCAGAGAGAAAGAGGCATATTATGTTTGGTGGTAGTCGAATTATATTCTCTAAAAGAAATGTTTACCAGTGAAAAGCTTATGCACAGGGATAGTGGTGTAGGGTATCACATGGTCGGCCCCGTTCCGACTATAGCCTTTGCTCACTTGTTATAATCTACTTTACCGAAATATGTACTGCACAGATTAAAATGTTCACCAAAAATTAAATTTGCCTATTTCTAACACCATATGGTTATTTCCAACCGCCAAGTACTATTCGATCACCATCCACAATTATTGTTATCTCCCTTCGTGGAAAATGTTGTCAATATTGAACTATAAATACGTCCTCTAGACTGATTATGGTTACACTACTAACAATAAAAACTATTTCATCTTCCAGGAATAAAGTTATAGCCATTATATTAAAAAATTACTTATTTTCACCCAACAGTTATGGTCCATTAAACCCGTTAATTAATATCTGATCATCACGTTAAATTGCATGCCTTTTCTTTGTCATGAACTCAATACTAATTTATAATTTCACGCCTATCGTACTTTTATTATGACCTACAAAATGGGATGAAAATGTCTGTTTTTGGTCCATTTCACCCTTACGATCATCACCAACAAAATTCCGTGACGATCGCTCCATAACGGTGGTCTGCAGTATTTATTATACATTTTAATGGACGGACGGACACTCATATCTAGATCGATTTATCTCGTCGAGATATTAAAAATTGTAATGGTTTTTAAAAACCCATAAATTGAAAGAAATGGTCGTAAGTCGCAACAAAAAATCAAAACTATACAAAGTCCGAAGTCCAAAGTGATGCAATTATCTCCCTAACGCTATAAAATTTTATCAAACAAAATACATATGTTGAAGTGGAATAAATAAGCGAAGAATACTGTTTTTGCCACCACAATAACATATGTAATACAGAAAGCGCTGGAATTTTTTTCTTTCTACTGAAAAATTTATGAAAGCCGACGATATAAAAACTCATAAATGTACTTAAAAAATGTCCATTTGTGTAAAAAAGCCTTTTTCCCATGTGATTTCAAAGTATATGTGGCTATAGGTCCGACCACGTTGGATTATTATATACATATGTACAGTCTGTCGCAAAAGTTAGTATACACCGTTGAAACCAAAATGTATTAGGGATAAATATAACTATAACTTATTGAAAACAACAAACAATTAGTTTCATTTGATAGACAAGAAGGTTGTCTTCCGTAATAACAATTAAAAGTGCGCAATATTTGCATACATTAGCAAATGTACGGTTCGAATCCCAAAAAGACCAAAATTTATGCCGCAAAAATTAGTATACAACGGAGAATCCTCGTGGAACTGTGTAAAAAATTCTTGATATTTTTGAACAAAATGAAACTAAATCTGTACTTAAGATCATAAGGAGTATATTAATTGGCTTTAATGGCAGTTATAGTACTTATAGTGACAAGTCCAACGTACTCTGGATCGTAAAATCCACAAAAATTGGTCATCTACAAATACAACAACTGTAGCGACAAAATTCCGGATGTTATGTCCTGTTTATGAATTCTAAAGCCATGAAATGCTCAGAGAAGCTCTATAGTTTCAATATGGGGTGATCTTGATCGAGTTTCGACTTGTCCTGTTTGAAAAACCGGGAATTTCTTGAAGGAAACCCATACTTTTGAGGCCATTGTCCTTTTGAAACATGTAATGATCCTTAATCCTTACACATAAGGACTTTCATTTTGAGTTAAATTTCTCACAAATTAAGTCCCTTTTCACATTCCCACCAAAAATAAATAGTAGGAGAACCTCAAATTCTGGTGTAACCCCGCAGAGATACTCCACCACCACAGAAGGATATGATAGCTAATTTAAAATTTTAATACAGAGCTTTCTCTGCTGTTATAACGCATGGATTGTGCAAAATCGTTCTGAAAAGCTGTGTTCCCTTCACTTAGGACCAAAATACAACTAAATGGATCAGTTAGAAGTAGTTCATTAGACATTGGTAGTACATTAGACACTAGGGACACGAGAAGCATGTCCGATACTGCTAAAATGCCGGTAGGACAGTATAACTGTAGCGCTTACAACGGATCTTGAGGTTCTCCTACTATTTACTTTTGGTGGGAATATGAAAGGGGGCAGCATTTGTGAGAAAATTGACTCAAAAGGAAAGTCCTTATGTGTAAGGATTAAGGATTATTACATGTTTCAAAAGGACAATGGCCTCAAAAGTATGGGTTTCCTTCAAGAAATTCCCGTTTTTTTCAAACAGGACAAGTCGAAACTCGATCAAGATCACCCCATATTGAAACTTTAGAGCTTTTCTGAGCATTTCATGGCTTTAGAATTCATAAACAGAACATAACATCCGGAATTTTGTCGCTACAGTTGTTGTATTTGTAGATGACCAATTTTTGTGGATTTTACGATCCAGAGTACGTTGGACTTGTCACTATAAGTACTATAACTGCCATTAAAGCCAATTAATATACTCCTTATGATCTTAAGTACAGATTTAGTTTCATTTTGTTCAAAAATATCAAGAATTTTTTACACAGTTCCACGAGGATTCTCCGTTGTATACTAACTTTTGCGACATAAATTTTGGTCATTTTGGGATTCGAACCGTACATTTGCTAATGTAAGCAAATATTGCGCACTTTTAATTGTTATTATGGAAGACAACCTTCTTGTCTATCAAATGAAACTAATTGTTTGTTGTTTTCAATAAGTTATAGTTATATTTATCCCTAATACATTTTGGTTTCAACGGTGTATACTAACTTTTGCGACAGACTGTATGTATGTATATTGAATCCTAAAGGCCCGTTTGAATATATCCTTTTACGACTATAAAGTGTATTAATTCGGGTTGGTTGAGGTAAAGTGAATGGAAATATCACTCAAAGAAATGGAGTGGGATACTCGTCATTAGATTAATAATAAACGCTAGACGCCTACTCGTACACTAACTGTGTTATTATAACTTATTTCAATGAACCATGTGGACACTAAACATATACAATCTAATGACATTATTATGGACTCTTTGTTTATAAACATAAAGATTTTTATAAAGCTTTGCTAATTGGGATCCCTACACAACTACATCACAATTGTTAGGTTGCAATAACCACTGTTTGGTAGCACCAGTAGTATTCTCTTTTCATTCATATTGCTAGATGTGGTGAATTGCCTTTTGTGTGCAATTATTTTGCTTTTAACTTTGAGCACAAAAGTCGGAAACAAACTACCTACCTACCTACCTATCAACCACACTACTCCGATGGGTTTTAAATTTGCATCCTTTGAATTTTTTATTTGTTAGATATGGCGATTGAGATTTGCCACTAGCTTGGCGGCTTTGTTGTTGCTTTATGGTGTATTTGTGGCGGTTTCATTTGTTGGTGGGCAATGAAAATGCATGCCTCGCTGTTATGGGTCTCCATCCGCTTATATATAGTAGCGCTATCGCGGAAAACAACAAAAAGAAAACACAAACCATGGCATCAAATGTTATCAGGGAAAATAGAATGTTATTGCTTTAACGCGAGTGAACAAGAGTTGCAACCTCTAAATTGGAATATACTTTGTCTGGTTGAAAGAGTGTGAGTGTGTGCAAGTGATTACAATGCACACCGTGTGAGTGTATGCGCTGCTAACAATAAAATGAGAGTTTTCCTTTTTTCGTTTCTTTTGCATATTTTACGGCCTCACATTTCTTTTGTTATCCTGTAACTAAGTGCACAGGACAAGATTTCATTCGGTGTAATTGTCTTCGCGAATTGTTCTGTAAGATTTATGTGGGAGTGTGATTTATGCTCTAACATGAACAGAATTGTTCAATTTTGGAATGAAATTGAATAATTTAAAATAAATAGATATAACAAAGATGGTTGCTCTTATCAGGTGGCAAATGGTGTAGCTAGTCGCGTCGATTTCAACACTTACATATGTACATATGCATTTAAAAAAGTGTAGTAAACAAGAATTACTCTTCAACGAATATAATAACAGGGAAATATGGGGTAAAAGTTGCTCCAACCTAAAAATATTTATTTATTTTTTTTTTTCAAAATAGTCTGGCTATATTTAAATTGAGGCTCCCTAAAAACGAAACAATTAAGAACGGCGTTCGCGAGAGCAGAACTTATTCTACCCTCCACAACGAGATGTATTGAAGTAAAATTAGTTTTCTTCCGTTTAGAAAAGTACTAAGCTCTTTCGCAATGTCAAGGCTTATTCCTAGATGAAGTGGAATATCCTAACTGAAGAATATCACTTTATTTTAAAGGACATCGATGTTTTCTACCCATTCAGAATCCAAAATACCATGTTGTGACTTTACAGTAGGCAGATCTGTTAGAAGAATTAACATCGAGCGTTATCGTTGTACCTTCCAATACCAAATAACAGCAATTTCGGTTGAATGGAAACGTTTTTTGGGGATTATACTAAAATATGGACCTGCGTCTGCAATTTTTGTGGATACGTGTATTAAGCACTGCCGTCCCAAAATGGCAAATGAGAGCTTTATTTGGTCAGATAACATAGATAAAGTCCACAAAGTAGCTAAAATCGATACGAATACCAAACTGTGGACAAATGTCGCCAATTTGTCGTAGTGAAGTTTTCTGAGCTCTTGGAACCTTAAATGTCAAAATACCGATATTTCGGTCAAAAATGTAGCTAAGATGTTCAAATTACCTAAAATCGGAAGGTATCTTTACATGGGGGCTATATTGGGAAGTACTGTTATATGGGGCTATACCAAAATATGGACAAATATTGACAACTTTTGGTCGAGCATTCAGGCATGTTCTGGCATTCACTTCTGCACCTCACGTGTATCGAACACACCTAAAGCTGTTCTGCAACACACTTTACACCTAGTTGGGGTGTATTCCACACACTGTAATTTTGATGGCGAGAGCTGAGTGAATACTTATTTTTTAAAGAAACTAATTGCAAATACCTACAAAAAACAGCATAGGACTAAAATCTAATGTGTTTTCTATTGGAATTTAAAATAATATTTAATTTTCTTAACAAAATATGAATTAAAAATGTATTTTTTCCTAAAGTACCAAATTCAACATGTACGCGCTCTTGTAGAAATTCGTTTCTTTGTTTACGTCTGTTTCGTAAACAATCAAACGAACAAAGCGTACATACCCACACACGCATGTGTATTCGTTGATGCGCCAACGCAGACTGATATTTTTTTCATTGTTAATGATAAAGTTTGAAAGCTGTAATAAAGCTTTCGTGAAATATAAAAGCTCTTTTCACGTGAAATACAGAACATCAATTGCTTTCACAGGTGAAGTGCATGTGTGATGTGAAATGAATACACGGCGAATTACAGAACATGCCCGATTGTTGTGGCCACTAAGAACCACGAATGTCAGATTACATTACTTTGGTCATTTTTCTCAAAATACCGAAAATCGAGAAGTACCGTTATATGGTGGCTACACCATAACATAGACCTATGTTGGCAATTTTTAATAGAGAAGTTTTGTGACCATTGGGTACATTAAATGTTAAACTAAGGGTAGTTTGATCAAAAAATTAAGCTGGTATCCTCAAAATATCTGAAAATTGGGCGTTGGTTTAGTAACACTTCTCTAGAAAAAGCAGCTTACTATGAAAAAACGAAAGAAAAGAAAAACAAACCCCTCTAAAGTTGACGAACCCCGCAAACGTTTTAAGGGCCATTATCTGCGAATCTGGACCTGGAATGCTCGTATTCTTTATTGAGAAGGTGCAGTTTACGTATTGGCAGATGCACTTGAAAAGTACAAGGCCGACATTACTGCCGTACAGGAAATACGATGGAACGGGAAAGGCGTCACAACAACACCTAAAGGTGACTCACTGTATTATAGCTGCCATGGCACAAAGCATGAGTTTGGTTGCGGATTTGCAGTTAGTCGGAGACTAAAACATCTGGTATCCAACTTCACTCCAGTGAATGAAAGACTTGCTGCAATTCGAATAAAAGCTAAATTCTTCAACATCAGCTTTATTTGCGTTTATGCTCCCACTGAAGAAAAGGACGAACAGACCTATGATATATTCTACGAGCGCTTAGAAGAAACAGATGACCGTTGTCCTGCCCATGACATTAAAATTATTCTAGACGATTTTAATGCCAAATTGGAAAGGAAAATATCTTTGGCCCAACAGTCGGGAAATTTAGTCTCCATAATGAAAAATGAAACATTTGAATGAGGCTGATAGAAAAGCAGCGGTAAAAAACATGGGCTGACTCCAGATCAAAGAATAAGAAATCAAATTGATCACGTTGTGATAGATGGAAGACATTCATCGAGCTTGTTGAATGTGCGATCGTTCCAAAGAGCCAACATAGACTCGAAATTGGACATCGGTAAGCTGCTGCAATCACAACAGATAGCCACATCATATTCCACTCAACTATTGCTTAATGAAAGCACTCCTCGTCCCCATAACATATCAGCACAATGACAACTTATTGTCCACACCATGCAATCAGCCGCAAAATCTATACTTGGATTCAACAGACCTCCACCAAGGAACCCATGTTATGACCAGGAGTGTCGTGCTGCTACTGAAGAGAAAAATGCGGCATATAGGGCTACTCTACAATCAGCTGCAACGCATAGCGCACGTGATAGGTATCGGGAGAAAAGGAGAGATGAGAAAAGTCTTTTCTGTAGCAAAAAAAGAGAGAGATGGAAAATCAGCAGTGTGAAAAAATCGAGATGTAAAGGAGCTAAAATGAAGTCCGTAAATTCTACCAAAGAGTGAAACATCAAACTGATGGCTTTGGTAAAGACACATCCTCCTGTAGAGACCAGCAAGGTAATTTGGTAACTGATAAAGATACCCCCTTTATTATAAGTCTTCTTTTTGTTATAGTTTGGAGTTACCGAACAGATTTATAGCGTTTCCGTTAACTTAAAGTTAAAAGGGATGATTGAATTTCAAGGAGGAGCTTCTTGTCATTAACTTTCAGTCTGAAAATTATATTTTTAATGCCTCCAAATTAGTTGATTTTATATTTTCAAATCCATCAGATAGTAAAAGAACACATGTAATAATGGCCCACAGTGTGCTAAGGTTATGGAAAGAGCACTTTTCCAACTGTTGGTATCCAATAGTACTGAAGACGATGAAGATACCACATATTCAATTCCAGAAGATGATATTGAATGTATACCACCCGGCCAAGATGAGGTAAAGACAGCAATAAACCGGCTGAAGAATAATAAGGCAGCAGGAGCTGATGGCGTACCAGCCGAGCTGTTTAAAACCAGAGGCGACACACTGATAAGGTGTATGCATCAGCTAGTTACCACCATCTGGCAAGAAGAACGCCGTACCCGACGATTGGAACCTGAGCATCCTGTGTCCCGTCCACAAGAAAGGAGATAAGACTGTATGCTCTAACTATAGGGACATTAGTCTTCTTCCTATTGCCTACAAAATAGTGTCAGAGATATTGTGCGAACTACTAAAGCCTATGGTCAACGAAATAATTGGACCATACCAATGCGGCTTTAGACCTGTCAAGTCCATCATTGACCAGATGTTTACCCTGCGGCAATCCTAGAGAAGATCCAATAGATGCAGATCGACACCTACCACCGTTTTGTCTATTATAAAGCAGCCTTCGACAGCCCCCTACGTTCAAAGGTATTTCAAGCCATGTCTGAATTTGGTATCCCCGCAAAGCTCATTCGGCTTTGTAAAATAACATTAACTGACACGAGATTCTCAGTTGAAATAGAAAAGAACCTCTCAGAAGATTTTTGTACCAAAAAGAGGTTTCAGGCAAGGAGACAGTCTTTCGTGTGATCTCTTCAACAAACTGCTAGAAAAAGGTCGTACGAGAGGCAAACGTTAAGAGAAATGCACAATCTACACCAATAGCCACATGTTATTTGCTAATGCTGACGATATGGTCATCATAGGACGATCAGTAAAAGAAGTAACTAATACATTTAAGAAGATCGAAGGAGAATCTGCTAAAGTGGGTCTGACGGTAAACGGCGAGAATACCAATGCGCAATGCGTCCATAGTGCTCGGATCAACTTTTAAAGCTGGCTTCTATAAAGTTGATGTAGTAAAAGACTTTGTCTACCTCGGCACTAGAGGTGGGCGCGTGTCGTGCGTGAGTAGTGCGTGTTCGTGCCTAATTTTTTAGGCACGCGCCCATCACTACTCGGCACCACCGTAAGCATAACAAACAACAACAGTTCTGAAATTAAAACGACAATTATATTGGCTAACAGATGCTACTTTGGCTTAAGTAAGTAGTTTAAAAACAAAGCCACATCTCGTCAAAGCCACATCCCGTGCTGATGAACCTGCTAAAAGGGGGTATAAATACGGACCACATGGCGGTACACGCAAAACTGACAAACCAAGGAATCGACGGAGAAAACAAGTGGAAGAAGAGATGAAAAGGAGCGGTATTGCAGAGAGCGAAGAGAAGCAACAAATAGAGATAATTGAAGATCTTTTCTTAGTTCGGCTTATAGAACAAATGTTCTGTAATTATAGTTAATTCGGTTGACAAATATAGCTAAAAACTTCATAATACCTGGAATTGGGAGGCTACGAGGGCGGTTCGGAAACTTCTTAGCCTATCAATGAAAGAGAATAGTTAGTTTTTTCAAAATATTTTTATTTTTCAATATAATCTCCTGAAACTTCAACACACTTAGTCCAACGCTTTTCTAGCAATTCTATCCCTTGATTAAAATAGTTTTCCTCAAGGTCTTCAAAATAGTGGTTTACAACTGTAATTGCATATTCATTTGAGGTAAAACGCTTGCCAGCAAGGATTTTTTAGATTTGGGAACAAGTGAGAGTCACTGGGAGCTAAATCAGGAGAATAAGGTGGGTAGTCAAGCAACTCGTACTTTAATTCGTTGATTTTAGCCATGTTAAAAAACTCTTGTGCGCTGGTGCGTTGTCTTGATGAAAAATTATTTTTTTGTGTTGTAAGCCAGGACGTTTTTCTCGAATTTGTACATTTAATTGATCCAAAAGGTTGCAATAGTACTCTGAATTTATTGTTTTACCCTTTTGCAGATAGTCAATCCATAAAATACCTTTGAAGTCCCAAAAACCCGTCGCCATAACCTTACCAGCCGATTGAATTGTTTTTGCCTTCTTTGGGTTTTCTCAAGAAAAATGGACTTGCCACTAAAACAACTTTTACCATCGTAATTGGGGCAGCGCATGTAACATGCTTCAACAAAAATCAAAGTGATTCGATAGCAGGTCTTGAAGTGAACTTATCCGAAATTTTGTGTGGGAGGTACCGGATGGAGTGGACAAATATAGTCCATATTCGAACCTGATCTATATCTGGTAGATATTATGACAATGTGTAAAGTATGGACCAAATCGGTCACTCTCACCAAGAGTTATGGTGCGCACAATTTTTCCGAACATTTTTGAACTTTTGTGGGGTAGGTACCTGAAGCAGTTGACCGATATGGCTTATCTACGATGTTAAACTAAGTTTGGAAACAATACTACGTGGCCAAATTTTTGACAGAATCGGTGTATCTCTTCGAGAATTATCTTACGCTTCCATCCATAAACATGGTGCCATAGGGTTTTTTAAGTTTCAGCCTATTTTCTCAGGAAGTATGGACTTGTCCCTGATAAAACTTGTACCTTGGGGAGGGGCACTGAATACAAGATGTTACAACAAAAACCAAGGCGATTCGAGAGCAGGTGAAGGAGGTTACCGATTGAGTCCATATTGGAACCTCATCTATGTCTGGTAAAAATTTAATAATGTACAAAGTATGGACCAAATCGGTTACTCCCTTCAAGAGTTATCGTGCGCACAAATTGTCCGAACATTTTCGAACTTTTGTGGGGGAGGTACCCGAAGGAGTGGACCGATATAATCCATCTTCGAACTTGAACTAAGTTTGGGCAAAATATTACGAAAGCCAAATTTTGGACCGAATCGGGAGATCCGTTCGAGAGTTATCTTGCGCTCCAACCACTCCACACGGTGTCATAAGGGTTCTTTGTACCTTTCAGGCCATTTTCTCAGGAAGTATGAACTTGCCCCTAATGAAACATACAGCGTCGTATAGAGGACAGCGAATGCAACTTGATAAAACAGAAATCAGAGCGATTCGAGACCAGGTCCTAAACTGAACTTTTGCAAAATTTTCAATTGTAATTTAGATTATTTGATGGTGAAGGGTGTCAGGGATATTGTGCGGTCGATTAAAGCCCATGATCAACGATATAATTGGACCTTACCAATGCGGCTTTAGACCCGGCAAGTCCACCATCGACCAGATATTTACCCTGCGGCAAATCCAGGAGAAGACCTAAGAGATGCAGATCGACACCTACCACATTTTTGTCGGTTATAAATGACTCTAACTGACACAAGATCTTCAGATAAAATAGAAAAGAACCTCTCCGAAGAGTTTTGTGCCAAAAGAGGTTTTAGACAAGGATACAGCCTTTCGTGTGATCTTTTCAACAGAAATGGTTATAAAAGAGGCAAGAGGCACCAATAGCCACATGTTACTTGCTTATGCTGATGATATAGGTATCGTGGGACGATCAGTAAAAAAGGTAACTGATACCTTTATAAAGGTCGAAGGAGAATCTGCTAAAGTGGGTCTGGCGGTAAACGGCGAGAAGACCATGTTGATGGTGTCGACGCTCAATGCGTCCATTGAGCTCGGACCAACTATTGAAGTTGGTTCCTATTATTTTGAGGTAATGAAAGACTTTCGTATACCTCGGCACCGCCTAAACACAACAAACGACATCGGTTGTGAAATAAGACGAAGGATTGTTTTGGCCAACAGATTATACTTTGGCTTAAGTAAGCAGTTAAAAAACACTCGTCAAACAAAAATTACGCTTTTCAAAACACTGATACTACCAATGCTGGTGTATGTTTCCGAAGCCTAGGTACTTGCGCAAGCAGATAAGGCAGTGTTTGGTGTGTTTGAGAGAAAAATTCTTCGAAAGATCTACGGACCAATCTGCGTTAACGGTGAATATCGACGTCGCATGAACCACAAGCTGTATCAGCTATACAACAACATCAGTATAGATAGGCTAGGCCATTTCATAAGAATGAGCGATGATGAACTCGCTAAAAAGGCGTATAAATTCGGGCCAAATGGCGGTGCACGCAGAATTGGCAGGCCAAAGAATAAATGGCGCAATTAAGTGAATGAAGAGATGACAAGGCGCGGTATTCCGGAAAGCGAAGAACTAAACAGAGAAAATTGGGGATATTTTCTTAGTTCGGTCTATGGAACTAATGTTCTGTAATGGCCCAGCTAAGTAAGTTTGGTTGAGGGTGTAACAAGTTTGGCGGGCGAAACTTAACTTTGTTTTACTTGTTTTCATTATTCCTCAATATTATTACTATTTATACATATAATGACGGATTACCTATTTACTTTAATATCTATGTTAAAATTAAGATTTTTTATACCCTCAGCCTTTAGGCTAAGGAGGGTATATACACTTTGATACGACGAAAATGTGCCTCATCGAAATAATGGTTTTAGAACCAAGTATGTTTGGACGAAATGTGTTTCAGACAAATTGGAGTCGATCTAGCAATGTCCGTCCGTCCGTCTGTATGTCTGTCCTGCTGGCTGGAGCGCACGATAACTCTCGAACGGATGAACCGATTCGGTTCAAATGTTGGCTTTCGTAATATTTTGCCCAAACTTAGTTTAAGTTCGAAGATGAGCTACATCGGTCCACTCCTTCCGGTACTTCCCCCACAAAAGTTCGAAAATGTTCGTAAAGTTTGTGCGCACGATTACTCTTGAAGGGAGTGACCGATTTGGACCATACTTTGTATAGCGTAAACTTTCTACCAGAGTAATATGAGGTTCCAATATGGTCTCAATAGGTCCACTCCGTCGGGTACCTGCCACACAAAATTTCGAAGAAGTTCAGTTTAGGGCCATCTCTCGAATCGCTTTGATTTTTGTTTTAACAACTTGTATTCACTGCCCTCTATAAAGGGCAAGTCAGTACTTCCTGAGAAAATAGAACGAAAGTTGCAAAAAACCCCTATGACACCGTGTGAGGTGGTTGGAGCGCAAGATAACTCTTGAACGGATCTGCCGATTCGGTCCAAAATATGGCCTTAGTAATATTTTGTCCAAACATAGTTTAAGTTTGAAGATAAGCCATATCGGTCCACTCCTTCAGGTACCTCACCCACAAAAGTTCAAAAATGTTCGGAAAAATTGTTCGTACGGTAACTCTTGAAGGGAGTGGGCGAATTGGTCTACACTTTACACATTCTAATATATCTACCATATCTACCAGATATAGATCAGGTTCAAATATGGACTATAATTGTCAACTCCATCCAGTACCTCCCACACAAAATTTAGGATAAGTTCACTTCAAGACCTGCTATCGAATCACTTTGATTTTTGTTGAAGCAACTTACATTCGCTGCCTCAATTACGATGGTAAAAGTTATTTCAGGGGCAAGTCCATACTTCTGGAGAAAACAGCCTGAAGGGTGTAAAAACCCCCTATGGCACCATATGTTGTGGCTTCCATAACGGTCAATGTCGATCCATTCCTTTTAGTATATCCTCCGCAAAACTTTTGATCTTTAATCCTAATCAACATTTTTGTCGGTTCAAACGACCAAAAGTTTTAAAACCGCCTAAATACATACGTATTTTGGGAAAAAATAGTTTCAATATACACAGGCTGAGGGTATATCTCTGTCGACAAAGCCGACTGATACTTTTTTACTTGTTTCTATTCACCTGAACCATGAAACGAAATTCGTCAGGCAAACATCCCTCAATGACTATCAAAAACTTGATTAGCGGCACATTATTGCTGTACGGTTTTATGATAATGGCAACATAGCCTCCGTAAACACCAAAGCGTAAGGTATTCCAAGTATATTTTCTTCTCTTACCTGTATTAAATTATGTAAGAACAACAAACTCAACCAGAATAGAAGACGTAAAACCAAGCAACAAAATACAACGTTTTGCTTTCGTTCGCCTTAATAACTCTATTCCATGGAATAATAAAATTGTCAAGATTGATATGATGCTGCTAATACTCTTCGTGGTGGTGGTGATGAAATGAAGAGCTTTTATCGAACCCCAGCTGTAACGGAAGACACTTGGGATATATCAACAGTGGCGGTAATGATGATGGCGGTGGTGGTTATGTTATCAATCCTTGAGTATTTTGTTGTCATAACAAATTTATTTTTTGGAGTGTTATTTTTCCACGGTTTTATTTCTGTACCGTTATATCAGTTTGTATATAGTGTCGCGGAAAAAGGGAGAATCGCTGCTGCTGCTGATGTACAGCATCTAAACTAAAAATATTATTCGTGTTCTTTTTTCTATTCCACGAAAGAGAATTTGCAAAGATTGATAGATGATAATAATATGCTGATATTGAAAAATCAATGTATCGCATGATGGACTTTTAATTGAATTGCTTTCTAATGGAGCTTTAGCTTGAAGGAAGTAGAACAAGCATAATTGAATTTTATTATTCCACACCAGAAAGAAATATTATTCATTCACCTGCTTGCCGTTTTCTTGTCCCAATGAAATAGAGTATTAATGAATTGCTTATAGATTTGTGTTCAACCAAGTGTAAAATTGACACTTGTATTATGTTAAGGTGCATACATATGGATGAATTATATATTGTATGCACAAACATACATTCACATGCCTTTTATTGAATATGACAGCTATATGATGTGTATTTATTATTCACTTTCTTTAATTAGCATTTCCAAATTAAATGAAACCTTTTCAATTCAAATGAAACCTTTACATTTATTGAAATTAATGTAAAAATCATATTCGTTTTTCAAAAGCTTTTAATTTCAATTTTGATATTAAGTAAGAACATAAAAGTATAATTCATTGTTTTCTTATGTTTTACCTTAAAAAATTTAATAATCCTCGGCCATCAATGGAGGTTAGACTAAAATGATCTGAAAAATAATATTTAGTTTTAAACATTAAAAAAGTATCAGTCGGCTAAAACTTTCATCTACGGACAGATCGAATGTATTTAGGGTCTTTTGACCAAAAACTTGACCAAAAACCGTGAAAGTTCAAAATGTGGTGTAGCGTTACGTAAAGCTATTTTAAAGGTTTTTAGTTGATTTTATGTATATGCCATATTGATGCAAGATTGAAATTTGGAACAGAGTTGAATGTTTAGAGTTGAAAATGAACATATCAGACATACAAAAATTTTTAACCAAATTCTTCAACAGAATTGAAACAAGAACTAAAAAATCTTTCAAGTGAATATTCTGCATATAGGTTTACGTTTTGGTATATTCTAGAATTTTCAACCACATGAGCTCTTATTTGGCATTTTTGTTTTAAATCCCCCAGAGAATTGATTTCGAAAGATTTTCTATAATTTGCGGCTATTAGAATAATTTTTAAAAATATCGGTTGTAATATGGATTTGGGAAATCTTTTGGTGGGAGAACCTCCATGCAAAACGTGGTGAAAATAGATCTCCGTTTGATTACAGGGATTGCATTCGCGAATATATCGAATAGAGGTATACAGTGTTTGGCGGATATAAACAGTTCGGCCCGAACATAACTTCTTTTTTCTTTAAAGTGCATATCCAGATATCTCACACACTAACTTTAGTCTCATTAAAAATGTTGTGTATTATTGTAAGAAAATAATATTCTTTAATGTTTCATAAACACCAAAACTTTACTATTTTTACCAAAAGTGATAGAGTCCGTGGAAACCAACTATTAATTCAGAAAATTACATTAAGAAAAAAAGGAAATATTTTATCAGGAGACGGGTGATACAAACTATGACTCATAGACTCCGAATCTAACTCGCAGTACTGTTTGAGACCACGCAAAAACATGGTCGAAAAATATCTATAAAAAAGGCAAAATTTTAGCTGAGTCCTAAAAACATAGGTTAAGCCGAAAAACTCCATCTGATACGTCAGTGGTAGTTAATGAGTAGATATTTATTTACTCGATGACATTTAAAGCTTTCCAAGGACTATGCTCAAAGATCAATCACTTCTGTTTTCTGAAAAACAAGTAAAAAAGTATCAGTCGAGTTTGCCGAAGGAGATATACCCTCAGCCTGTGTGTTGGATACATAACCAAAATCTTTTTTCTAAAAATTGTGTAGTCAGCGAGTTTCAGAACTTTGTGGTCCTTTTTGTATGTATAAACTTTCCGACCAAAATATCGAAAAAATGTAGGGTATACAACTTCACGATTGTGGGCATTACGAATAAATGATTATGTTGTGCTCATAAATTTGACTTCGATGAAAGCGCAAAAGTTTTTCACTTTGTACAGAAGATACCTGAAAGAAGCGACCGATATAGTCCATTTTGGAAGTGGGCCTAATTTTGGAAGTAATTTCTTTTAATAGTTATGGTGTCAAGCCGTCATTTTAGTTGGTCCCCGTAAGATTTAGAGGTTTTAGACCATTCTTGGGCTAACCATGGACTTACCGACGAAAAATATAATATCGCTGTAAACAAGACTGCAAGGAGTACCATTGGTCAAAATATGCAATGGCTCCTCGAACAGCCCTTAAACTACATACATGAGATTTTGTGAGTAATGTGTCCGAAGATGTTGTTCCAAATATACCCTCTTGGTATTTGATATATGTACGTCTGGAAATAACTTTAGGATATTCAAAGTTCCTGTCAAATCGGATAATTGAAATTTTGTGTGGGAAGTACTTGAAGAAATGAATAGATATAATTCATATTCGAACCTAGTCTATGTCTCGAAAAAGTCGACTTGGACTTTCGAGAGTTATTGTACGCATGATTTAGGGAAACATTTTGAAGTCTTGTGGGGGAAGTGCACAAAGGAGTGGACCGATATAACTTAACTTTTTGGGCAAAATATTGCGAGATCCAAAATTTAGACCAAATGTGTTCATCTGTTCGAGAGTTATAATGAGCTCGAGCCAGACAGACGGACGAACTGGACTAAATCGACTCCAAATTGTTTGAAGCGGATTCCGTCAAAACATATGATTGTCCAAGACCATTATTTCGGTAGGGAACATTTTTATCGTTAGCTTAACGGCTGAGGGTACACTGTTTGGATGTTCTTAGCTACACATTTGTTACTGAAAGGAAAAAATTAGGATTGGTATGCTGTTTATAGCAAATTTTATCACTTTGTGATGCACAACAATAAATTTGTCTCCATTATTTTCTCCTACTATATAGCAACATGTTGATATAAAAAATTAATACAAAATGTTGATTAAGGCAGTAAAACACTTTTCTAATTGGTTTTCGAGATATATTTTTATATAATCCTGCACTATAATTATAAGAATTAATTTCTTGTTGTGTAGTTGTTCAATAAATAAATAAATTACAAAATTACTCCACTCGTGATTTGTCGTACATTTTGTTACAGAATTCCAAAACACCGACATGACATAAAGAATTAATTCAGAAATTTCTCTTAAAAAAGAGTATTCAAACAAAAAAATGTTAAATATTTCTTAGAAAACTTGTTAATAAAGTACATTTTCAGTACAGAATAAGCTTAAGCTTTCATTTGCAATTTTCAATAAAATATATATAATTTAGAGAAAAAACGTAATAATTTTTAAAAGTAGGTCAAAAAGTGTTGTCGGACAAAACCAATACGGGGCGGGCCAGGGGGCCCGGGCGTACGTCCCTGTGTGGGAGGTACCCGAACGAGTTGTTTGTCCACTCCATTTTCAAACTTATGGTCTATATCTGGTGAATATATTAGGATTTCTAAAGTATAGACCAAATCGGTCACTCCCTTCAAGAGTTATCGTGCGCACAAATTTTCCGACCATTTTTGAACTTTAGTGGTGAGGTACCTGAGGAGTAAACCGATATGGCTTATTTTAAACCGAATCGGCAGATGCGTTCGAGAGTTATATTGCTCTGCAACTACTACACACGGTGTCATAGGGATTTTTTGCACTTTCCGGCTATTTTCTCAAGAAAATGAAATTGGTTCTAATGAAACTTGTACTGTCGTATGGTGGGCAGTGAATACAAGTTGTCACAACAAAAACCAAAGCGATTCGAGAGCAGTTCCTAAACTGAACTTTTCCGAAATGTTGTATTGGAGGTACCACAAGGAGTGGACCGATTGAGTCCATTTTGAAACCTCATCTAAGTCTGGTAGAAATTTCACGATGTGCAAGGTATGGACCAAATCGGTTACTACCTTCAAGAGTTATCGTGCGCACACATTTTTCGAACATTTTCGAACTTTTGTGGGGGAGGTACCTAAAAGAGTGGACCGGTAATGCCCATCTTCGAACATAAACTAAGTTTGGACAAAATATTGCGAAAGCCAAATTTTGGACCGAATCGGTTGATCCGTTCGAGAGTAATCGTGCGCTCCAGCCAGTACGACAGACAGGCTAAATCAACTCCAAAATGTCTGCAACGGATTTCGTCCAAATATACTTGGGGTCTAAAATCATTATTTATAGGAGACACATTTTGCTGCACATATATTTGGCACATATATTTCTAGACCGAATTCAGTTACAGATTCCAAATTTCATGGAAATCGGACATGTACAGCGTGTTTGGTGCAGCATAAAAATGAAATCGGCCGAAAACATATATGGAAGCTATATCCAAATCTAGACCGATTTTCACCAAAAGCAACAGCGTTCTTCCTATGACGGAAAAAATGATATTCCCCAATTTTCAGCTGAGTCGGAGAATAGATGCGACCTGTGCGTTGCGAACGGACGGACGTGCATAAATCGACTCAGAAAATGATTATATGTACATATACATATTCCCAAATGGAACTATGAATCTATCTCGTTTCCTTATGCATGTAACATACAAATGCACGAAGACATAATACCCCTTACCACAGTCTGGTACACGAGTATAATAAAGGAAATCAACAACTTAATTTTGAAAAAGTGTCCGATTTCTCCCAGAAATTCCCATATACTCTTTTATTCGAGCAAAATGTGTCTCATCGAAATAATGATTTTAGACCCCAAGAATGTTTGGACGAAATCCGTGTAAGACAATTTAGTGTCGATTTAGTAATTAACCGCAGCAAATGGTACTTCGATTCCAACATACGGTAAAAATCTACTAAATGTTGATATAGGATTACGGCGTGAATTTCCATTCGTTTTTACAATAGCTAATATAGAGAAACCTATAATTGGAGCCGATTTCTTACACAAATACGGCCTACTTATAGATGTTAAGAATCGGGCATTACTTGACCCTTTAACGAATGCTTCGACAAAAGCGAGCGGCCAGTTATGCGATGTAGCTTTACCTAAAATATTTGCTGTCGAAAATCGTTACACAGAACTGTTAAGGAAGTATCCATCACTCATAACTGAACCAGACTATTCAAATCCAGTTAAGCATTCTACTGTGCATAGGTTAATAACTAATGGACCACTGCCATTTTCGAAACCCAGACGATTAGATCCAGTTAAATTCAAACTAGCGCGAAAAGAGTTCGAGTATATGGTTAAAACAGGCGTATGCAGGCCATCAAATTCAAGTGTTTGTTCGCCTTTACATTTAGTCCCTAAGAAAGACGGAGATGATTGGCGTCCTTGTGGAGATTTCAGACGGTTGAATTGTGTAACAGAACCTGATAGGTATCCCTTGCCACATATTCAAGACTTCAACATGAATATGAAAGGAAAAAGTGTATTTTCAAAAATTGACCTGGTGCGCGCTTACCACCAGATTCCGATGGCAGACGAAGATATTCATAAAACAGCTATCACCACTCCTTTCGGAATGTACGAATTTACACGAATGCCATTTGGCCTTCGGAATTCAGCACAAACCTTCCAAAGATTCATAAATGAAGTACTTGGTGATTTCGATTTCGGTTTTGTATACATTGACGATGTACTCATTGCTAGCGAAACGGAGAAGGAGCATTTAATACATTTGGATAAAGTTTTCAAAAGATTAGTTGAATATGGCCTGAATATTAAACCAGGGAAATGTGCGTTTGGAGTTTCAAATGTAGATTTTCTTGGCCACAACATATCAGCAACGGGAATTAAGCCATCAGAATCAAAAGTTTCAGCAATTCGCGACTTTGAGCGACCAACTACATTAAAGCAAATTAATAAATTTATGGGAATGGTGAATTATTACCATAGATATATACCAAAATTAGCTGAGATGGTCTCTCCTATAAATAGAATGAAGAAGCTACACTGGCTTTTGGACTACTGAAGGAAAGTTTCGCGACAAAGGTACTTTTACATCATTTTGACAAAGATGCAAAGCTGACCCTCACAGTGGATGCATCTGGTGTAGCAATAAGTGGAGTACTACAGCAGGTTAGAGGAAACAGAGTAGAACCTTTAGCTTTCTTTTCGAAAAAACTGAGTCCATCCGAGTGCAAGTAGAGTGCGTTTGATCGCGAGCTGTTAGCAATATATATGAATATAAAACATTTTCGACATATGTTAGAGGGTAGGCAGTTCACAGTCTTTACGGATCATAAACCGCTGGTTTCTGCACTGAATTCGAAAACTGAAAGAAGTCCAAGACAGACTAGACATCTTGAGTTTATATCACAATTTACCAGTGACATTCGATACGTGAAAGGAGAGTCAAATTTGGTTGCGGATACGCTTTCCAGGTTCTTTGAAGTTGAAGCAATTGCAAATAGCGATTTAAATTTTAAAAGGTTATATGCGGAGCAGGAATAGGACAACGAACTCAACGACATTTTGCTTGATAGGAATAAGCATCTCAATCTGAAACCCATCGAAATAGATTTTTTGAATATACATTTGTGGTGTGAAACTTCGATGCGAACTCCCAGGCCATATGTTCTTGCTAACATGCGTAAAGAAGTTTTTGATCAAATGCACGGTTTGTCACATCCTGGAATAAGAGCTACAAAGGAAATTGATATCGAGTAGGTATTTTTGGCCAAACATGAACAAAGAAATTAACACTTGGGCTAAGACTTGTTTAGGTTGCCAAAAGGCAAAGATTACTCGGCATACTAAATCACCTATTGAACAAATAGAAATTCCTAAAGGCAGGTTTGAACATATCCATATTGACATTGTTGGTCCCTTGCCACCATCTAACGGGCATCAGTATATACTAACAGTTATTGACAGGTAAACACGTTGGCCAGAAGCCTATCCTTTAAGGGACATAATGTCCGCAACGGTTGCGAAGACATTTTTTAATAACTATATAAGCCGTTTTGGAGTACCAGTAAGAATAACTAGTGATCAGGGAGCACAATTCACTTCTAAACTTTTCTCAGAATTTATGCATTTATTAGGAAGTCATAGAATACAAACTACGGCGTACCATCCACAAGCTAATGGTATGGTAGAAAGGTTCCATAGACAGTTGAATGCATCCATAATGGCAAGAGAAAATTCTAAAAATTGGTACGAAACATTACCGATTGTATTGCTTGGTCTGCGGTCCACTTTTAAGGAGAATTTGAAAGCTACTCCGGCAGAAATGGTTTATGGGCAAAATTTACGGTTGCCAGGTGAAATGGTGGTGCAGAGCTCGCAGGAAGTATCTTCTGATTGTATGGCTAAATTAAAAGAGAGATTTAAGGAAACACATTCAAATTTGTCACATCATACGAATGTAGGTGATAGTGTTTATATTCCCAAAAATTTAAAAAGCTGCAAGTACGTATTGGTTCGTGTGGAACAAAAAAGATCATTGCAATCCCCATACGAAGGCCCGTATAGGATTGTTGAAAAGAATAAGAAATATTTCGTAATTGAAAAAAACGGAGAAGCTAGAACTATTTCAATAGATCGGCTCAAACCTGCATTCGTGGAAGCGTCTGATTCTGAGAAAACGGGCTCGAATAAAAGAGAACGTAAACGGGTAACATTTAAATTATTAAACATAGATTCTCCTGTAGGGAGATAATACATGTTTTTGTACTTTTTTATAAATATCTACTTTGAAATCGTTAATGTATTTTCATCAAGTTAGCTTTTGAATAATTATATTGAATTTTCCATATTTGTTCATTATTAATTTTATGTCATTCGATAAAAACTTATTATTTAAATAAATACGTTTCTACAAAATATAAATCGTGTCCCTACAAACCTCACACAACTCCGACGAAAGTGTCTGCGAAAACAATTCAAACCTTTTCCACTAGTATGTGTCGTCGAATTTCGACGAATGCACACACCAAAATTTGGTTGGTCTGCTTTACAGCAAAAACAACACGGTCGTGCCAGTGTCTTCAGTTAGAAACATTGTGGCGCATTTTTTTGGGATAGCGTTTGCAATTTTGTGTTTACAAAATAGTCTGGCTTTATCCCATTGTTGTTGTTTTAATATTTTAAAACAACTAGTTTATTAGTGGAAACAATTTGGCATTGTTCGCCAAGGGGTAAGGCAGGGAATACTATAGTATCGATTCTCGCCACAGAATCTCATCAGTTCCCTTGTTTTTTGTTTGTGGATATTCTCCACCGAAGTTATTTTTCAATAACTTCTTCAACAAAAAACTTGTTATACCCAAACATCAATCGTCAGCTCGAAGTAAAAAGGTAAGCAAAGAAAAAAGTTCAATGAGAAGTTTTTCCTTGGCAACCTCACACAACTCCGACGAAAATGTCTGCGAAAACAATTCAAACCTTTTAAACTAGTATGTGTCGTCGAATTTCGACGAATGCACACATCAAAATTTGGTTGGTCTGCTTTACAGCAAAAACAACACACGTCGTGCCAGTGTCTTAAGTTAGAAACATTGTGGCGTATTTTTTTGGGATAGCGTTTGCAATTTTTTTTACAAGACAGTCTGGCTTTATCCCATTGTTGTTGTTTTAATATTTTAAAACAACTAGTTTATTAGTGGAAACGATTTGGCATTGTTCGCCAAGGGGTAAGGCAGGGAATACTATAGTTTCGATTCTCGCCACAGAATCTCATCAGTTCCCTTGTTTTTTGTACTTTTGCTTCTCCTTGTGTTCCCGTTTACAGCGATGTGCTTTTCGGTGTCCAAAAGCTCTACGTTATACGGTGACCAACTGAAACGACGGGTGGGCGCGATATCTATCGAAAAGAAATGACAACCAAAATAGAGTCCACTTCCAAAATGGACTAAGTCGATCTATTCATTCTGGTACCTCCTCCTCAGCACTTTTGAACTTTAATCCAAATTTGTATATTTTTGTAGACAAGTTCATATGTCCAAAAAGGGCCAACAGATGAAAGCTTCAGTTCACACAGGCTGGGGTAATGTCTTCTTCTACTTTATTTGCAAATCCGTATTCGGATATTAGCGATCATACAGTGTTAATTATTACAGAGTTATTTAATTACATATTATAAAGTTAAAACATTTCACTCAATTATAGCTAGTTCTCTGTTTCTTGCGGCGCTTAAAAGGCTTATTTCATGTTGGTGTCCTGTCCATTCCTGAATGTTTTTCATCCATGTTATTTCTCGTCTTTCTTCGGATAATGTGTCCCAAATAAGCAGTTTTTCTCGTCTTTAAGATCCGTCGGTAATCCAAATCTCAAACGAGTGCAGTCTTCTCTCATCTGCTGCTTTTGGTGTCCATGTTTCTGCCGAGTATAATAGTACTGACCATATGTAGCATTTTACAAATCGGTAATGTCACTGTCGGCAAAGTCGATTGATATTTATATGTTTGTTTTAAGTTTTCAGTAAATTTTCGGCAAAATTGGATGTAAGTTGGTATTTCATGGTAGAGGCTATAAAAGGTCGGCCTCGCCGAACTTAACGTGTTTTACTTGTCTTTATATAGATAAGAAAAGGTAGATGAAGGAGTGGATCGATATACATAGTTCATCTTTGATGAGAATATATTTTCTACTGTTGGAAGTTCATGTGATGCTGAGCTGAAAGTCTCCTGTAGAGTGGAGCTCGATTATTCGATTGTCTTTTCACTAATGGTGATCTGAAGTTGCATATAATTAATCATCTGGATCTGTTATTTTTGACTGAATATGCTTTAACGTCTAGTAATAAAGCTTTAATGGATGTACTGCTGTTTCTACTCTATTCAATTATACAAGTCATTGTTACATCAAAGCTAATCAAAGCTCACTTCACGTAAAGCCGTAAAATCCATGTGTGTGTCCAATAGACACTTCGTCATTAATTCGTCTCCTTTTACATAAGACTCTGATTGTTTTGTCTAAAGAAACAGAAAACAAGTAAAAATGTATCAGTCAACTTTGCTGACAGAGATATACCCTCAGCCTGTGTATATTGAAAAAAATTTTTCCCAAAAAACGTATGAGGGTTTTAAAAATTTTGGATGTATGAACCGACAAAAATGTTGATTAGGATTAAATATCAAAAGTTTTGCGAAGGAGATACTTAAAGGAATGGATCGACAATGACCATTATGGAAGTGGATCTCCAGCCACTACATATGGCTGTTCGTTCAAAAAGTATGGACTTGCCCCTGAAGAAAATTTTACCATCGTAATTGAGGCAGCGAATGCAAGCTGCTTCAACAAAAATCAAAGTGTGATTTCATTGTAGTGATTTCATTGTAGGTCTTAAAGTGAACTTATCCGAAATTTTGTATGGGAGGTACTGGATGGAGTGGACAAATATACTCCATATTTGAACCTGATCTATATCTGGTAGATATATTAGGATGTGTAAAGTATAGACCAATTCGGCCACTCCCGTCAAGAGTTACAGTACGAACAATTTTTCCGAACATTTGTGAACTTTTGTGGGGGAGGTACCTGAAGGAGTGGACCGATATGGCTTATCTTCAAACATAAACTATGTTTGAACAAAATATTACTAAGGCCAAATTTTGGACCGAATCGGCAGATCCGTTCCAGAGTTATCTTGCACTCCACACGGTGTCATAGGGGTTTTTTGCAACTTTCAGGCTATTTTCTGAGGAAGTGTGGACTTGCCCCTGATGAAACTTGTACCGTCGTATGGAGGGCAGTGAATATAAGTTGCTAAAACAAAAATAAGCGATTCGAGAGATGGCCCTAAACTGAACTTTTCCGAAATTTTGTGTGGGAGATACCCGAAGGAGTGGACCTATTGAGACCATATTGGAACCTCATATTACTCTGGTAGAAAGTTTACGCTATACAAAGTATGGACCAAATCTGTCACTCCCTTCAAGAGTTATCGTGCGCACAAACTTTCCGAACATTTTCGAACTTTTGTGGGGGAGGTACCAGAAGGGGTGGACCGATGTAGCTCATCTTCGAACTTAAACTAAGTTTGGGCAAAATATTACGAAAGCCAAAATTTGAACCGAATCGGTTCATCCGTTCGAGAGTTATCGTGCGCTCCAGCCAGCAGGACAGACAGACAGACAGACAGACAGACGGACGGACATGGCTAGATCGACTCCAAATTGTCTGAAACACATTTCGTCCAAACATACTTGGGGTCTAAAACCATTATTTCGATGAGGCACATTTTCATCGTATCAAAGTGTATATACCCTCCTTAGCCTAAAGGCTGAGGGTATAATAACACTTGTCATTCCAAGTACATCTCCGTAATGGTGACATGTAAAGCAATAATATTTTCTCTTTGTTGCTCTACTTGTTGTTCGTTCTTTCATAATTTACTACGAACATGGATGGCGTAAATAAATCTTTCTGTTGGTCATCGCAATCTACAATAGAAAAAAATGATATGCTCAACCAAACCAAATTCAAGCTTAACAGCGGGAGCAAGTCAAGTGTATACTTCACATTCACTGCGGGATGTAATAAAAATTCAATTTTTCGGTAGCCTTTGGTGTTGCAAAACAAGAATTTATGAGTTGTAACTTCAGGGCTGAGACACAAAACTCAAATGCAAAATTATTATGAATGTGCATGTTGGCCGTTGGTAGATTTTTGTGATTCGTTTAAGCGGCCACATGAGAGGGATGTTATTCGAAGTTGTTTTTATTAAATTCTAGGGAAACATGTAACACTTTATAGATGTCTTATGGATGAGGTCGTAGAAAATACTTTCTATATCCACAGATAAAAACATATAATTCAAAGATAGAAGACCTATGAATTGAAGCCATTATATCGATAGGATTTAATGGATAAAGAATATTCTAACGTATCTTCTATGTACAAATTATTATCAACAAAAATATCTTCTAAAATCTTCTAGTTATTCATATGAATAAACGACATATTGAAAGCATTCCCACCAGAGTTGGGCTTCAGAAGGTTTTCCATCCAGAGGAAATCTGTAGAAAATTTTTTCAATAGAAGTCCTGGCAAACATGTTCTATGTCGAGTAGATCTGCAGAATTTATTCTGTCCAGAGGATGACAAAACAATAATAGAATACATTTAAAATGCCGTCTTACTCCAGAAATTCTGGAAAAAGTCGTCCCCAGAAGATCGTTTGTATGAACAAACTGCGTATATGTAATGTCACACTTTACACAATGCCCAACACTACCCAGAAGGATGTACTATCCGCAGAAGTCCTATAAATTTGACCCCCATCGGTGATTAGGATGACTTCTACTGTAACACCCGAGCAAGTACTGCAACGAGATCATGCCACTGCCTATACGATTCACCTGTTTTGGCATACTTGTCAAACTTCAAAAGCGGGGCTAGCCTGATCGTTTTCCAAAATACGGGCATTAGCTAGCAACAGACTGAGAAGATTGGTGAGATACTTAAATTCCGGTTCATCCAGCTGTTTCAGCATTAACATGGAGATACCGCCAAAGCTTAACGCTTTGGATGATTGATCGTTCCTGATGTCATTTGCATTACGGTTGTTCCTTCCCGACGGCAACAGGTCTAATACCTCGAAATACTCTTCTTTTTGCTTTGTCAGTCCGGGGTGATCGACAAATTTTCGTCGTGTTGTTCTGACCTCGTTCATGCGTGGAACTACCACAGGGACTATGTAGTTGCATGCTTTGTGGACAGAGCCCCTATGACACAATACACGGGTTATTTCGTACCGGATTGACACGAAATCATAGTGTTTCGGCCAGCGGCTGTCAACCCAGCATCAAACTTATCCTTGCACGTAGGTTTCTATACAACAACACAATGCCCAGTGAGTCGTCTTCATCAGAATACGCGACTCCTCCGCATTTCCCCTGAAAATTTATCCTTTTGATATTTAATTCCAATGGACTCCGAAGTAAGATTGAGGAAACAGAGGATTTCATGAGTCGCAAGAATATCACGGTCGCGGCGGTGCAGGAAACCATGCTCACAGCAGTGGGTTCTTTTATACCGGATTGGCCCGAAACCATAGTGTTTTGGCCAGCGACTACTACAACAACTGCAGCATACAGTGTTGTGATGGTTGCAAGATACTGAGGAAGGTTGGCACCAAAAGTGGAGCTTTTTTAGCTTTTCTTATGCCTGACTCTAATAACCCGTACATGGAACGTATTGGGGTAGTAGTTAGATGTGGAACTGTCGAGGTAGGGTTGCTGAACATATAAATCCCTCTGATAAATAGCTGTATTTCCGGTTATAGGCCCAATATTAGCCAACTTTAGTTTTGAGAGACTTTAATGCTCATCATTAGCTGTGGCATTCGGTCCTCGGAAACGACCAGAGGGGTATAGTGCTAGCTGCGCAGAACGATAGCTCTTCGTTTTGCACGGTCAATGCGGACTCCGCTACCAGAATTAGCAGGAGTGTCAAAGTTCGGCAGACATAACCATGGTGTCAACTGGCAACCCGTCGTTTCAGATAACACCATCTCCCCATAAGCACTTTATCAGCAGACCGCCCAATGTCATCACCTCTGAACGTCGCATTTTCATCAATCATGGAAAAGCTAATTGGTCGAATTTCAGAGATTTAACTAATAAAAATTTTAGAGATCTGCCCAATCTTTCTGAAGTTCGGGTAGCTGAAAGGACGTTCAAGGCATCATTACTGCTGCAGCCGCTCGCCATATACCTGCGGGTCGATGGGACCTCAGTCACGTTTGGCGACGTTAGGTTGCTGATCCGAAGAGGTGTTCAAGTTATTTTAATTGACAGTTTGTCAAGCACCCCGGGAGTGGCAGGGCAGAGGAGAGTACCACTTCCTGCCGAATGAAGGATGTTGCGAATGTCACCATAAACGCTAAATCAAAGAAAAGCGTTGGGCCCTGATGGAATCTTCATGTTAATGCTGATACAGCTGCATGTGCCGGGAGTCGGGAGTTAAAATTTCTCTGAATTTCTCAACCTGTCGCTAGCCACCCACATCGTTTTTAAAGTCTGCAAAATGGGGCAGGTGGTCCCGTTACTGATGTCAGGCAAGGATGCCAACATAGGTGAATCATACAGACCGATTTCGGTTTTGTCGCCCGTAGCAAAGTCCCTTGTGGCTTTAGTCTTCCCCATCGTCAGAAATATCAACATGAGTTCCATGTACGCCAGTCGTACGTGGATTTCAAGAACAAGAAGTGGAAACGTTAGATCGGTCTGTGGTAAGTGTGGTCCGCGAATATAAATGCAACGCGATGGAAACATATTCAAAGCTGTCAGAATGCTGCCCTGAGAAATCTATCAGGGTGCCTCCTCATGACTTAAGTGGACCATCTACATGAGGAGATAAAGATTCTAGATGTTGCCATGAGAACCATCCTAATGACCATATGGTGGATTGGACCGTCCACCCAGGCATGTCAGGTGGGATCTTCATGTTGTAGAAAGAGAGGTCTAATTTTAAAAGAGAGAACCCCTAGATCAACAATCCTATCAATCAGGTTTAAATATCATTTACACGTATGCGTCATTCACTACTATCGTGTGAATGCGGTCCTCGGAGAACATCCCCTGTTCACTGAAGCTGAGGAGGCTATGCAGCCACGACAAACCAGAGTAATTTTGGCCCCAGTACGCTCGGGATGGTGCAACTGTCTGAATTACTGTAAGGCATGGATCAATAACATCTGCCCAGTATACGGCGCAGGCCCGCACGACATACTGCACCTTTTCAAATGCTTTGCCAAACCTACTTCATTAATTCCAGTAGATCTGTGGTTACATCCTATGGAAACAGACACATTCCTAGAACTGGGGATAGACTTGAGCCAGATTGAGCAGAAAAAAGACCTACAAACAAACTACAAATTGTCGATAATGATGATGTTGATGAAAGTGCAGCGTAGAACAGTAATGAAGTCGGGCGGTCTGTTGATAGGGACAACATATAAGAAAAACGACGCACTGTGGTCCCAACCTGCAACAAAAATAGAAAACTTGATATCAACAAATTTCAATGACAATTCAGCAAATTGTCTCTAAACATAACATATTTTAATATTCCAACAATGTTTTTATAAACTCCACCATAGTATGGAGGGTATAGTAAGTTTGTTTTTCCTTTTGTTATACCCTACACCACTATGTGAAAAGGGTACTATAAGTTTGTTTTGGTAAAAATTCATGTAACACCGCGAAATATTCGTCGTAGAGATAAAACGATTTTGAGATGTGTGTCTGTCCGTCCGTCCGTGTGTCCGTCTGTCCATTATAAATTGTAATCAAACTCCAGGCCGCAATTATGGACCAATCGTCACAAATTTTGGTATGGAGGTCGGTTTCACATCAGAATAGATCGCTATTTTAAATGGTGATGATCGTGAAATATTTAGCGGGTGAAATGGACCAAAAACATAATATTTATCAAATTTTGTAGCGGCTCTGTAGGTCGCAATAATAGTCCGATCAATATGAAATTTTATATAAGGTAAGAGTATATGACAAAGAAGAAACTTGCAATTTGGATGGCTATAAGATATTATTTAGAGGGTTAAATGGACCACAACTTTTGTGTGAAAATTTTAAAAAATTTAATATACAGCTTATATCTTTGTTCCTTAAAGACACGTTCTTCCCATGATCAGATAACAGAGTTGCATCCTAATATATCCAGTTTTTTGTTTGTAGTGTAATCATAAACACGCTAGAGGTCGCAATTATACCTCAATCGTCACGAAATTTTGCACGATATAAGAGTTTAGGTTGAAGAACATGCCTATAATTTAGCTCGATGATCTGACATTATTTAGCGCGTGACATAGACTATTACTTTTGTATGAAAAATATACAAATTTTATTTTTGGTCCATATTTTAATTTCTGGAGGCATATAGCGCCAAAGTAGCCAACATATGGACAAATAACTACTGACCTTTCCCTTGATGCAAATTGCATTAATGTGTCTGCTAGATAACGGGCCTACTGCCTAATACATATATAATGGGTTTTGTGTAGAGAACCACAATTTCCTATCATGCTACAAATTTCCTATCATGACAGAGAAATTTTCAGTTCAGTTCTCCAATATACAATAATTTGCAACACAATAATTATACCCTCAGCCTTTAGGCTAAGGAGGGTATATACACTTTGATACGACGAAAATGTGCCTCATCGAAATAATGGTTTTAGACCCCAAGTATGTTTGGACGAAATGTGTTTCAGACAATTTAGAGTCGATCTAGCCATGTCCGTCCGTCTGTCTGTCTGTCTGTCTGTCCTGCTGGCTGGAGCGCACGATAACTCTCGAACGGATGAACCGATTCGGTTCAAATTTTGGCTTTCGTAATATTTTGCCCATACTTAGTTTAAGTTCGAAGATGAGCTACATCGGTCCACTCCTTCCGGTACCTCCCCCACAAAAGTTCGAAAATGTTCGGAAAGTTTGTGCGCACGATTACTCTTGAATGGAGTGACCGATTTGGTCCATACTTTGTATAGCGTAAACTTTCTATCAGAGTAATATGAGGTTCCAATATGGTCTCAATAGGTCCACTCCGTCGGGTACCTGCCACACAAAATTTCGGAGAAGTTCAGTTTAGGACCATCTCTCGAATCGATTTGATTTTTGTTTTAACAACTTGTATTCACTGCCCTCTATACGACGGTACAAGTTTCATCAAGGGCAAGTCCGTACTTTCTGAGAAAATAGCACGAAAGTTGCAAAAAAAACCCTATGACACCGTGTGAGGTGGTTGGAGCGCAAGATAACTCTTGAACGGATCTGCCGATTCGGTCCAAAATATATCCTTAGTAATATTTTGTCCAAACATAGTTTAAGTTTGAAGATAAGCCATATCGGTCCACTCCTTCAGGTACCTCCCCCACAAAAGTTCAAAAATGTTCGGAAAAATTGTTCATACGGTAGCTCTTGAAAGGAGTGGCCGAATTGGTCTACACTTTACACATCCTAATATATATACCAGATATAGATCAGGTTCAAATATGGACTATATTTGTCAACTCCATCCGATACCTCCCACACAAAATTTCTGATAAGTTCACTTTAAGACCTGCTCTCGAATCACTTTGATTTTTGTTGAAGCAACTTGCATTCGCTGCCTCAATTACGATGGTTAAAGTTTTTTTAGGGGCATGTCCATACTTCTTGAGCAAACAACACCCTGTGACACCATATGTTGTGGCTGAAGATCCACTTCCATAACGGTCAATGTCGATCCATTCCTTTTAGTATATCCTCCGCAAAACTTTTGATCTTTCATCCTAATCAACATTTTTGTCGGTTCAAACGCCCAAAAGTTTTAAAACCACCTAAATACATACGTATTTTGGGAAATAATTGTTTCAATGTACACAGGCTGAGGGTATATCTCTGTCGGCAAAGCCGACTGATACTTTTTTACTTGTTTTATATAAATATTGCAGCATGGGTTCGCCTCCCCATCTATTTTATACCTCAGGATTTACAGTAATGGGGATACATATAAAATACGACCAAAGATGTGTGTGATTTTAGACCCCAAGTATGTTTGGACGAAATTCGTTTCAGACAATTTGGAGTCGATTTAGCCCTGGTCGTTCATCTGTCTCTCTTACGGATCTACCGATTCGAACCAAATTTTATACTTCGTAATATTTTGCCCAAACTTAGTTTAATTTCGAATATTGGCTATATAGGTCCACACCTCCCCCACAAAAGTTCAAAATGTTTTCGAAAAATTGTGCGAACGATAACTTGCGAAGTGAGCAATCGATCGACAGATCGGGTAAGACTATATAAGTCCACATTGTCGGGTACTTCCCACACAAAATTCGGAACAGTGAAATTTAAGAGTCCTCTCAAATCGTTTCGATTTTTTTCTGCAGATGGTCCTTGCGGTCCCCTTCTTCCTGAGATTATGGCCGAAAAGCTCCAAGAAACCCTGAAAAATAATTTAGAAACCTAAATAAAATGCCAAATCCGCAAGATAACTCTAAAGCGGATTTTCTGATTGGTCCAAACTTTGCACATCGTATTATTTCATTCAGTCATGTATCAGGTTGGAATATGGACTATATTGGTCTCGTCCTTCCAGTACCTCGCACACAAAATTTTGGAAAAGTGTAGTTTGAGGACTCGTATCGGATCTATTTGAATTTTTTAAGAAGTTTTTCACAGTCCCTACTGCAACGGTAAAATTTTTTTGGTCCGTCCATACTTCCTGTGATAATGGTCCAAGAGTTCCAAAAACCCCTGCCGGCTCCAACTAAAATTACAAATCCGAAAAATAATTTTGAAACTTTTTCAAAACTCAGAAGTTAGCTTACTAAAATTGCTTTGGTATAGCCGTTAGCGCAGCTGATTTATACTATCTTCTTTGGTGTGTATTTGAATATGAATAAGTTTGGGATTTATAAATTAGTTTGAATGCAAATTATTAGTTATTTCTACCGGCATCAAATATATTTTTGATATCACAATATATACCCACATTGAACTATTTTCGAAATAACTTGAAAAGCACAAAACTACGTTCTTAATCAAGCATATGTGAGGTACAAGTGCACAATTTCTGGACGATAAATCTTCAACAAACTCATAATTTTCCGAAATATCAAAAATCAGAGATATAGCAAATTGCATTGTATATATATATATATATATTTATTAATTTTAGGTTATTCTAAAAAGGAACCTGATATTCAAAGACAATTTGAAGATGTAGCAGGAGGGGCTAATCAATGTGAATTTTCCAATTTTCGAATATCTTTAGAAACGTATAATTTATATAATTGTTCCACAAATATCCCTGTAGGCACAAGGGAGGCTTCTCTTATATAAATGGATTCATATTAAATTATTGATATGAGACCTAGTTTTTATCGCCGAGTCCGAACGGCGTGTCCTAAGTTGCCACTTGTAGACACGTTTTTCTTGGCTGAAACACTCGGGAAGTATCGCCAACATTACTAAGGGGTATTTTGCCACCGTTGAAAATTTGATGTGACCAGGCCTGGGAATCGAACCAGGACATTCAGCGTGCAAGGCGGTTGCACATAGCTAATTCCTAGAGGTTGTGTTTTATGGTATCACCTGGTCGGCCCCGTCCGACTATAGCCTTTGCTTACTTGCTTTTGTATATCCCCATATACAGGTACCTCCCAATTTTCTATATTTTGAGAATTTTAGCTACAATTTTTAACCGAACTAGCTATAATTTGACATTTGTGGTTCTCAGTAGCCACGAAAATTCTTCTCTTAAAATCGTCAACATAGGTCAATAGTACCCCCCAATTTTCGGTATTTTGAGTATTTTAGCTAACATTTTTAACCGAACTAGCTGTAATTTGATATTAAGAGTTCTTATTGCCACGAAACTCCACCAAAAATCGTCAACATAGGTCCATGTTTTGTTATAGCCCCCATATAACGGTACGTCCCGATGTTCGGTATTTTGAGGATTTTAGCTACAAAGTTCTAACCGAACTATCTGTAATTTGGCTACGAAACTTCATAACCAAAAATCTTCAACATAGGTCCTATTTTCGGTATTTTAGAGTCTTAAATACATTGTTTGCTGAAACTACCCGTAATTTGACTTTTGAGTTTCCATGCAGTTATAAAACTTTTCTACCAAAAATTTTAAAGATAGGTCGATACTGACCTGAAATAGATTAATTTCTTCCATTTCAGGCGGAGACGTTTTCTGTCCACTGATAACCCCATATCAAAATTACTGCTAATTTAGGCTGAAAATGTAGATAAAAACTTCAAAGAACTTGAAATATGACGGTACCGTTATATGGAGGCTATACCAAAACCTGGACCTATGTCCACACTTTTTGGTGGGAAAGATTTCCGATCAATGAGAAGTAGAAATACCAAATTGCAGCCAATTCGGGCTGAAAATGTAGATAAAAACTTCAAAACACCTAAAATCGCGAGATACCGTTATATGGAGGCTATACCAAAATCTATACCTATGTCCACAATTTTTGGTGCACAAGGTTTCTGACTACTGGGAGCCCTAAATACCAAATTACAGTCAATTCGGGCCGAAAATATAGATAGAAGCTTCAAAATAACTGAAATCGGGAGGTACCGTTATATGGGGACTATACCAAAACTTGGACCTATGTCCAAAATTTTTGGTGCAGAAGATTTCTGAGTTCTGGGAACCCTAAGTAACAAATTACAGCCAATTCGTGCCAAAAATATAGATAAAAGCTTCAAAATACATGAAATCCTGTGGTACCGTTATATGGGGGCTGTAGGAAAATCTGGAACCATATTGATGATTTCTTGGCTAATTTATTTTTCACTCATTTTAAGCATTTACGAAAAAAATCAGATCTATCCAACGATAAGAAATAATTTTGTAGTGCCTTCCCATACAAGTGGGACCACTGTGCGACGGGTTGCCAGGTAACGTAATTAGTCAGACCAGGTGACATGATGGTTATGTCTGGTGAAATATTCTGCTCTTTGCTAATTCTGGTAGGGGTATGACCGTGTAAAACATAGAGCTATCAATCTGATCTGCCAGCGCTATATCCCTTTTGGTCATTACCTACGACCGACTGCCATAACTCATGATGTGCATTAAAGTCTCAGAAGGCCAGTCAGACAAAAGCTATTTTCTTTTTACTGTCTGCACCTGTTCTGTACTTCTTAAACCGAACAATATTGTAGCAACGTGCATCGTATATTTTATCGTGAAACATTGATTTTTTAAACGTATGTACAAACAATTTGTTCACAGTAAGTAAAGGATGCGTGTATATGTTTGTGTCTTTGTGTCACCAAGTGATCAAGTGTTAGTGCAATTCCAAGTATTACAAATGGTACTACGGATGATGGTGATTTATAGACTGAATCACCCTCGACAGATTTCATATGTGTCGCGTTCATAACTAACCACATGTAAATGTATTTTGTTTGTGTATTCAGCTAAATTACAATACATCCTATGTAGCATTTTATAAGCTAAAAGTAAAGGAAAAATCATTGTATAGTTTTTTTTTATGCAAATAAGCTTTATGCTGCCATAAAATTTATATCGAAATAGTTATCGTGTGCGCAGGATATTATTTCAAATTAAATTCTCGACTAATCCATTTTAACCCACATTAATTAAAATATCCATGACTTAAGCCTGTTTTGTTATTTGACCGGACATTGCTGTGAATAACGGAGTCATTGCGAATGCAATATCCCAATTCGTACAAGTATCAGGCTACACATACATATGCAAATCAACAATGATTTTTCAATTTTTTATTCATACACATGTAAGGATTTGCAATGCTTTATGGCTAACGACAGCCGATTTCGAGCTGAAATAGTCTGTTTTATGAGGCTTTTAACCGTTTGTTGCTATAATAAAAACATATGTTCTGTACATCCTCTTCATATCTTATGGAGTAAAAGTGATTTCAATTGAAAAAAAAGACATTCATATATCGCGATTCCGAGTATTCATATAAAATCGTTTAAGTCTTTAATGGGGCCAGCCAATAGCCATCGAATGCATTTTGCTATAAAATATGACGATTTTGTCGAAAATTTGAGGTGAAGTAGATTGGTACAGATCAATGGTTAGCATGTCTGTGGGATTAGCCGAACATGAAAATAATTGTGCTGTGTCATATGGTCCTTGCCTGCATAATGGGCCTATATCCTCGACGCTTTATATGAGAATTCATTTTGTAAATCATTTGTTGGTACCGTGCCACGAATATGCATTGAGGCGGCTGCATCGTCCGGATCTTAACTGTGCTAAAACCACTCGTGTTTGCCTTGGCAGTAGGCGTACGGCATTCACACTGTGCTGTACTGCCTGCGCAACTGCTTCAGTATGAATGCTATTCAAGCCTATCTGATAGGCTCGTTCATCTAGAGGTTATCGTTTATACTTTTGGACCTTTCTCTCCACTGCGATAACACCCAAACAAATACTGCATCGGAAACATATTGTTGTGATGACGTACCGGTAAAATATTCGTCTTCTCATAAAGATGATTCATTGTTGTTATGGGGAGACACTTTGTTGCAGCCCTCAGGGTGGCATTCTGGCTGGTATTTGCATACCACACTGGCGCCGTACAGTGGTTCAGACTCGTTTATCCTGGTAAAAATTCTGTGTTTTTGAGCGGATAGAGTAAATACAAGTTGTTACAGAAATCATAGCGATTCGAGAACAGGCCCTGAACTTCTCCGATATTTTGTGGTGGAGGTACCCGAAAGAGTGGACCGATTGAGTCCATATTGGAACCTCATCGAAGACTGGTAGAAATTTAACGATGTGCAAAGCATGGACCAAATCGGTTGCTTCCATCAAATTTTGGACCGAATCGGTTCATCCATTCGAGAGTTATCGTGCGCTCCAGCCATCCAGACAGACGGACGGACATGGCTAAATCAACTTCAAATTGTCTGAAACGGAGTTCGTCCAAACATACTTGTGGTCTAAAACCATTATTTCGATGAGGCACATTTTGCACGTATGAAAGTGTATATTAGGGTTATGACTTTTTGACATTTTTCCTAAAAAATGATTTCCTGTAGCAGGGATGAATGAACTTTTGCCTATTAATCACTACGTTATCGTTTATTCCATTGAAATATAAAAAAAGTTCACGCACAAATCGATTTTAAAAAAATAATTTTTTGAAAAAATATATGAAATGAAAAAAATTTTTTTTTCAAAAAATTATTTTTTGTTGCACGAATGAATAAATATAAGCCTACTAATAACTATAATAACGTTTATTTCATTCAAATATTAAAAAAGTCGCGAAAAAAGTCACTTTGAAAAAATTTAAAATTTTTCGTTTTTTGTTAAAAAATTATATTTTTGAATAAAAGCGTTTACGACATTTTTACGATCCTCAGAATTAAAGAAAAATAGTGAGAAATAAATTTTATGTCATTTTAATTATCTCATGTAGATCTAAAACTTATTTTCAATTATATATCTGTTTTCAGTGACTTCAAAAAATTGTCCATAATTTTGATAAATTCAAATTTTAAAATCATTTTGTGCGTGAGGTTTTTTCACCGAATCACCTTATAATTAAGATTTTATGTAATCTTATAGCAAAACTCATCACGCCATGATACAGGGATATGAGGTTGTAAAAAAGTCATAACCCTAGTGTATATACCCTCGTTAGCATAAATGCTGAGGGTATATATCGACACCTCCAAATAATAGTATGCTAAGTCTAAAAAGTGAGTTTTGCAGGAGAAGTTCTCAAAGTTTGAAAATTTTTTTGAACTTCTGTACTATGCTAAGTCAATATTTGTTTATAACTTCTGTTCGGATTGACCGATCATTACCAAAATTAGACAGAATTTAAGGTAAAGGACGTTCGACACCTCCAAATAAAAGTTTGCTAATTCTGAAAAGCGAGTTTTGCAGGACAATCTCTAAAAGTTTGGAAATTTCTTTGACCTTCAGTACTATGCTAAGTAAATATTTGTTTATAACTTCTGTTCGGATTGTCCGATCATTACCAAAATTTGACAGAATTTAATTTAAAGGACGTTAAACATAAAAATGTAAAGAACTTGAAAACATGCTAAGTCGACTTAGCATACTATTGTTTGGAGGCGTCGATATGGTAACATGGGGCGCCTTCGCCACTGGGGCGGCTACGCCATCGCCGATTTTCTCGCAAACTACAAACGATAGATAAAATCCGTTAAAGGAAAATTTGTGAGTTTAATGTAGGTCCACCATCTCCCAAAAGTTGGCAGTTGTGTCATAGGTATGTTAGCGGACGCACGCGGTTTTGTTTTCAGGGTATTGGGAAAAATAATTATGGTAGGTATGTTATGTGATATCTTCTTTACCTTTTGTGATATCAAAAACATATTTTATGCCGTTAAAAGACAACTACTGAAGATTATAAATCCAAATAATTCGCATGAAAAAATCAATTACAAATGTCAATATAGTAATATTATGAAATATGTAAGGGGTGGGGCGCCTACGCCATGATAGGGGTGTGGTGGATTAATGTTAGAAATTTGTAATGTTTAACTTAAATTCTTTATGCTATAGATATACCACATATAATGTGAAGTTAAAATCAATTATTATCCTAAACGTATCTTGTTGTAGTAATATTATGATTTTTTACCTAAATTCAAGGTACCTACTTGAATTAAGTACTGACTCTGGTTCTTTTTGTGAATTATAAAATTATTTTTGATTATTCAATAGAAAACATGTTCCTTTTTCGCATAATGTTGATATTTAAGGAAGAAGTATGGTATTTGTAGTTTTAGAGCCCGTTGGTGAATGTCAAATAATGATGGCGAAGCTGCCCCGTGGTTGGGGAGGCTTCGCCACTTTTTAGACATTTGGTAAATTCTCAAAAATAATATTTTAAAAACAAAATTAATACCATTCATATATCAGAACATTTAGTCAAGATATGCTAACATTTTTACCAAAAATAATATTTGAAAAAACTTTAACGGTGTCGATATGAGAACATTTTGAACAAAAACGTGGTGAAGGCGCCCCATGTTACCATATACAACAAAGAAACTAATGCCCTGTTTCACTAAGACGACTCGAATACAAATTCGTTCGATAAACTACCAAACTTCTGTTTTTTTTAATATTTGAGTTGTTTTTATTTACAAGCAAACAAACGTTTTCTACAAAAACAGGTATTTGGTAGTAATTCGAACGAATTTGGATTCGAATCGTCTCAGAGAAACAGACCACAACAAAATTTCTTGAAAATAATTTTTCAAAAAATTTAAATTTTCATAAAACTCATATAAAAACTCATAAACTCCAAAAATTATTAATTTGTGTAAAAAAGCTCTAATTAATATGGGAAACGGTATGAAAAACACACATTTTTACCATTGTAATTTCAATAAATTTAAAAAGGCGTTTAACGGACAAAACTTGGTGGGGTACAAAAGTATATATGGGCTATACCAAACCTTGTTCAATATTGTCCCCTAAAAATTCTACTCCACTAAATTTTGAATTTCACGAAAATTTAGTACCTAAAAAAATAAAATAGTCGATTACGTGTAAACGCTACGGTAATTTGTTAAAACGTTTCTTGAAGGCAACTGTTATTTTTTAATTAAAAAAAAACTCGCGTGCCGACGGTGAGCGTTGAACACACAACCCTAGGATTTATAGTCGGACACACACTCACTGTGCCACCGTCCTCATTACTTAGTGAGGAGCAAAGTAAGTAGGTTTGCCTTGTAATTTTTTTAAGAAGTATCCCATTACTTTTCAGATTACTTGTAATGCGAAAAGAAGCTTGTTTACATTACTTTGTAAAGGGTTACGTAATGACTACCGGATCCAAATTTTTGCTGGGTATCAATTTATTTCAACAATAATTTGCAAAAATTACGTATTTTCCAAAATTGGGGAAAATTGCCGTCTATAGGAGCTTGCCACGCCCACACTTTCAATATTTTGACCTAATTTTTTGTTTTCCTTTTCAATATGATTACTATCGAATCCCATACAGAAATTAACAATCGGTGACTGCAAAAAATGGGCGTTTTTGGGCAGTAAAATCGATTTCTGAACCATTGTGCGCCGCATAGTTTACCACATAACCGCAAGTGTTGCCGGCCAGCGATCCATGTTCCTATTTCTGATCTAGTCACAAATAGCAGTGGTTTGCGCAGTATGGCAGTGGATTTTGCGGCGGATAGACATTTAACCTATCACATATGTCATCGACGATAGGACACGACGGCAAGATCGTACAATCATTCGCATACATTACGATTTCTATATTGTCTGGAGGCGGTGGAATTTCACATTCCAAAAGATGTGCTTTTGAAGGTTAATAGCCAGGTCAAAGGCTGTTTACGGGCAATATATAAGCATTGATATCTAGTTTTGAGCCCCCAGCCAGAACGGCAATTGTTTCAATGATCTGTAACTTAGATCCCGACCATCGTGATTTCTCTTCTCTGTCCTTCCTGGCAATGCCAAAGCTACCGTTACTCCGTTATGTTAAGTCTGGAGTGAGATCGGTTTCTTGTATGGCTGCTATTAAGATATTATTTGTAAATATAACTGCAGGATCTGAAAAGATTGTGGTAGGTGTGGATTGGATGTCATTATCTTTGTTTGAAATATTAATCGGAGACATTCCTGCAGATAATGGTCGTTATAGCAACACGTTTTCTTATAGCCCCATTGAACGGTACCTTCCGATTTTGAGAAGTTTAAATTTATCTAACCGAAGTACACAGTTGAAATTTGGTATAAAATATTAGGTGGGGGTATAAACTATTCCGGCAGAGAATGATCGTTATACATATATATCCAGCAAACACAATGTCGGACGTCTGTTCAAAGTCGGAAGTTTTTTCCGACGCGTCTAACCGACTTCGGTCCGAACTCTGTCCGACTAGTCTGATGAACTTTTTCCCGTCCTCTCTCTCCCTCTCTGAAGGGAATTTTTCTATTTTCTCTTGTGCTGCTTTGGCAAAATTAAGTATAAATAAGCAGAGAGAAAAGAATTGTACATGTTTCGCTCGCACATTGTAAAAATTGAGTGCTCGGGTTTTAATTTCTGTATTGGAGAACAAATTTGGTTTTGTTATGCGTTGATGCTGATAGTGTTTAAATGTTATTCATAGCGATCGGTTTGATACATATTTCTTCATTTTTATGAAGTTAATGAGAGTAAAGATTTTCTTCGTCAAACTACAACACTAGTCCGTGGAAAGTCATATCTTTTGTATTTGTATATGGCCAAAGTTCAGTTTCTTAACACTTTTATGTGTATCAAAATTTTTTGCATGTGAAGACATGTATTTTTTCATATATTAATAACAATTGTTTTACATATTTCACATATTTCATTTTTCCACCAAGTCGTGCATTTAACACAGCATAATATGATATTAAAACCTTTAATATGTTTATAGTAGGTAGACTTTTATAGAATTTGGATATTTCATGAACTAACTGTGTATTTTCAACATATTTTAATAATAAAAACAAATTCTGGTCGTATGCTGGTAAATAAATCAGAAGTTCATACGATAGTTCATCTGACTTCGGACCGAATTCGGTCCGAAAGTCGGCTAAAACATTCGATTTTCATCCGAATTTCGGTCAGAGAACACGTCAACCACGCCATATGACTTTCGGTCAGAGTTCGGACCGAATTCGGATCCGAACTCGGACGTTTTATCCGACTTTCGGACCGAATTCTTTCCGATCTCTGATGTTTCTTCCGTTTTTTGTTTGCTGGGTAGGTGCATGTTAAGTAAACTCCCCGTGAGTTTTCTCACACTCTCTTGAAAAGGGCCGAAAGACAAAACTGGAGTGTTTCATTCACAATAACCCCTAATATGTATATTCTACTTCTCTTACGTCGAAGCCTTGACATGGCGGATAATGCATGGTGTAGGGTATAAAAAGTTGTGCTTTTCGGAACTAACAAGTCTGTTCTATTTTAACCAAATAAAAAAAAATAATTTAAAAAAAATTAAGTTTCAGTGTTTTATTTAGAAATGCACTTAAAAGTAAAAAAAATAATTTGTCGCTTAGCCTCAATAAACATATTCTTTCTCATGATAGAATCTCTCAAATAAAACGCTTGCATTAAAATTATGAATGGTGGCACAATTAAACGGCAAGCGTTTTATTTGAGAGATTCTATCATGAGAAAGAATATATTTATTGAGGCTAAGCGACAAATTATTTTTTAGTTTTAAGTGCATTTCTAAATAAAACACTGAAACTTAATTTTTTTTAATTATTTTTTATTTTTAACTTTTTAGTAAATAAATAAAATAAACCACTGAGAACCCCAAATGCCGAATTACAGTCCATTTGAGCAGAAAATGTAGATTAAAATGCTTGAAATTGGGTGGTACCGTTATATGGAGGCTATATTAAACCTTGACAATTTTTAGTGGGGAAGTTCCTGGACTATTGAGAACTCCAAATGCCAAGTTACAGCAAATTCGGGCTAGAAATGAAGACAAAATCCTCAAAATACCAGAAGTCGTGTGGTACCGTTATATGGGGGCTATAGCAAAAAATGGACTCATATTGGTTTTGGTTTCATATTCATGTATTGTCATCTAAATCTGAAAAATGTGCAAAGTTTTAGTTCGATTGGTCAACTGCAACCGTGCTAAAAATCAGTTACCAGATTTTAAAAGGGGGTCAAGTTAGACACCGTAAAAACTCTGTAAGAATGGACCAATATTAGTTTTGATTTCATATTCCTGTATTGTCATCCAAATCTAAAAAGTGTGCAAATTTCAAGTTCGATTGGTCAACTGCAACTATGTGAAAAATGAGTTACCCGATTTGAAAAGCAAATTAGATAAAACACTGTAAAACAGTGTAAAAATGGACCAATATTGGTTTTGATTTCATATTCATGTATTGTCATTCACATCTGAAAAGTGTGCTAAGTTTTAGTTTGATTGGTAAACTGCAACTGTGTTAAAAATGAGTTACCCGATTTGAACTAAACACACACCAAAGCAAGTTAAATAAAACACTGTAAAAATCGTAAAGTTAAGATATAAAATGTTTTGAAGTTAAATGGAATAATCAGTTTTCTTTCATGTCCACAATTTTAGATGGGGATATTTTATGACTAAAGATACCAAAAAACCTAAATAAGTCAGAAAATGTATCTAAAAATGTCTTCAATCGGGAGGCACTTTTATATGGGGGCTATATCAAAGATTGATATGTTGACATTTTTATACCCTACACCACTATGTGGAAAGGGTATTATAAGTTTGTTTTGGTAAAAATTCATGTAACACCGCGAAATATTCGTCGGAGACCCCCAATGTGGTACACCAATCTACAGTATCGGCCAAAACTAAAGCACCCCCTCATTAAATTTTTTTGAAATGATAATTTTTTATGAAAACTAAATAATAAATTTATATTTTATTTTTCTTTTTATTTATTTATATCTTTATAATTGGAAAATACAAAAATAAGGAATTCAGAATTTAATAAACAAAAGTTAAAATTCAAAAAATATTTTAGGTCGCAAATATAAGCGGACAAAACTAAAGCACCCCCCATTTGAGGTACAGCAAAAACTATTGAAATCAATATTTCGTTGCTTATCCTCTATTCTGGATGACACAATCACATCTTTTAGGCATAAAGGATATTAAATTATTAATTATTGCAGGCGAAACAATCGGTTTTCGGAAAATTTATCTTAAATCCTCAAAATACTGAAAATCGGAAGGTACCGTTATATGGAGGCTATACCCAAACGTGGACCCAGGTCCACGATTTTTGGTTGATATGTTTTGTGACCACTAAAAACCCTAAGTACCAAATTACAGCTAATTTAGTAGGAAAATGTGGCTTAAATATCCGAAATACCGAAGATCGGAAGGTACCGCTATAAGGGGGCTATACCAAAACATTAGCCGATATTGTTCATATTCATCCAAAAATGATGCTACAGCATTCTCTGGTAAAATACTAAATACATTAGGTTTAAAAATTAGCAAAAGAACGAATTGCAAAAGAACGGTAGACGCCGGCTTATTCAGTCGACGACCAGCAAAAAACCTTCCGCCTCCATGTTTTACAGCGTCTTTGCAATATTTAGGATTTAACGGTTGTCCATTTGGTCCAAGCCTTTTACCATCTGAATACTTTAAATTAAACATAGATTCATCGGAAAACAGTTCAACTGGGTCTTGGCGAATGCCAGTCTGGCTCCTTCATTTTTAGTCGATATGAAAGGTTTTTTTTTTGCTGGTCGTCGACTGAATAAGCCGGCGTCTATCGTTCTTCTGCAATTCGTTCTTTTGCTAATTTTTAAACGTTAGCGTATTGTATTTGAATAGTGGATGCTGTAGCGTCATTTTTGGATGAATATGCACAATATCGGCTAATGTTTTGGTATAGCCCCCTTATAGCAGTACCTTCCGATCTTCGGTATTTCGGATATTTAAGCCACATTTTCCTACTAAATTAGCTGTAATTTGGTATTTAGGGTTCTTAGTGGTCACAAAACATATCCACCGAAAATCGTGGACCTGGGTCCACGTTTGGGTATAGCCTCCATATAACGGTACCTTCCGATTTTCAGTATTTTGAGGATTTAAGCTAAATTTTCCGAAAATCAATTATTTCGCCTACAGTAATTAATAATTTAGTATCCTTTATGCCTAAAAGATGTGATTGTGTCATCCAGAATAGAGGATAGGCAACGAAATATTGATTTCAATAATTTTTGTTGTACCTCAAATTGGGGGGTGCTTTAGTTTTGTCCGCTTATATTTGCGACCTAAAATATTTTTTGAATTTTAACTTTTATTTATTAAATTCTGAATTCCTTGTTTTTGTATTTTCCAATTATAAAGATATAAATAAATAAAAAGAAAAATAAAATATAAATTTATAATTTAGTTTTCATAAAAAAATTATCATTTCAAAAAAAATTACTGAGGGGGTGCTTTAGTTTTGGCCGATACTGTACATATCTCGGCGAGATAAAGCGATTTTGAGATGTGTGTCCGTCCGTCCGTGTGTCCGTCTGTCCACTATAAATTGTAATCAAACTCCAGGCCGCAATTATGGACCGATCGTCACGAAATTTGGTACGGAGGTCGGTTTCACATCAGAATAGATCGCTATTTTAATTGGTGATGATCGTGAAATATTTAGAGGGTGAAATGGACCAAAAACATAGTTTTTATGCGAGTTTGTAGCTGCTCTGTATGTCGCAATAATAGCCCGATCGCCTCGAAATTTTAAATAAGGTAAGAGTATATGACAGAGAAGAAGCTTACAATTTTATTTGGCGGTCAGATAATATTTAGAGGGTTAAATATACCACAACTTTTGTGTGGTAAAAGTTTAGGTAGGATAAGATGATACTATTTAGCGGGTGAAATGAACCATTACTTTTATATGAAAAATACAAAAAAATATGTTTGGTCTATATTTACTACTACTGATCTTCCCCCTGATGCAAATTGCAATCACGTGTCTGCTAGATAACGGGCCTACTGCTTAATATGTAATGTGTTTTGTGTAGAGAATCACATTTTCCAATTCTCAGTTTTTGCATTATTGCAAATTACATGGTGCCCTAAGGTTTTAATTGTCCAAATGGATTTTTATACATACATTGCAGCCAGGCAAAGTCAAATTTTCAACGGTGGCAAAATATCCTTTAGTAAGGTTTGCCACATTTTCTGATTATTTCAGCCATATAAAACTTCTCTACAAGTGGTGTCTTAGGGCACGCCGTTCGGACTCGGAGATAAGCTGTGGGTCCTATATCATTGAGCAAATATGAATCGGGGTACACTCACTCATTGATATGAGAGAAGTCTCCCTTGCCCTTTCTGAGATGTTTGTGAAACAATTATTATATTATTATCAAAAAGAAATTTTGATTTGTGAAAAGCTACTTCCCAATGGTAAAGGTGTAGGGTATCCCATGGTCGGCCCCGTCCGACTATAGCCTTGGCTTACTTGTTTGTGGATATATTTTATGGACGCTGGGAACTTCAAATGACAAAATGTAGCTATTTCGATCAAAAAATATACGTAAATCCTCAAAATACTGAAAATTTGAAGGTTTAGGGTTATCCCAAAACATGGACCTTTATTGACATATTTTTGAGGAATTGTAGCCTAGGGAACCTCAAAGGCATATTATAGATAATGTTTTAAACAATTTAACTAAACTCCTCAAACACCCAAAAATCGGGAGGTATATTGCAATTTTTATACCCTACACCACTATGTGGGGAGGGTATTATAAGTTGGTTTTGGCCAAAAGGTTTGTAACGCATCGAAATAATGGTCGTAGACCCATACTTATATATATCAAAATGAATGTCTCGACGAGCTGAGTCGATCTGGCTATGTGTGTCCGTCCGTCAGTCCGTCCGTCTGTCCGTCTGTTCGTCTGTCCATCTAAACCTTGTAATCACGCTACAGGCCGCAATTTTGATCGGATCGTCACGAAATTTTGGATGTTGATGGGGGTCCCGGAGGGGAAGAAGTCTATTGATTTTGGTGATGGTCGGATAATGTTTAGGGGTCGGAAAGGGCAAAAAACTTAGGTGGATAAAAAGACAACGTTTTTTCCAAAGCCAATATCTCAGCTTCTATATGGGATATACCAAAAGCAAAACCTGACAATGAAAGCAGAAAATATCACCTTTCTAATGCGGTAAAGGAGGTGTTCATAGGTGATCAACCAACGAAGTTATCGCAATAGTAGCAAATAAAACCCCAATTTTCATTTTTGCGATTTTAATTATATTGACAAATATCACAGCTTTGGTTAAAAATTTTCCAAAAGCAAAGCCTGACTATGAAAGTAGAAGATCCCGTCTTTACAGTGATGCAAACTAGGTCGGCGTAGGTGACCAAATAACGGAGATATTGCAATAGTCGGTAATACATCCCATTTTTCTATTTTTTTGGAAATCACGCTACAGGTCGCAATATTGATCGGATCGTCACGAAAGTTTAGGGGTTAATGGGGGTCCCTCAGAGGAAGAAGCCTACTGATTTTAATGATGGTCGGATAATATTCAATGGTCGGAATGGTCAAAAACTTATTTGGAGAAAAGGTCTACGTTTTATTTCAAAGCTAATATCTCTGTTTCTTTAAGAGGTATATCAAAAGCAAAACCTGGCAAGGAAAGTAGAAAATGTCACCTTTGCAACGATGTAAAGTAGGTTGTAGTAGCTGCTCAAACAACAGAGATGTCGCAATAGTCGGTAATGCATCCCATTTTCCGATTTGTTTGTAATCACGCTACAGGTCGCAATTTTAATCGGATCGTCACGAATTTTTGGGGGTTAATGGGGGTCCCAAAAAGAAAGAAGCCTATTAATTTTGGTGATAGCCGTATAATATATAGGGGTCGGAATGGGGAAAAACTCATTTGGAGACAAATTCAAAGTTTTATTCTTTGTGAATATATTGGCTTCTAGTAGGGGTATTCCAACGTCAAAGCCTGTCAATGACAGAAGAAAATATTACCTTTACATTGGTGTAAAGCAGGTTGGCGAAGGTGGTCTAACAAGGGAGATACCACAATAGTCGGTAATGCATCCAATTCTTTCATTTTTTGCAATCAAGCTACAGGTCGTAATTTTGATCGGATGGTCACGAAATTTTGGTTGCTTATGAGGGTCCCAGAGACAAAGAGGCATATTATTTTTGGTGGTAGTCGGTTTATATTCCCTAAAATAAATGTTTACCAGTGAAAAGCTTATGCACAGGGGTAGTGGTGTAGGGTATCACATGGTCGGCCCCGTCCCGACTATAGCCTTTGCTCACTTGTTTTGTGTATATATTTTTTAGCTGTTGGTCAAATTACAGGAAGTGCGATAAAAATATAGCTAAAATCCTCAAAATACCGAAAATTGGAAGGTAATATATTATGCGACTACTGCGAGCCTCAAGTGCCAAATTACAGGTAGTTCAAAAAGTGTAGCTAAAGCTCTGAAAATACCGGGAGGTACATGAGGGCTATACCAAAACATACTCTTATGTTGAAAAATTTTAGTGGATATATTTTGTGGCGCAGGGAACCTCAAATGGCAAATTACAGCTATTTCCGTCAAACATTGCAGAAAAAATCCTGAAAATACCGAAGATCACGAGGCTATACCAAAACATGGACCTATGTTGACAATTTTCAGTGGAGAAGTGTTGTGATCGCTAAAATGGCTAGTTCGTTTAAAAATTGTAGCTAAAGCTCTAAAAATACCGAAAAGAGGGAGGTACCGTGAAATGAGAGCTATACCTAAAGATGAACTTTCCTTGAAAATTGTTAGTAAATACGTGGCTGCTGGGAACCTATTTCGGTCAAATTTATAGATTAAATTCTCTTTGTTGAAAATTTTTAGTTCGGTTAAAAATTTTAGCTAAATCCTCAAAATACCGAAAATCGGAAGGTACCGTTAAATGGGAGTACCGTGGGTCAATAAAGCCCTTCTTCGAACATGACCTGCCTATAGAGCAAAGATACTCGGGTGAAAAAGATAGCGTTGTAGCTCAATTATTGTTGACGCTAGAGTGATTACAACTGACGGACATGGGTAGATCGTCACAGAATTTTATGCTGATAAAAAATATATATATTTTATAAAGCAGTAAACGATAATGATTCCAAGCTGAATAGAAAACTAAATATACCTTCAGTACTATGATAGAGGGTATAATAAAATAAAATATAAATAAACATCATCTTGTACCTATTTAAAAATTTTCTCATTCCAAAGCAATTAAATAAATATAAATCAGTATCCAAATTTTACTAAGTCACCAAAATCATTTGTTCATGCCAATTCGTAAACGACAAATGTGTGACCATATGTTTGTTTGTGTGTGATACCTTTGTTGTGTCAATTCGAAATACATGAAAACCACATTATGGCCTCGTTAATTCCAATCTCTTCTTGAATATTTTTAGCGACATTATGTATTGTAATTATGTCGCCATCATCACCACCACCTCTACTATATGCTGTGCTGGAATCATGAACTGGGTGAAGACTAATTTGCGAAAATGTCATTTGCAACATATGGCTCTATTTGGGTTACCTAGACATGGTTGCCAAGTGTTCATAATATTTATACAAACCACAACGAACATAAACAAACGCACACAAACGCGCAATAATAGTACGTATCATACATAATAAGCAGCACACATAGATATGTATTTCAATAGGGAACAGTGGTAAAAATATATATATTATTTTGTATGTAAAGCTGATTAAAATTAATTCCATCATTTTAATTAACTACACATTTTCGCGATTTTGGTTTTTTTAAGTAACCTAGACTCCTAAAACTTTGAAATTTGCGGTTGCTACTTCCGGGACGCATAAAATATTTATAATAAGCTTTAATGTCACAAGGTTATATTTTCGGTAGCATTCTTTAAGAATCCCAGCATCAAAGTCGATTTATTTTCTCGGAATATGATGCTTGTTATACTAAAAATATTTCTCGAATAAGTTAATTTAAATTAAATTTCGGCTCACCTGCAATCATAAGAAAATTGCGGGAATCTTAACTACTCTAATGTGCATACATAATGAGAAATCTAATTAGAGAAATTGTAATTGTAAAATCGTATTTGTGTGTGCACTTGACATATGTACATCTCCTGCATATTGTACATTATTCTAATAATTATTAAATTGAGTATTATTGTTCATTACTAACTGGATAAATTAATTTACAAGACCTGCTTATTAAGATGTCAATTATCGAAATGACACTGGCTTAAGTAATACCTGATATCTAATGAAATCAATTATTATAATAAGATTGTGCTTAACAAAGTTGAATTGAAATTACGTTTGCTTCATAAGAATTTAATCAATCAATTTATCAATAAATTCACATTAGATAAATTATGTACTTTCATGGAGAACACAGCATACAAAGACATAAATAAAAAAATAATTTAAAAAATTAGATTTTTCGCTTAGCATCAAGTGGTGAAAATGCCAAACTCTGGCTTTTCCTAGAAAAGCTGGGATGGTTAGTCGTTGGAAATTATGGGAAAACTTTTTTCGGATTTGATAGGATTTCCTCTAGAACTGACATGAAAAAGAAGAGAAAAAGGAAAACACAAGACTTTTTCAGCGAAGGAAGTGAACGATATTGGATTTGGAACTAGTCTTACCACGAAAAATGCGTTTGCAGGTTAAACAAGAAGTGAATTTATTTACAATAAAGGAAAAAGAAAAGACCAATAGAAAAGAGAGTAATCCATTTTAGTACAAAGAGAGAGATGCAATTTTAGGAATAAAAGCTAAAAATTAGAAATTGGAAATAGGGTGACCAGAGCAGTTAACGTTGACGTTAACAAGTGGTATATACCTCTTCATGTTGGAATCTTTCAAATAAAACTCTTGTCGTTTAATTTTGTAACCATTTAAATGAAAGCATTTTATTTGAGAGATTCCATGAAGATGAGTATACTACTTAATGGGCGTAGCCAGCTATGGACAGGGTGGGGCAGCTGCCCCCCACTAGAGCCTTAAAAAAGTTTTGGAAAATTATAATGTGATACACAAGTTGAAAAAAATGCAGGTGTTCTGATGTACTATTTTTTATTTTATAACGGCATATGGGCGACTGATATCTTTCGAATAAGCTATATATTTTTAAACAAGTGAGCAAAGGCTATAGTTGGTACGGGGCCGACCATGTGATACCCTACACCACTACCCCTGTGCATAAGCTGTTCACTGGTAAACATTTCTTTTAGGGAATACAATCCGACTGTCACCATTTTCGTGACCATCCGATCAAAATTGCGACATTATATGCCTCTTTCTCTCTCGGACCTCCACAAACAACCAAAATTTCGTGACCATCCGATCAAAATTGCGACCTGTAGCGTGATTGCAAAAAATGGAAGAATTGGATGCATTACCAACTATTGTGGTATCTCCCTTGTTTGACCACCTTCGCCAACCTACTTTACACCAATGTACAGTTAATATTTTCTTCTTCCATTGACAGGCTTTGCCGTTGAAATACCCCTACTAGAAACCGATATATCAAATAAACCGATATCAATAGGCTTCTTCCTCTGTGGGCCCCCATAAACCCCCAAAATTTCGTGACTATCCAATCAAAATTCCAACCTGTAGCGTGATTACAAAAATGGAAAAATTGGATATATTACAGACTTTTGCGATATCTCGATTGTTTGTCCACTTACACCAACATATTTTTCAACGACATAAAGGAGATATTTTCTTTTTCCATTGGCGCGCTTTCCTTTTGGAATACTGCTACCAGAAGCGGAGATATTCGCATAAATAAAAAACGTTGACTTTTCTCCACAAAAGCTTTTTGCTTATTCTGACTCCTGAATATTGTCCGACCATCACCAAGCTTAATAGGATTCTTCCCCTGTGGGACCCGCATCAACTCCCAAAAAATTCGTGACGATCCGATCAAAATTGCGACCTGTAGCGTGATTACAAACAAATCGGAAAATGGGATGCATTACTACTATTGCGATATCTCTGTTGTTTGACCACCTACGACAGCCATCGTTGTAAAGGTGATATTTTCTACTTTCCTTGCCAGGTTTTGCTTTTGATATACCTCTTAAAGAAACAGAGCTATTGACTTTGAAATAAAACGTTGACCTTTTCCGAAATAAGTTTTTGCCAATTCCGACCCCCGAATATTATCCGACCATCATCAAAATCAATAGGCTTCTTGCTCTGTGGGACCCCCAATAACTCCCAAAATTTCGTGACGATCCAATCAAAATTGCGACCTGCAGCGCTATTTCGTAAAAAAAAAATGAAAAATGGGATGTATTACCGACTATTGCTATATTTCTATTATTTGACCACCTACGCCAACCTACTTTGCATAATTTTAAATATGTGACTTTCCACATTCTTAGTCAGGCTTTGCTTTTAGAAGGTCCCAACCAAATGTGTGATATCCGTCATTATTATTAAAAACGCAAAAATGAAAAGTTGGGTTCTATTAGCGACTAATGCGATATCTTCGTTGTTTGACCACCTACGACAACCTTCGTTACATCGATGTAAAGGTGATATTTTCTACTTTCATCGCCAGGTTTTGCTTTTTGTATACCCCTTATAGACTCTGAGATATTTGCTTTGGAATAAAATGTTGACTTTTTTCTCCAACTAAAATTTTTGCTCATTCCGACCCCTAAATATTATCCGACCATGACCAAAATCAATAGGCTTCTTTTCCTGTGAAACTCCCACTAACCCTCGAAATTTTGTGACGATCCGATCAAAATTGCGACCTGTAGCGTGATTTCCAAAAAACAGAAAAATGGGATGTGTTACCCACTATTGCGATATCTCCGTTATTTGTAGGTAAACAAGTTTGCATCATTCTAAAGACGGGATCTTCTACTTTCATAGTCAGACTTTGCTTTTGGAAAGTTTCCAACCAAAGCTCTGATATTCGTCATTATAATTAAAATCGCAAAAATGAAAATTGGGGCTTTATTTGCTACTAATGCGATTTCTTCGTTGTTTTGATCACCTACGAGCACCTACCTATCATTAGAAAGGTGATATTTTCTACTTTCATTGCCAGGTTTTGCTTTTTGTATACCCTATACAGAAGCTGAGATATTCGCTTTGGAAAAAAAACGTTGTCTTTTTATCCACCTAAGTTTTTTGCCCTTTCCGGCCCCTAAATATTATCCGACCATCACCAAAATCAATAGGCTTCTTCCCCTCCGGGACCCTAATCAACACCCAAAATTTGGCGACGATCCGATCAAAATTACGACCTGTAGCGTGATTACAAGGTTTAGATGGACAGACGGGCAGACGGACGGACGGACGGACGGACTGACGGGACGGACACACATAGCCAGATCGACTCAGCTCGTCGAGACATTCATGGTATATATAAGTATGGGTCTACGACCATTATTTCGATGCGTTACAAACTTTTTGGGCAAAACCAACTTATAATACCCTCCCCACATAGTGGTGTAGGGTATAAAAACGGGTAGCAAATGGATAGGTTGTAGTGATTGAAGTGTAAAAAACGCATTAGAAACAGGAAAATGCTATTCCTCGTTCTCAAGGCTGCTTAGAAAATACCAAACTGTATAATTTATTTCTTCTTTTATAGTATTTAATTTATTATTTGTAAGTAAGCTTTCGAAAAATGGAAAAACCAATGAATTCGGTTGAAAAATAGATGGGATATGCAATTTTTTACCCGGTTTTATTCACGAACGCATAGGTGAAATTGTTTTAAAGTATGTTTGGACAATCTATGTCTCGTCAAAATATTACGAGGTGCAAAGCATGGACCAGAGTTGATATGCGAGTCGTTTTAGCGAAAAGTTTTTAACGTGTATGGGGGAGTTAGCTGAAGGAGTGTACCGATATGGTTTATCTTCAAACTTAAACTATGTTTGGACAAAATATTACGAAGGCAACATTTTTGACCGAATCGGTTGATCCGTACGAGAGTTGTTGTGCGCCCAGCCTTCCAGACGGAAGTACATGGCTAAAACGACTCCAAGTTGTCTGAAATAGATTTCGTCCATACTTAATTGGGGTGTAAATAATTATGTCGATAAGAAACACTTTGATCGTATGAAAGTGTTAGCCTAAAAGCTGAGAGTATAAATTGGACCTATGTTCGCAATTTTGAAGGGGCTATTGTCTATAATTCGGTGGTTACATTTTTTGACCACCTTGAACTTAGAATGCCAAATTTCAACAATTTACGCCGTAAATGTAGTTAATGAGTTCCAAATACTTTAACCCTAAATTGAAAAATTATAGCAAATATAGATGTGGATAATATCTTGAAAATAACTGAAATCATCTTTCGGAGCGATTAAACTAATTTTAAATGAAAGGAACTTACACCTGGGAAGCTTTTGCGGAAGAGAAAATAAAAATAAAAAAAAACAAAAAACGCCAGAGGGATTTTCAAGTAAATCGAGGTCAAAGTTCACATTATGCTTGGAAAACCGTAAGTTCTACCATAAACTGACTAAAAAATGCTATAGCAGTGAAAATTTCTCTACAAAATTGACCGTAAAGGTTTTTCCATTTTTGAGATATAGAAATTCAAATTTGGACAATGCAATGATTATATCGCCTCCATATAAAACAATGTCAAGTACGGTGCCCCTTAACTAACTTTGAATGAAAACCGCTTACACCTGGGAAGTTTTTTGCGGATTCTAAAACAGTAATGTTCATAGATGAGAAAAATCCAAAAACAATAAAAAATCACTTTAAATAAATCGCGGTCAAAGATAAAAATTTTAGTTTTATCTAAGGTTTTAAGGATTTTGCTTGGAAGTAGCAAGTCCTATTGAAACGACACTAAAGAAAATGCTGTAGCCGTGAAAGTTCTCTGTAAATTTTCTTTAGTCCCATCTCGAGAGGATTTGCCGCTTCCAAACAAAATCCTGAAAACTCTAAATAAACCTAAAATTTTAAAATTTGTTTTTTATTTTTCTCATTTATGATCACTGTAGTTTCAAAATCCGCAAAAACTTCCGAGGTGTAAGTACCTTTCCTTTAAATTTAGTTAAGACGCACCGTGATCTGTTAAGAAATTACTATGCCCGAACAACAAGAGGATGTGCTTCCATTGTCATTAGCTGTATATTTTGCTTGTTTCGGAATATATTCTCTAAAATGGTCTGAACGATAACTCTCGAAAGGAGCAATCGATTTGGTCCAAAATTTGCCGTATTATTTCATCCAGTCATGTATAATGTTGCAAAATGGAAAATATCAATCCCGTTCTTCGGGTACTTTCCATTCAAAATTTTGGAAAAGTGTAGTTTGAAGATTCGTCAGGGATCTATTTTGATTTTTTTCAGAAAGCTGTTTTCACGGTCCCTTTTACAATGGTAAATTTCTTTGTGGAATACTTCATGAGATAATGGCGCGAAAGCACCAAAAAACGCTGCAGAGACATTCTAAATTAGCTAGTATAGAAGATAACTCTCAATATATTTAGTTCAACTTAATTTAATATTTCGAGTTCTCTGTGAAACAGAACATTGCTTACTAAACATTTTTGGACTATATGTCAATGATTTAATATAGCTCAACGGTACAGATTCCATATATTTTGAAACAAACTCGTGATCAATATATTTTGTATTTGGCATAATTATTGATTTTGCTTCTTTTTCAGAGGCTATAGAGGAGATTTACCCTCTGTCAGCAGAGCTGACTGACTTTCCTACTTTTTATTAAAATTTTTTGTTTAAATTGGGTGCAATTTAGCATTAAGGGTTCGTAGTGACGAAAAGACTTCTCAGACAATAGTTATGGACATAGGTCCACGTTTTGGTATAGCCCTTAAACAGCGGTACCGCCTAATTTCAAGTATTGTACAAAATTTTAGGTTTTAAAATTTTGTATGTAAAAACAATACTCATCACAAAAAAAAAATGAATGTAGCTCCCATATATATTTTCGCCCGATTCCAGGTATTTGATGCATCAAACACGCTATATACATATGTCCGATTTCGATGAAAAATGGAACGAGTGACTGAATTCGGTGTTAAACAAATGTGGCATAGTACATCGAAATTGGTTCAGATTTGGATATAGCTCCCATATATATTTTAGGCCGATTTGACGTAGTTGCTGCACCAAATACGCTATATACATCGCATTTTCATGAAACTTAGAATGTGTAACTGAATTCGGTCTACAAATAAGTGTGCCAAATTATATCGAAATCGGTTCAGATTTGGATATAGCTCCCATATATTTTCGCCCGACTTCACGTATCTGCTGCACCAAACTCCCTATCTATCCTTCCGATTTTGATGAAATTTTTAATGTGTGACGTAATTTTTTCTAATAGTAAGTTTACCATATTATATAGAAATCAGTTCAAATTGATATATATCTTCTATATATATTTTACATATTCACAGTGGTGCAGGGACGTAGCCAGGATTTCATTTCGGGGGGGCCCAACCGACCAAAATTTTGAAAGTTCTTGTTAGCAAAAATTTCTTATTTAGCAATGATATAAACCTTATTTTATACTTATATTACTGATGAAATAATTTTCATTACTTTTTTTTTAATTAAAATGACGTAACACTTCTTGGCCAATTTCCCCTTGTTTTCAGAACTTTTTTGACAACATATCGGAATTAATATATGTTCAAACAATAGATATATTAATAGTCGCATATACTTTCGGGTGTATCATTTATCAAATAACTCACAACTACAGTACTCACAAAAACAACTCGGTAAGACCAAAAGAAAGAGTATACAATCGTATGGATATCATGGCGTTATCCACTAGTATTTTTTTATATTTGCAGGTAGATTTAGGAGTTATATAAATAAAAGAAAAAATGCCGAGACACGTGTCTTCTTTTTTTTTGTCTTTTATCACGCTGCGGTGTCAGAATAGACCCTATTCTGAGGTTTTCAATTTCGGAAATTCAGGTGTCCAATCCTTGTTACTGTTACTGTCATTGAAGTTTTTCCCTAAAAATATTTTGCTGTCCAATCGTAGATCTAATCACAAAGAATTTCTGAATGCCGATGGTGGTTTTCTTGATAGAGAACTAATGCTGAGCAATAGTGTCATATTTATGATGGGTGATACAGGGTGTTTTTTAAGCTAGATAGAACTTTAAATTGTAAAAAGTAACACAAAAAATTAAATTTTGTATACTCTGTTTCAGTATACTCTGACAAATAATCGTGAATAGACTCACGCTTGAACAACGCTACGAAATTATCCAAATTTACTTTGAAAATCAGTCGTCGATTCGCGCAACTTATAGACGCAAAATTATGTTCAGCGATGAGGCGCATTTTTGGCTTAACGGGTTTGTTAATAAGCAAAATTGCCGCATATGGAGTGAGACCAATCCACAAGAGACCCTACAGACTCCATTACATCCAGAAAAATGCACCGTATGGTGCGGTTTTCACGCTGGTGGCATCATCGGACCTGATTTCTTCAAAAATGAGGCCGGAGCTCGCGTTACGGTCAATGGAGATCGTTACCGCACCATGATCAATGATTTTTTGTTTGAAAATATGGATGACATTGATCCGGAGGAGATGTGGTTTCAACATGATGGCGCTACGTGCCATACGGCGAACGCAACCATCGACTTATTGAAATCAAAATTTGGCGATAAGTTGATTTCGAGAAGTGGACCAGTCAATTTGCCTCCAAGGTCGTGCGATTTGACACCTCTCGATTATTTCCTGTGGGGCTACGTGAAGTCACTGGTTTATGCTGATAAACCAGCAACAATTGATGCCTTGGAGGCCAGCATTGTTCGTGTTATTCGTGACATACGGCCAGCAGTGCTCGAAAAAGTGGCCAAAAATTGGACGTCCAGAATGCACTTCGTCAAGAACAGCCGCGGTGCCCATATGCCCGAAATCATTTTCAGATGTTAATGTCACGTATTGATCTTTCGAATAAAAAAAAATTTGGTTACAATTTAATTTTTTGTGTTATTTTTCACAATTTCAAGTTCTATCGGGCTTAAAAAAACACACTGTAGAATTACCCAATCGTGGGTATGTAATGACAAATCCTGGTGCCCAATCGGGCATCTGTCAATAGACTATTTTGGCGTCCAATCGTCGGACTTCTCTTATAGAAATTCTTGTTTCCTATCCTGGATTTTCTTATAAATTGATCAAGAACCAAGATAACTCCTGTCTTATCAGTCTTGAATACTTTTAAAATGAAATTCTGGCGCCCAGAATTTTAGCAAAAATCCCTGAACACAATTGTTCCCAATCTACATTTTTTATACTCTCAGCCTTTAGTTAAAATGTGCCTCATCGAAATAATGGTTTTAGGGCCAAAGTGTATTTGGAAGAAATCTGTTCCAGAAAATTTGGAGTCGACTTAGCTATGTTCGTCTGGGTGGCTGCCTGGAGAACACGATAATTCTCGAACAGATCAACCGATTCGATCCTCCTTTCGATAACCTTTCACAAAGTATTTGAAAATTTTTCAGAGAAGTACGGTTTAAGACCTCTCTGGATAATTAGTAAATATACCTGTGTAAGCTTAAGACCTCAGTAGTCATGGCTTAACTATCTTTATGCTAATAATTTAGTTATAAGTAAGAATATGAAATAAATAAATTAATAAATAAAAAGACCTCTCTGGCAACAATTGTACTCGGGGCCTCTAGTTTTTTCATGCCCAAACTTCCAGAGAAATGACCTGAAAGCAGTAAGGAACACCTACGGCCGTCATGTGTAGTGGCTGGTGCGCACGACAACTTTCGAACCGGATACTGCGTTGGTCCAAACATTCTTTATAGCAATATTTCTGCGAGCCTTATATAAAGTTCGTAGATAAATTTCCCCCTAAAAATTCAAGAATTTTAACTACAGTGGTAAGTGCGATTTTTCTTGAACGGAGCAACAGATTTGTTCCAAACTTTGGTTTTAGTAATATTTTGTCCAATCTTAGTTTTAGCTCGAAAATGGGTACATCCCAACAAACCTTCAAAATAGTTGTTTAATGCAGTTTAAGGTCGGTATTCCTTGTGTTTAGAGCGGTATTATGTTTTTCTTGGGAAGCCTATATTCTTTCTTAAAAAAACTGAAAATTATACTGTGACGCACTGAAATGAATGACTCCCAAAATAAGATATACTTCCAAAATGAAGCGGTTGTGTAGCCGCTATCTGCCCTCGATCTGTCCATAGATTAATGTGTCAGTTCACACAGACTCAGGGTATATTCCTGTCCGCAAAGCGGACTGATACTTCTTGAGATTTTGACGAATCTGAATCTGTTTCCGATCAGTTTTTTTTTTATTTCGTTTGTTGTTATAAATCCTTTGTCGAAGAAAGAAAAAGGAATAATCCTAGAAATGTGCATCAATTGAAATTACTTCCCAAAATAGAATTCAAAGAGTAATCGACAAAAAAATCTCTGAAGATGAAATTCAGCTTAATTTCGAAATATTTGAAACAATATGCAATAAATAAAATATAAACATTCACCTCAATCTAAATAATCTTCATTTTATTAACATTCGAAAGATCGAACAAAACATACAAATACGACAGAAAAACTATTTTTTGTACAATAGATATTTACTAATCTTAACGGACGACGCTGCTGTGGAATACAAATTATATCATAAAATTGGTTGATATAGTTTTTTTGTTGCAAATTTCAAACATAATAAAGAATTTGTAATTGTTATGATGTTCAAAATAGTACATTACAAAAACGTGTTAGATACTATTTACTTATTGCTCTTATCAAAAGTTGCAAAAACAAAAGATCGCAAGAATGTTTTTTCTAAATGTTGTTTATAAGCCAACGTATTGGACGTAATATGCTACAAGCGTTCAATATATACAACAAGTAAAAAGTATCAGTCGGCTTTGCCGACAGAGATATACCCTCAGCCTGTGTATATTAAAACAATTTTTCCCTAAAAAAACGTATGCATTTAGGAGGTTTTAAAAATTTTGGGCGTTTGAACCGACAAAAATGTTGATTAGGATTAAAGAACAAAAGTTTGGCGGAGGAGATACTAAAAGGAGTGGATCGGCATTGACCATTATGGAAGTGGATCTCCAGCCACTACATATGGTGCCTATGGGGTTTTTACACCCTTCGGGCTGTTTTCTCAAGAAGTATGGACTTGCCCCTGAAATAAACTTTTACCATCGTAATTGAGACAACTAATGCAACAAAAATAAAAGTGATTCGATATAAGGTTTTAAAATGAACTTATCCGAAATTTTGTGTGGGAGGTACCGGATGGAGTAGACAAATATAGTTCATATTTGAACCTGATCTATATCAGGAAGATATATTAGGATGTGTAAGGTGTGGACCAATTCGGCCACTCCCTTCAAGAGTTATAATACGAACAATTTTTCCGAACATTTTTGAACTTTTGTGGGGGAGGTACCTGAAGGAGTGGACCGATATGGCTTATCTTCGAATTTAAACTATGTTTGGACAAAATATTATAAAGGCTAAATGTTGGACCAAATCGGTAGATCCGTTCTAGAGTCATCTTGCGCTCCAACCACCTTACACGGTGTCGTAGGGGCTTTTTTTGCAACTTTCATGCTATTTTCTCAGGAAGTATGGACTTGCCCGTAATGAAACTTATACCGTCGTATTGGGGGCAGTGAATACAAGTTGCTAAAACAAAAATCAAAGCGATTCGGGAGATGGCCCTAAACTGAACTTTACCGAAATTTTGTGTGGGAGGTACACGAAGGAGTGGACCGATTGAGTCCATATTGAAATCTTATCTAAGTCTGGTACACATTTCAGGATGTGCAAAGTATGGACCAAATCGGTTACTCCCTTCAAGAGTTATCGTGCGCATAAATTTTCCGAACATTTTCGAACTTTTGTGTGGGAGGTACCGGAAGGAGTGGACCGATATAGCCCATCTTCGAACTTAAACTAAGTTTGGGCAAAATATTACGAAAGCCAAAATTTGAACCGAATCGGTTCATCTATTCGAGAGTTATAGTGCGCTCCAGCCAGCCAGACAGACAGACAGACGGACGGACATTGCTCAATCGACTCCAAATTGTCTGAAACACATTTTGTCCAAACATACTTGGGGTCTAAAACCATTATTTCGACAAGGCACATTTTGCCCGTATGAAAGTGTATATACCCTCGTTAGCATAAATGCTGAGGGTATAAAAAAAAGTCTTGTTCTGAACTCAATGACACTTACAGTCAGCCTAAAATTACGATTAAACGCTTAAACAACACCTAAAAACTTAACAACTATTCAGAAAATTGCTCGAAAAGCCTAAAGTATTCATTATTTTTTATACTTTCAAATATGTTGGACAATAAGTATACCAATGTAGTTAAATAATTCTCTGTAATACTTCTTCCAAACACTATACATATTTCTTGAAAAATGTCAGGCGTGGCCGACTATATGATACTCTACACCACTGCACCGACGTAGCCAGGTGCAATGATTTTTGTTCCCATAGGATATTAGCTTATGTTACACATTTTTATACCCTATACCACATGTGGAAAAGGGTATTATAAGTTTGTTTTGGTTAAAATTCATGTAACACCGCGAAATATTCGTCGGAGACCCCCAATGTGGTATACCAATCTTCATATCTCGACGAGATAAAGCGATTTTGAGATGTGTGTCCGTCCGTCCGTCCGTCCGTCCGTCTGTCCATTATAAATTGTAAACACGCTCCAGGCCGCAATTATGGACCGATTGTCACGAAATTTTGTAAGGAGGTCGTGTTCAGATCCGAATAGATCCCTATTCTTATTGGTGATGATCGTGAAATATTTAGCGGGTGAAATGGACCAAAAACATAATATTTATCCAATTTTCTAGCGGCTCTGTAGGTCTCAATAATAGTCCGATCAACGCGTAATTTTAAATAAGGTAAGAGTATATTACAAAGGAGAAGCTCGCAATTTGAGATGGCGATCGGATAATATTTAGAGGGTTAAATGGACCAAAACTTTTGTGAGAAAATTGTGAAAATTTTTAATATACAGCTTATATCTTAATTCCTGGAAGTGACATTCCGGACAAGTGAGATATACTTGAAAGTGGAACGCTTGACCTTTCAACTGATGCCAATCATGTTGGTGTGCATGATCAGATAACAGAGTTACAGCCTAATATATTCCGTTATTTGTTTCTAGTGTAATAATAAACTCGCTAGAAGTCGCAATTATACATCAATAGTCACGAAATTTTGCACCGGGTAAGAGTATAGGTCGAAAAAGATGACTACAATTTTGAATGATGATCTGATATTCTTTAGCGGGTGAAATGGACCATTACTTTTGTATGAAAAATATAAAAATTTTATTATTGGTCGATATTTTAATTCCTTTAGGACATATATATTTCGCAAAGTAGCCTACATATGGGAAAAACTATTGACCTTTCCTCTGATGCAAATTGCAATAGAGTGTTTGCTAGATAACGTTCCTACTGCCTAATATATAATGGGTTCTGTGTAGAGAACCACATTTTTATCCCATGCTACATATTGTCTCTCAAAAAGTTTATGTAACACCACGAAATATTCGTCATAGACCCCTTATTTGGTATGTCAAAATTCATATCTCGTCGAGATAAAGCGATTTAAAAATTTTAAACAAGCTTAAGGCCGCAATTATGGACCGATTGTAACGACTTTTTTAAGGAGGTTGGGTTCGGGCCAGAATAGAAATGATTAGTTTTTGGTGATGATTGGAAATGTTCAGGGGATGAAATGGACCAAAAACAAAATTTTAACCAATTTTGTAGCGGCTCTGTAGGTCAAAATAATAACCCGCAAAATTTTAAACAAAGTTTGCATAATTGCTGAAATTCTGGTCAGTATCGGCTAAACTATTGGGAGTTGAACCAATTAACATTTTGTTAAAATCTTCCAAATGAAGTTCTTTATTTAGAACATTCTGAAACTCTAAAATGCTTACTTCATGTTGTTTCAGCGGAATTTTGCATCATATATTTTACAACACGTATTTCAAACACTGTTTACACCAACAGTTTATTCTCGAATTTCGGATTTCACTACATTATTTACATTTTTATTAAATCGTCGTTGAAAAATTTACGGAAAAAAACGGCATAGATGCATTTTACAACAATTACATGTTCTGAAGAGTTGTGTATTACATTCCAGGGTATATTTTACAAAAAGAAAGTATTCAGCAAAACGGTTTTAGAGATACGGTGCGAAATGTATAAAAATTGTGGAATTTTTGCATATATTTTGAAATTTGAGGCAGGTAGTAGAGGTAGTTTTTCGAGTTCATTATTTCTCCAAATATTTTATTCTTGTCCTTTTCTACAAATTTGCTTCAGAGGTCAGAAGAAGATTCGCATTGGTTTCAGAGATATAGCCCCGGATTTCTTTAAAAACTCAATATTTAACCATGCTTAGATGGGGCCATAAATTCCGAGCTGGATCTGACACAACAAAACCCAACTAGGGTTTCTTGTCGTTTGGGTCTGTACTTTCAAAAAATACTCAGTTCGAATTGTTTGACCAAGATCACCTTAAAAATTTTGCACAGTGTAATTAAATTTTCACAATCATTGAAAAGAAGTTCCGTGGAAAGCGATTGTCCAGCGATAGTGGTATAGGGTATCCCATGGTCGGCTCCGTCCGACTATAGACTTTTCTTACTTGTTTTTTTAATTTTTGAGTAAAATTTTAAACTGTTTTAAATTTTTCAAGAAATATGTATAGTGTTTGGAAGAAGTATTACAGAGAATTATTTAACTACATTGGTATACTTATTGTCCAACATATTTGAAAGTATAAAAAATAATGAATACTTTAGGCTTTTCGAGCAATTTTCTGAATAGTTGTTAAGTTTTAAGGTGTTGTTTAAGCGTTTAATCGTAATTTTAGGCTTTCCTTTCCTTACTGATTTTAATTATAGTACCAAATGCCAAGTTACAGCAAATTCGGGCTAAGAATGGCGACAAAATCCTCGTTTGGTCAACTGTAACTGTATTAAAAATGAGTTACTATATTTGAACTAAAGAAATTATGAGTATTTTTTTCCACTGACAACCAAAAATACATTATTACAGGGAATTTTTGTAAAGGTGATTAAATCTTATAAAGTACCGAAAAGAGGATGGTAACCCTATATGGAACCTGTGGTCAAAAGTGGACCGATATCACATTTCTTTATAAGATGGGGTTTTAAACTCTGGACTCATTATTAAGACATATTCGGGAGTATTATAAATCATGGACCAATACCGACAATCTTTTGCGGAGAAGTTTACTATGCATTAACAACTCCTGGTACCGGAAAACAGCATATTCGGTTGAAGAATGTGTTGGTAACAGTAAAATACTTCGATTCGGGATTATTCCTTTTATGGGAACCACGCAAAAACTTAGACCTAGGATTGCAATATTTTTGTTTGAGTGTTTTTAGGTCACAAGGACCCACCACTGTATGATGTGACGTATGAGTGCTGTATGCGATGTTTATCAATAAACAATACGACCCCATGAACGCTATCTGAGAATTTCTGTGTCGTAAATATGTAGCTAAAAATTCCCGCAAAGCTGACATTTGGTGGAAAGCTAGAGTTTACCAGCGATCCGATTTAACGCCCAAACACATAACGCCTAAACATTTAACATCCATCCAGACGCCCAAAATAAAATTATGCGTTTCATCCGTCCGCCCTAACCACAGACACAAGGCCCAAAAAATCTACCACAAAACCAAAAATTGTGTCCGCATTGTAAGTGGGCATAATGCCCAAAGTATTGTTATGGGATTTTTTTCTATAACGCCCAATTTCATTTCTATAACGCCCATTGCGCCTTTTACGGGGACACATCTTTTTTTGGGGGGACATACCCGATTACCATGGTTATTACAGCCGGTTCACGTGCATTCATCTTACTTCCTGAAACTCGTATCTGAAAAAATACAGTTCTTTCAGGAGAGGCAAAAAACGATCTCTCTTTTAATACATCGGTGTTTGGGTAAAAATATAAATGCAATTATTAAGGAATTGAGTACATCTATGCTTATTTGTTGGAATAATATGCTAATCTTTTTTAGTTTAAGCATGAAACGCATTTATTGAGATACGAGTTTGAGACAGTAAATCAAATCTTATCTTTGGCGGCGCATAACAGCAAAAGCGCATGTGATAGCGACAAACACCGAGACAAGTATCTCCTCTTGTTTGGTCTTCTATCGCGCTGCATTGTCAGAATAAGGTTATTTTGTTCGTGGTACCTCAACCGTACACACAATCTGTGACACAGATAATAAATGTCATTATTCCACACCTATTGTCCACTTACCACCATAAAGACTGTCTGCTTTTATGGTAACTATTGCATAGGCATTGGGAACCACGCTGGTGCAGTGGTAAGCATGTCCGTATTGCACTCAGATGGTCTGCGGTTCAATCCCTGACCAGAACATTGACATTTTCGGCGGTAAAAAATCCCCTCAGTGTTATGGCTTACATTTCCTCAGTATTTCAGCCATTAAAAACCACTAAAAAGTGGTGTAGTAAGATACACAGTTCGGGCTCGGAGATAAGAAGTAGGTCCCACATTATTGAGCCAATGTTAGTGGTCCGTTTGTCCGTTCACTCAATGCCAAATAGTACTAAATTTAACACCATTTAGTACTCTTCGTATATACTTGTACACATTTCCAAGCCATAATAATTTTGAAGATTTTAACTTAACTGGCAAAATTCCCCCTTAGTAATGCTGGCGACATTTCCTAAGTATTTAAGCCATGAAAAACTTCTCTACAAGTGATGTCGTAAGACACGCCGTTCGGACTCGGCACTAAAAAGTAGGTCCCATATCATTGAGCCAATATGAATCGGCGTGCACTCATTAATGTGAGAGAAATCTCCCTTGTCTCTTCGGGGATGTTGTGGGAACATATGTATGTGTATGTAGTTTTAGTAGCTTTTAGTACTTGTCGTAAACTTATTGTTCGAATTTCCAAAACTCTTTAATGCAACTATATTGCACACTGTCCGTGTCCCAATTTTCCGCTCAGAATCCTAGCTGTACGAAATATAATTTTTTTTGTAGATTTTAGTACTATTCTTTTACGAACACACCACATAGGAACCTTCACTCAGAATTTCAATATTTTAGAATCACTATTTCTGTACATTTAAGTACTTTTCGTGACACTTCTACTGAGCATTTTCAAAAAAAAAAAAAAAAAAAAAAAAATGCAACACTGTCTGTTCGTTTTGAAAAACATTTCACTCTGTAACAGAAATTAATAATGAAGTTTAAGCCATTAGGGTAATACTCCTCCAGACATAAAAACAATCAATTTTAAAAACTCTGTCAAATTTCAAGATCTTAGCTTCCGCCGTTTCTACTGGGCATTGATTGCCAATCAGACATCATTGCTCAGGTATTAAGATATAAGTTTGAGGCAGTTCTGAAAATAGGAGTGAATGAGATATGAGAATATATCTTATTACTACTTAGAGAACCGCGACAACATATTGAGATAATTAGTGGTTGAAGTAATAAAACAAAAACAATATCAATCGTTTGATATAAAAAGTTGAGGAAGAATCTCATCGTTATTCCCTTATATGTGAATATAAATGATGTGTCTTTTAGAACAGCTATATCTCCAGAATGGTGCATTCATAAAGACCATACTTGCAGAGAATTTTTCCATCTACAACATTTACTCGAATCACTTTTCGATTAACCCCACCGTTTTCGAGAAAAATTCCGAAAAACTAAAAAAAAAACTTAAAATTTGACCTTTGACCGGAATAACTTTTTTGCACACATGGAATCGATGGGGACTTATATGCTAATGGCAAATCGTAGCTCTTCACCAAACTGTTTGCTATTTCAATGTCTATTTTGACTGGGCTACATAGTAAATCATTTCTTAAAACAAAAACTACTTTAATTAAGTTCTAAAGTTTTTTGTTATACCCAGAAAATAATCTAATAATGGAAATATTAATTATTTATAATTTAATCAAAACAAACACTATAAAGTGTAATAATTTTAATTGCCTATGAATAATTAAAACAATTTACCATCTCTCTCTTTCTTTTAACCACAATCTTTAATAACGCAACAATTATATCTTCTTCAATGAAATGTTTAAAGAGAATTCTTAACACATCAACTACCAAATGTTACATTTTTCAATCGTCTAGAAATTTGACATGTCTTAAGTTAATTATGCTGGTGTTGCGTTGCTCATAGCATTCCCTCGACGGAAGCGACCTTAGGCAAATGGTGTGTAAAGTATGTAGGCGTTCATCATTCATTAATAATAATCTGCTGGTATGTGGGAATTTGATTTTGTGCGCAAACTCACCACAGACTACGAAGTAAATGTTAACATTTATGCAATGTTAAGTTATTTTTGTTTCAGTGGAATTCATTCTACTAAACATTGTTGAAGGATTACAAAGGGCGGATGATGTATAGTAACATTTGATAAACAGGTTAAACAAAAGAATGAGTAGTTGTTCTGCCTGAAAACAGGAGACATATCATTGTAAAATCGAACCACATCTCAATTTGTTTCGATGCTGAAGTGTTTACAACAGACAAACCAACATGTCTCTATCGACTGAGAATTTCGCTTTGATCAAACAAACCTCATTTACCAATCGTGCCATGTAGGATATAATAATAATTATCTCGTTAAATGAGTCGATGTAGGCCATGTGAGATAATTAATTGGCTTATTAAACTGGTGAAAAGCTATATATATATATATTCCAAATGTCTCGAATGAACTACTACTCAACTCTATATAAAATACATTTTTGGGATAATATATGTTGCTAATTGTTATAATAAATATTCACAATCAATTTATCCAGATAATTATTCGTAATGTTTTCGGACTGGAAACTGAAAAAACTGAAACTGGTCATCAAAGTTTTTGGGTAATGAAAATCCACTTTCCCCTTTGTGTGTGTGATAGAGATTACAAACAGCTGTCGTGGTCGCCCTAAAAAAGTCAAAGCTCAGGACTTATTTTGGCTCCTCTTCAATCTCAAGTGAACCATGATTATCGCGTGGTGTCACCTGAATAAACTTTAAAAATTTTGTTCGAAGCCATTTGTTGCTAGTGCTTTGTAATTATAATTGTATTATAATTTATTTTTAAATGGTTTTATTTAGCTTACCCTGTTTGTTTTATTTATTATTTATTCTTGGGTCAAATTTTGTAATTCAAATTTCACCCTCTTCCTGTCAACCGATTAATCTGAAATTTTGTATACACTTTGGATTTTGGTGACAATACAATTATGTTTATTCATTATCATTATAAATTCAAGATGGCCGCTGCTACAAAATGGCGGATAACGTAGGTTTTATCAATCCTATCAATATGGGTATCAAATGAAAGGGCTCAACAAACAGAATACAATATACTATAAAAAATTGAAATCCAAGATGGCGGCCGCTACAAAATGGCGGATAACGTAGGTTTTATCAATCCCATCAATATGGGTATCAAATGAAAGTGCTCAACCAGTAGAATACAATGTACTATATAAAATTAAAATCCAAGATGGCGGCCTCTACAAAATGGCGGATAACTTAGGTTTTATCAATCCCATCAACATGGGTATCAAATGAAGGGTCTCAACAAGTAGAATACAATTTACTATGCAAAACTGAAATCTAAGATGGCCACCGCTACCAAATGGCTGATAACAATTTTTTATCAATCCCACCAATATGGGTATCAAATAAAAGGGCTTGACAAGAAGAATACAGTGCACTATACAAACTCAATATTTAAGATGGGCGCAGCCACTAAATGGCGTATAATTAAGATTTAAATTTAGAAATTGAATCTGTAATTTAGGTATCTGATTAATCCAGCCTGAATCCACCACCCAAGTCAAAATTTTTTATCGTGTGAGGACTGTGTGGCATTAGGGTGGCTAAAAATGATACGTCGTTAGCGGTACACCACCCAAGTTAAGGTGAAAGGTTAAAACGCGCCGAGAACTGTATGACATTAGGGTGGATAAAAATGATATGTCGTTAGCGTTTTCCCATCAAGACTCAGGCGCATCTTGTTGTACATAGCCTTGCCCCTTTATTGGACCTCTGGGGGGGTCGACCGTTTAAATGTCCATTACTCGTGGGAACAAAATGGTAAAAATATATAAAAATACAAACACAAATAAAACAGAAACTGAAACTGAAACACAACGTAAACGAAGGCTTCAAAAAGCGAAAGAAAAGTATAAAGCAAAACGAGCTAAAGGAAGTGAAGGTGATAGAAATAGTCGATTACAGAAACGACGGGAACAATTAGCGTCAAAAACACCTGAGCAATATGAGGCCAGGTTAAAAAAGCAACGTCAGCGATATACACAAATGACGGCGTCAGAAACGCCTGAAGAGTATGAAGCCAGGTTAACAAAGCAACGTGAGCGATACATTCAGATGATAGCGTCAGAAACGCCTGAAGAATATGAAGCCAGGTTAACAAAACAACGGGAGCGATACACACAGATGTGTGTTGCCTTTAATACTATCATGGGCTACTACAATACATAAAATGCAGGGCAGCACTGTGGATCACGCAGTCGTATACTTAGGTGCGAAACTGTTTGAAGAACGTCAAGCCTACGTGGCTCTTAGTAGAGTAAGATCTTTGCAGGGACTACGTATAGAGGAGTTGGACTCAATAAACTAACGGGCAAGAAACCTTGCAATAATGAAGCACTAAATGAATTAAACAGAATGCGAAATAAAAACTAAAAACTAGAAAATAAAAATAGGTAAAAAAACTTTTTAAGTTAAACGGTTTTATGTTAAACATACATTGCAATGTTTAAGATAAATGTACTAAAAACCAAAAAATAATAAAATAGATACAGTCGTGGGAATTATAAACATATGCATAGACTAGACTACAATTGTCTACAAATTATCGACTTAATGTGCGATAGAAGAATCGTTTAATTCGTCGTTAGGCAGTTGGCCCGCAGACGGTGAGGAAATTACTTACTATTTTTTTGCTCATAGAAATTCCAATAGTTGTACACTCCAAGTAAATAAAAGAGATGTTTCAACTAGTTTATCGTTGGACATTCACACTGCTGGCTGGCGAGGAATCGTTTCACTGCTCGTAGTTTGTTTTTAATCGACAAAGTACTACTCGCTCACCACTATGAAACCCTAAAACTCGCTTATAATCGAGCTTGCTAGCTTGTTTCCACATTCTAGCCCTACTTATCACACGTCCATCGTTGTCGGTTGAACAACTGCCTAATTATAGTGTAACATTATAAAACAAACATTTTAATCAACGATTGTAGACAATTGACGTGCCCCACGGTTTTATTTTAGTCTAGTCTATGCATATGTTTATAATTCCCACGACTGTATCTATTTTATTATTTTTTGGTTTTTAGTACATTTATCTTAAACATTGCAATGTATGTTTAACATAAAACCGTTTAACTTAAAAAGTTGTTTTACCCATTTTTATTTTAATATATGTATATCTTATAGATATAAAATGAAATGATGTTAGTTACAACGCTTTTAACTAAAGAACGGCAGAACCAATTTTAATAATTCACATCAATTCGGAATGGTCTCATACTGGAAAAGGATAAAACCTAAACAAATCGCGAAAAATCCGCGAAAATTTGCAAAAAAAAAAAATAGAAAATTAATTGTCTCCACAGATTTCCTTCTGTTTTTTATTGTTATGATTTATGATTTTGGGATTTCTTAGCGGAAAAATTACATACGTACATGCACAAACATATTTTATCTTTCAGTTTTGTCAATACATGAACGATTTTTATACTCGTATGCAGCAATCAATATAATTTGCATTAACATTATTTATGAAATTAAAAATATGCAAATTGTAAAAGATTATTTCTGGTTTTTGTCAATGAAATGATTTTTGATGAATTATTGGGGAACTAAAACCATTTTGTGTTAATTTCATATGTTGTAAACATAAGTAATAACAAAAATGTCTTGGTGTTGTGAAATGCAGCCCCGCAAGTCAGAAAATGCGAAATTACATACGTCAACACTATAAAGATGACCAGAAAATGCGAAATTACATACGTCAACACTATAAAGATGACCACGATTTACCACATTTCGTGATTCAAGAACTGGACAAAAATTTTCTGTAAAAAAGGTTTGCGAAGACCAAATACAAAACACCGGGCAATGTTATTTTATTGGCGCTTTATCGCAATGTGGAGGTTTACCGAAAAAATTATATAAAACATGTTTGCACCTTCACAAAAGAGCAAATAGCACCAAAATACCGGAAATATGGCCGTGCGATATAATCCCCCCTCAATACCAAAACTCCTAAGAGTTATATAGATTTTAAGTCCTAGGAGTTGTATAATGTTCATTGTTAATGAGCCCGCGAAATAATACATTCACTAAAACCGCGGATATAGATACCTTAGATATAGGAAAAACATTAAAAATATATTTTGACAAACCCACATACTAAACCGCGATTTTCTTTAACAATTTTTACATAAATGGAATCATTTATACGGGATTATAATATTTGCAAAAATGCGTGCATTAATTACAGAGATACGCGAGTAATATGGGTTTTTAGGCAAAATAGAATGTGGAGGTACATCCGCGGTTCTTGAAGAATCTATTGGAAATATGTGTATATTGACGTATTTTTGATGGTAGCTAATGAAACCGGATGTTAATAAAAGTCGTATGCAAATTGCGCGACTTTTACCCAATTTTAAGGTTTGTAGCATTGTGAGATGCAACTGAGGGCACACAATGGCCGCTGAATGAAACATCGAAATATGCATTAATATCAAAAGATATTGATTCGCTGTATTCAAAATCGGATGCGCATCAACCGACTTTAACGAATTCGCGAATAACAGCCGTTTTAATTTTCATATTTTTTGAATTATTTTAATTTCAATATTACTCTTACTTTCCTATCCTTATAAGTTATTACAGTAAGCAGTTAGGCTTCCGCGATGGTAAAGCATATTTCTTGATGAAATTTTAGCATTATACATTAATTATTTTAATAATTTTAGCGAAATATTTGGAAAACTCCCAAATATTTTTTTTCCAATTTTTCTAATCGAACCAAAAAATATATTTGGAATAATATTTTAACAATAGGTTTTTTTCTCTTTTGTTGTTGCTATAATGTAATTTATAAAGCCAATGTGTATATATTAGTTTCATATTTTTTTACGCGTTGTCAAGATTCTGTACGTATTTTCAATTTATTTTTAGAGGTTTATACGGACCCTGAGGTAGTATAATTTAGATTTGCTCTCAGATTTTTTAGGCTTTTTTTTCGAATTTCCGCGAAAATAAAAACAAATTTTATAAATTATGGTGCATCTACGGATGAATATCTGTTACTGATGGCTTTTATTAGGCTTTACAACTGGGGGTTTCCTTTTAAGACTAAGCACACTAAAATGTTGGCTTACATTCAGTTTGAAACTTGGTCATGAATTGCTTATAACTTTTATTGCATGTAGGCCTTATGATTTGTATTGACCGTTCATTTTCACATATTTTGGAAGCTTAAACATTTTCTCACGCGGAAGAATTCCGTCAAGAATATACTCGTGCAAAAAATCAATCTACCATATTTATATGTTCGAATATATTCGAAAGAATGCCCTATCTAATGAATATGTAAGGAAAAACTAACACATTAGCCTATATAGGCCCAAACATAGGAAAAAGTTAAAAGTTTTTCATTAATTTCATTTTTAGTGGTATAGGAATTCACTCTCTCGTGAAAAAGACTCGTCTGGCGTCGGAGTCGAGCCAAAGATACCTCGACTCCGAAACCCATGAAAATGACCTTCACACTTCACGACATTTTCCTTCAAAATTAGTTTTAATTTAGTACTTGTGGCCACAAAACTTTTCCACCAAAAATTGTGGATATAGGTTTAAATTTGGGTCAAGAATCTTTTATTATCACCGTAGCGTTTACATATAATAAGGTATTTAATTTCTTCTCAGGTATTACATTCTAGTGAATTTCCAAATTAAGTGGACTAGAATTTCTAGGGAACAACACGTTCCGATTGTTTAACACTTTTATATTACATGGGCAAAATTTTGCGTTTTTTGTTACTGCTCCCCATATTAATTATAACACTTTACACAAACTAACATATTTTCAATTTTTAAATTAGTTTTGTGCATAATCAATGATATTTTTAAATTTTACATAAAATTGCAGTTGACAAAATACAAACAATAGCCAGAAAAGAGATGTTGATATTACGGTACAAGAAAGATAGTACAAATAGCAACACACAAAATAATCACTGTGAATGATTACAATGTTACAACTAAAATGTTAGTACTTATTTTATTACAAGAAGGGGTAAGATAAATAGCAAGAAAAAATTGTACAGAACTAAAGGGTATAAAACAAATAAGTGACGTAGGATGGAAGATACCAAGCAACGGTCCTGACCGGTTTTAACATGGCAAAGCCCAGGATTTATCTTGGTCCCTCTTTCATCTCAAGTGTACACTGACCTCCCCGTGGTGTCACCTGGGGAACTGCCTTTAACATCCGTTCAAGGTAGTGAGCTAACATGTGCCGCGCGTTCACCCATAAGAACGTTAAATACTTGGGTTTGGTTAGTAACCCTCCCCTAGAAAAAACAGCCTACTATGAAACAAGTAAGCAAAGGCTATAGTCGGACGGGGCCGACCATTTGATACCCTACACCACAATCTGTAGGAATTAGCTATGTGCAACGGCCTTGCACGCTGAATGTCTAGTTTCGATTCCCAGGCCTGGCCACATCAAATTTTCAACGGTGGCAAAATACCAATTAGTAATGTTGGCGATATCACCTGAGTATTTCAGCCATGAAAAACTTCTCTACAAATGGCAACTTAGGAAACGCCTTTCGGATTCGTCGAAAAAACTAGGTCACATATAAGTGACCTAATATGAATCCATTGATATAAGAGAAGCCTCTCTTGTCCCTTGTTTGTGGAACAATTATATAAATTATACATTTCTAAAACATATGCCAAAATTGGAAAATTCACATTAATTGGCACCTTCTGCTACATCTTTAAATTGTCTTTAAATATCAGGTTTCTTTTTAAAATACACCTAATATAAATAAATATATACAATGCAATTTGCCATATCTCTGATATTTGATATTGGGAAAATTGTGATTTTCAGGGTATTTCGAAAATAGTTCATTGTGGTTATATATTGTGATATCAAACATATATTTTATACTGGTAGAAATAACTAATAATGAATAGAAATTCATATAATTTGTATGCAAACAAATTTATAAATACCAAAATTATTCATATTAAATTACACACCAAAGAAGATAGTATAAGTCAGCTTCGCTAACGGTGATTTACCCTCAGCATCTGTGCAAAAAAGAAGCAAACACAATAATTATGCCGTATATAAAAGATATTGATTTTGTGTCACGGGTTTGCTTCAAAATACGTGGAATCTTTAGGTGTCGTAATGTTCACTTCGGCAGTTATCGTTTATACAATTTTTCAGACACATTTTGAACTTTTGTGGTGGAAGACCCCGAAGGAGCGAACCGATATAGCCCATATTCGAAATTAAACTAAGTTTGGGCAAAATATTACGAAATGTAAAATATAATTCGAATCGGTAGATCCGTTCGGGAGTTATCGTGCGCACCAGCCAGCTAGAAAGTAAGAGAGACAGATCAACGGACAGGGCTAAATCGACTCCAAGTTGTCTAAAACGAATTTCGTCCAATCATTCTTGCGGTCTAAAACCAATATTATGATGAGACTCATCTTTGGTCGTATTTTGTTTATATCACCTTTACGCTAAATCCTGAGGTATCAAATAGGCGGCGAGGCGACCCCATATTGTAGTATTTGTATAAAAAATCCAATTTGACAACTGAACTGAAAATTTCTCAGTCATGATAGAGACAATTTGTAGCATGGGAGGAAATTGTTGTTCTCTAGAAGACACATTATTGCAATTTGCATCAGGGGAAAGGTCAGTGGTTATTATTCCATATGTAGGCTACTTTGCCGATATATGCCATCCAGGAATTAAAATATGGATCAAAAATAAAATTTGTATATTTTTCACACAAAAGTAATGGTCTATCACACCCGCTAAATAATATCAGATCATCATGCAAAATTATAGGCATTTTCTTCAACCTAAACTCTTACCTCATGCAAAATTTCGTGACTATTGAGCTATAATTGCGACCTCTAGCCGGTTTATGATTACACTACAAACATAAAACTGGATATATTTGGCTGTAACTCTGTTATCTGATCACGTACATCAACATAATTGACATCAATTAAAAGGTCAAGAGATCGTCTTCTAAATATAACTCATGAGGGGGGAAGGTGTCTTTCAGGAACAAAGATATAAGCTGTTTATTAAAAATTTTCACAATTTTCACACAAAAGTTGTGGTCCATTTAACCCTCTTAATATTATCTGATCGCCATCTCGAATTGCAAGCTACTTCATTGTCATGTACTCTTACCTTATTTAAAATTTCGAGGCGATCGGACTATTATTGCGACCTACAGAGCAGCTACAAAATCTGATAAAAATTATGTTTTTGGTCCATTTCACCCGCTAAATATGTCACGATCATCACCAATCAAAATAGCGATCTATTCTGATGTGAAACCGACCTCCATACCAAATTTCGTGACGATCGGTCCATAATTGCGGCCTAGAGTTTGATTACAATTTATAATGGACAGACGGACACACGGACGGACGGACGGACGGACGGACACACCTCTCAAAATCGCTTTATCTCGCCGAGATATGAAGATTGGTATACCACATTGGGGGTCTCCGACGAATATTTCGCGGTGTTACATGAATTTTTCCCAAAACAAACTTATAATACCCTTTCCACATAGTGGTGTAGGGTATAAAAACAAAAGAAAAGAAGAACAAATCCCTCTAAAGTTGACGAACCCCGCAAAAGTTTTAAGGACCATGATCTGCGAATCTGCACCTGGAATGTTCGCACTCTTTATAGAGAAGGTGCAGTCTTCGCATTGGCAGACGTACTTGAAAAGTACAAGGCCGATATTACTGCCATACGGGAAATACGATGGATTGGGAAAGGCGTCACAACAACACATAAAGGTGACGCACTGTATTATAGCTGCCATGACGTAAAGCATGAGTTTGGTTGCGGATTTGTAGTTAGTCGGAGACTAAAACATCTGGTATCCAGCTTCACTCCAGTGAATGAAAGACTTGCTGCAATTCGAATAAAAGCTAAATTCTTCAACATCAGCATTATTTGCGCTCATGGTCCCACTGAAGAAAAGGACGAACAGACCAAAGATATATTTTACGAGCGCTTAGAAGAAACATATGACAGTTGCCCTGCCCATGACATTAAAATCATTCTAGGCGATTTTAATGCCAAAATTGGAAAGGAGAATATCTTTGCCCCAACAGTCGGGAAATTCAGCCTCCACAGTGAAACATCTGACAATGGTATGAGGCTGATACATGGTAGTTAGCAGTACCAGATTTAATCATCTCGATATTCATAAGGGCACCTGGCTGTCTCCAGATCAGAAAACAAGAAATCAAATTGATCATGTTGTGATAGATGGAAGACATTCATCGAGCGTGTTGGATGTACGATCGTTCCGAGGCGCAAACATTGATTCGGACCACTACCTTGTTGCAGCATAGGTACGCACCCGCTTAAACGTGGCAAACAAAGTGCGAACAGACACAACACGAAAGTTAGACATCGGTAAGCTGCAATCACAACAGATAGCCACAGCATATTCCACTCAACTAGCCCAATTGCTTAATCAAAGCACTCCTCATCCCGATAACATATCAGCGCAATGGCAAAGCATTGCCCACTCCATGCAAACAGCCGCAAAATCCATACTTGGATACCAGAGACCTCCACCAAGGAATCCATGGTATGATCAGGAGTGTCGTGCTGCCACCGAAGAGAAAAATGCGGCATATAGGGCTACTTTACAATCCGTAGCAACTCGTAGCGCACGAGAGAGATACAGGGGGAAAAGGAGAGAGGAGAAACGTCTTTTCCGCAGGAAAAAGAGAGAGATGGAAAAGCGGGAGTGTGAAAAAATCGAGATGTACAGGAGCCAGAATGAAGTCCGAAAATTCTACCAAAGAGTCAAGCATCAAACTGATGGCTTTGGTACAGGCACATCCCCTGTAGAGACCAGCAAGGTAATTTGGTAACTGATACAGATAGTGTACTCAGGATATGGAAAGAACATTTTTCAAAACTGTTGGTATCCAATAGCAGCGAAGACGACGAAGATACCACAGTCCCAATCCCAGAAGATTGTATTGAATGCATACCGCCCAGCCAAGATGAGGTAAAGACAGCAATAAATCGGCTGAAGAATAATAAGGCAGCAGGAGCCGATGGCTTACCAGCCGAGCTGTTCAAAACCGGATGCGACACGCTGATAAGGTGTATACATCAGCTAGTTAGCACCATCTGGCAGGAAGAACGAGTACCCGACGATTGGAACCTGAGTATCCTGTGCCCCGTCCACAAGAAGGGAGATAAGACTGTATACTCTAACTACAGGGGCATAAGTCTACTCCCTATTGCCTACAAGATCGTGTCAGGGATATTGTGCGAACGACTAAAGCCTATGGTCAACGAGATAATTGGACCATACCAATGCGGCTTTAGACCTGGCAAGTCCACCATTGACCAGATATTTACCCTGCGGCAAATCCTGGAGAAGACCCAAGAGATGCAGATCGATACCTACCACCTTTTTGTCGATTATAAAGCAGCCTTCGACAGCCCGCTGCGTTCAAAGGTATTCCAAGCCATGTCTGAATTTGCTATCCCCGGAAAGCTTATCCGGCTTTGCAAAATGACTTTAACTGACACGAGTTCATCAGTTAAAATAGGAAAGAACCTCTCCGAAGAGTTTGGTACCAAAAGAGGTTTCAGACAAGGAGACAGCCTTTAGTGTGATCTCTTTAACATCCTGCTAGAAAAGGTTATACGAGAGGCAAACGTCAAAAGAAGTGGCACAATCTACACCAACAGTCACATGTTACTTGCTTATGCTGATGATATAGACATCATAGGCCGATCAGTAAAAGAAGTAACTGATACCTTTATGAAGGTCGAAGGAGAATCTGCTAAAGTGGGTCTGGCGGTAAAAGGTGAGAAGACTAAGTTGATGGTGTCGACGCGTTATGCGTCCATTGAGCTCGGACCGACTGTGGAAGTTGGCTTCTATAATATTGAGGTAGTAAAAGACTTCGTCTACCTCGGCACCTCCGTAAACACAACAAATGACATCAGTTGTGAAATAAAAAGAAGAATCGTATTGGCAAACAGATGCTACTTTGGTTTAAGTAAGCAGTTTAAAAACAAAGCCACATCTCGTCAAACAAAAATAACGCTCTACAAAACACTGATACTACCCGTGCTGATGTATGGCTCCGAAGCCTGGGTACTTGTGCAAGCAGACATGGCAGTGCTTGGTGTGTTTGAGAGAAAAATTCTTCGAAAGATCTACGGACCAATCTGCGTTGACGGTGAATATCGACGTCGCATGAACCACGAGCTGTATCTGCTGTACAACGACATCAATATTGTTAAACGTATCGAGATGCAGCGATTGCGTTGGCTAGGCCATATCATAAGAATGAGCGATGATGACCCCGCTAAAAACGTGTATAAACACGGACCGCTTGGCGGTGCACGCAGAATTGGCAGGCCAAGGAATAGATGGCGCAAACAAGTGGATGATGAGATGAAAAGGCGCGGTATTCCAGAAAGCGAAGCAACAAATAGAGAAAATTGGAGATCTTTTCTTAGTTCGGCCTATAGAACAAATGTTCTGTAATGGGCCAGCTAAGTAAGTAAGTAAGAACGCCCAGTTCCAGTACAAGTAACTGCATATACTAAAAATCAATCAAGATAACATCCAAGTGTAGATACTTTTATACATACATCATCTGAATAGAACCAACAAATTTTCCCTACAAATACCGTTATATCTAACGATAGGAGAAGAATTGTAAAATATATTCGTGTGGACATGTAGAGTATATAGTAGCCGATATTTTCAATACCTAACCTGTTTCACATATGCGTTATAACGGTACTTTTTACTCGCTTTATGAAAAAATATCAAACCACCATAAGGATTTGCACAAATCCCTTGTCAGATGTGAGAAACTTTTACAAAAAAATACTTATAATTAAAAATTAAGACCGTGAGTGTCCATTGCCAACAAATATTGGGCAAAAAATATATTAGGGTCTTGGAATATGTTGAAAAATCTATGCTTAGAGTTCAAAAGGGATTCTTATGAAGAAATCAATAGAAACAATTTACAAAGTCAAAATTGTATAATGAATTGGATTCAATATTTTCATGACTACAACAAAAAGTACAAATAAGTCATATTTGATAGCTTTATAAGCCCGAACTAGAAAAAAATTTGGTAAAGATAATTAAAATGTATGCCTTTCCAATACAATTATTGATATTTTATCTGAGGAAAATTAATGAACATAGATCTGTTCTATATAGAAGAGTGTAGAAATGCATACTTTGCAAGAAAATTGCAAATTAAATAAACATGGGAAATGTGTCAAATATATAAGTTAACTGAAATATGTAAATGAAAACATTAACATACTAAACTATAATAGATTCAATTAGTTCCTCATTACATAATTGTTTAGCCCATCCTCGGCTTGGTTTATTTCTAAAATTTGTTTTTTTTTATATTTTCGCAGAAAATCAAAAAAAAATCTAAAAAATCTGGGAATAAATCTAAAATATACTACCTCGGAGTCCGTATAAACCTCTAAAAAATAAATTACGAATACGTACAGAATCTAGACAACGCGTAAAAAATATGAAACCAAAATTATAAACATTGGCTTTATAAATTGTTATAGCAACAACAAACGAGAAAAAAACTTATTGTTAAAATATTATTCCAAATATAAAACAAACATTTATTTTGTTTTATATTTGTATTTATTTCCGATATTTCGATCGCCTTATTTCTGTGGGTTGCTTTATGTTTCTCAATTTCTCCTTTAAGAATGAAACTCTCACTCTCCATGAATGTTGCTAAATCTTCTTCTTCTAATATAGGGGTGAGCACGCCTGTGTGCTAGCACACAGGCAAATTGTGAAAACGTACTCTTATTTTTTGTGAACCATAAACAATTAAATGTTTTTGCAATTTTTTATTTATATTTTTTAATTATTTGCATTGTGAACGATTTTAGACAACATTAATGTTTAAAAAATGTTGAAATAAGTAGTGAAACATCAAGAAAAATTAAATATTAATTCTCCCTTAAATTTGTCTCTCGATTTTGCTCAGCTCTGTTCTAACAGTTCGGTGAATCGAGTTTTTGCATTGCTTAGTATTTTTGTTTTCTCTTGTAATTGCTTGTTTTTGCATTGTATTAGAAGTTTGAGAATTTTGGTATGAAAATTGTGTAAGTATGTGTCTAATGTTTTCCTAATAGTTGTTGGTATGAAATTGTTAGTTTTGAAGATTTTACATGCATTTTTCGTATTACGCCAAACTTTATTTCTAACACGTATCTCTGTAATTTATGACATGCGTATAAAGGATTTCATTTATGTAAACATTTTCAAAGAAAATCGCGGTTTAGTACGCGGATTTGTCAAAATGTATTTTTCCTGATTTTCCTATTTACAAGGTATCTATATCCGTAGTTTTAGTGGATGGATTCTATCGCGGATGGGCTTATTAGATCCGTCGCGTAAAAAAAAACTACATTAACGCTGGGCTTAAAGGAAATTGAATGACTTTTGTAAATTTTATACGCAAAAAATAGGTTTTTTTTACGAAAATTCACGCATCAAATTTTGGCCTGTAGACTCCAATTATTTGGATCTTGTACGGAGCACACTAATGAGATTTACATTAAACGACATAAAATCACGAGTTCTATAATTCTATTATGAGTTTGGAATATTATCTTGTTGCGCGTCCGAATTATTTAAAAATTCAAAATAAAAATAGGTAAAAAAACTTTTTAAGTTAAACGGTTTTATGTTAAACATACATTGCAATGTTTAAGATAAATGTACTAAAAACCAAAAAATAATAAAATAGATACAGTCGTGGGAATTATAAACATATGCATAGACTAGACTAAAATAAAACCGTGGGGCACGTCAATTGTCTACAATCGTTAGGCAGTTGTTCAACCGACAACGATGGACGTGTGATAAGTAGGGCTAGAATGTGGAAACAAGCTAGCAAGCTCGATTATAAGCGAGTTTTAGGGTTTCATAGTGGTGAGTGAGTAGTACTTTGTCGATTAAAGACAAACTACGAGCAGTGAAACGATTCCTCGCCAGCCAGCAGTGTGAATGTCCAACGATAAACTAGTTGAAACATCTCTTTTATTTACTTGGAGTGTATAACTATTGGAATTTCCATGAGCAAGAAAATAGTAAGTAATTTCCTCACCGTCTGCGGGCCAACTGCCTAACGACGAATTAAACGATTCTTCTATCGCACATTAAGTCGATAATTTGTAGACAATTGACGTGCCCCACGGTTTTATTTTAGTCTAGTCTATGCATATGTTTATAATTCCCACGACTGTATCTATTTTATTATTTTTTGGTTTTTAGTACATTTATCTTAAACATTGCAATGTATGTTTAACATAAAACCGTTTAACTTAAAAAGTTTTTTTACCTATTTTTATTTTCTAGTTTTTAGTTTTTATTTCGCATTCTGTTTAATTCATTTAGTGCTTTATTATTGCAAGGTTTCTTGCCCGTTAGTTTATTGAGTCCAACTCCTCTATACGTAGTCCCTGCAAAGATCTTACTCTACTAAGAGCCACGTAGGCTTGACCTTCTTCAAACAGTTTCGCACCTAAGTATATGACTGCGTGATCCACAGTGCTGCCCTGCATTTTATGTATTGTAGAAGCCCATGATAGTATTAAAGGCAACACACATCTGTGTGTATCGCTCCCGTTGTTTTGTTAACCTGGCTTCATATTCTTAAGGCGTTTCTGACGCTATCATCTGAGTGTATCGCTCACGTTGCTTTGTTAACCTGGCTTCATATTCTTCAGGCGTTTCTGACGCCGTCATTTGTGTATATCGCTGATGTTGCTTTTTTAACCTGGCCTCATATTGCTCAGGTGTTTTTGACGCTAATTGTTCCCGTCGTTTATGTAATCGACTATTTCTATCACCTTCACTTTCTTTACCTTGTTTTGCTTTATACTTTTCTTTCGCTTTTTGAAGCCTTCGTTTACGTTGTGTTGCAATTTCTGTTTTATTTGTGTTTGTATTTTTATATTTTTTTTACCATTTTGTTCCCACGAGTAATGGACATTTAAACGGTCGACCCCCCCAAAGGTCCAATAAAGGGGCAAGGCTATGTACAACAAGATGCGCCTGAGTCTTGAGGGGAAAACGCTAACGACATATAATTTTTATCCACCCTAATGCCATACAGTTCTCGGCGCGTTTTAACCTTTCACCTTAACTTGGGTGGTGTACCGCTAACGACGTATCATTTTTAGCCACCCTAACGCCACACAGTCCTCACACGATAAAAAATCTTGACTTGGGTGGTGGATTCAGGCTGGATTAATCAGATACCTAAATTACAGATTCAATTTCTAAATTTAAATCTTAATTATACGCCATTTAGTGGCTGCGCCCATCTTAAATATTGAGTTTGTATAGTGCACTGTATTCTTCTTGTCAAGCCCTTTTATTTGATACCCATATTGGTGGGATTGATAAAACCTACGTTATCCGCCATTTTGTAGCGGCCGCCATTTTGTAGCGGCCGCCATCTTGGATTTAAATTTTTTATAGTATATTGTATTCTGCTTGTTGAGCCCTTTCATTTGATACCCATATTGATGGGATTGATAAAACCTACGTTATCGCCATTTTGTAGCGGCCGCCATCTTGGATTTCAATTTTTTTATAGTATATTGTATTCTGCTTCTTGAGCCCTTTCATTTGATACCCATATTGATGGGATTGATAAAACCTACGTTATCCGCCATTTTGTAGCGGCCGCCATCTTGGATTTCAATTTATTATAATATATTGTATTCTGCTTGTTGAGCCCTTTCATTTGATACCCATATTGATGGGATTGATAAAACCTACGTTATCCGCCATTTTGTAGCGGCCGCCATCTTGGATTTCAATTTTTTATAGTATATTGTATTCTGTTTGTTGAGCCCTTTCATTTGATACCCATATTGATAGGATTGATAAAACCTGCGTTATCCGCCATTTTGTAGCAGCGGCCATCTTGAATTTATAATGATAATGAATAAACATAATTGTATTGTCAACAAAATCAGATTAAATTTCAGATTAATCGGTTGACAGGAAGACGGTGAAATTTGAATTACTAAATTTGACCCAAGAATAAATCTAATATATAAAAGGCAATGTGTGTATGTTAGTATGTTTGTTTGTTTGTATGTTTGTATGTTTGTATGTTCCGAATAGACTCAAAAACGGCTGAATAGATTTTCGTGAAAATTTCAGATAATGTACTGGGAACACCGGTGGTGAAAATAGGCTATATATTTTTTTGAATGGTCGTCGCGGAAGTGAAATATCGCGGTCATCCCAAATTATTCAAAAATGTAATATTTCAGATAATATACCTAATTTTAGTAAGCGTGACTACAAAACCGATATAACACTGGCTTCAATATGTGGGATAACGCGGTCAACGCCATAGTTTGGAATACAGTAAAATCCCGATAACATGAGATGTCACTATATAGAAATTCCGAAAAATCGATTGGGAAATCTTATGAAATTTTGTATGTGGAGTTTTTAGGCCTGAGAATAGGTCGTAATCAATTTTTTTATCCCGCTAAGTGTAGTGACCGGTGGTCCTCCCCACAAATTGTTTAAGAAAACCGCGAAATTCAAGATACTTTTTAATATATTGTTTACAAATTGTTTGCATTGCTATGGTAATTACTGTCTTGACCCTGAATGGTCGTTGCGGAAGTGAAATATCGCGTTCATCCCAAAATTTTCAAAAATGTATTATTTCAGTTAATTAGAACGGTCGTAAACTGTTTTTTACTGCTAAGAATAGTGACCGGTGGTCCTCCCTACAATGTTTTTAAGAAAATCAGAAATCTTTGATATTTTTGAACGTATTGTTTACAGATTGTTTTCCCTGAATGATCGCGGTCATCACAAAGTTTTCAAAAATGTATTATTTCAATTAATGTACATAATTTTAGTAAGCGTGACACAAAAATGATGTGAACACTAGCTTGAACAAGTGGGATAGCGCGGTCGTGACCTATTTTAATATGGCTAAGTGTAGTGACCGGAGGTTCTCCTTAATTTTTTTTTAAAGTCCATGATATTTTTGAACGTATTGTTTACAGATTGTTTACAATACTACTGTAATTACCGTCTTGACCCTGAATGGTCTTCGCGGAAGTGAAATATCGCGGTCATCACAAAATGTTCAAACATTTATTATTTCAGATAATATACATCATTTTGCGTGCCTAAAAAATGCTATAAACGCTGAACACTAAACAATAAGTGGGATAGCGCGATCAACTCCACATTTTGGAATACAGTAAAATCCCGATAACTTGAGATGTCACTATCCAGAGGTTAAATCCACCAAAAATAGCGAAAATCAGGCGCCACCCTTCTATGGGAGCTATATCAAAACGAGGACGTATACTGAAAATTCTCTGCAAGACTGTTTACGACGCCCAAAAGTGACTATATCTCCAAACTATCGAAAATCGGGGGGTACTGCTTTATGGGAGCTATATCAAAACGTGAACCTATAACTGTTGCATACCGAGCGCAAATAAAAAGGCGTGTCTTTCGGTCGATACGAATATTTATGCTCTCCTCTTTAAATTACGTTAAAACCAAATTTTAGCCATTTCGGTGTGATAATGATGTTAAATCCTCAAAAATAGCGAAAATCAGCCGGTACCGTTCTATGGGAGCTATATCAAAACGTGGACCTATACTGACAATTCTCTGCAGTAATAATTACGACCCCAACCGAGACCAACAATCCAATATATAGCAATGTTAATTGGCGTGCACCGATCATTATATGTGGGTCACAAAGTGCTTTAACCCTCCGTCATGCACATGTTCCGATAGTCACGTACGTAGCGCATGTATCTGGCCAGATACAGTATGTATTTCAGTACATTTATACGAAAAATATGCTATTTTAGTGATAATATTATATTCTTGTATTGTTATCACGCCAGGCATATATATATTTTCACTTTTTTTGTTCTTAGTACATGCTTAACCCGTGTAAAAAATGTGAGAAATAAAACAAGAAAAAATTTATTTTTGTGTTTACTCGTAATGTCAAAAAAATAACAAGAATTGGTATAAAGTTCATTTCAATTAAATTTAGTAGTTATAAAGTAAGTTTTAATTAATTCTTAATTAAAAAAGTCTCACAAAGCTTCAGGTAAGCAACTAAAACATGTATAATCTGATTTCGAATGTTGTAGGCATACCGGATTGGAACAAAATGTGTGTGTATCTGGTCAGATACATGCGCTACGTATACGATGTATAGATGAAAAAATCTACATAAATTTAGATTGTTGTTGTTTTCTAAAGTGTTTTTTTCATAAAACGATACCTTACAATATTTGTAGAGGGTACCTAGAGACTCAAGCCCCTAGCTAAATCAGAAATATATTTAAATCGCAGTTGAATTCGTAAAATATCTGGCCAGATACATGTGCATGACGGAGGGTTAAACTGTCAATTTATGGTGAAGGGTATAATAAAAGAGATTTTATATCTTAAATTTGGGTGATACCATTACATGGCATTTATGTCAAAATATTGATTTATATTATGAAGTTTCTAGAGGGATGCCTAATTATGGCTGTATCAATGCTGGATAGATAACTAAAGTTTACACGGGAACCCAAACAACGGGCCAGCAACGCGGACCGGGTCAGCTAGTAATAAATAAAACAATCAGGGTGAGCTAAATAAAACCATTTAAAAAAACGGCGAAATTCCGTCTTCAAAATGACAGGATCAATTTTAGGTGGATGCAGTAGATATATCGAAAAATCATACAATAGTATCATGTTGCTCATTGACTATTCTGTGATTCTTTCTTTGGACATAGGTCTATAAAATGTAAGGTTAAGCAAGAAATTGGAAGGGAACGTAAAAAAACTTGTTTGCTTCAACCCATTTTTAACCATTTTTCTACATTGATGCCAACACAGCTTCCACGAAAATTAATTTTAATGGTCAACATTATGGAATCCCTCCTAAAACACTTCATTTTAAAGAATTTCAGTCATACTATATAGAATATGTTAACAGTTCACGAATTTTGAATGGGAGAAACTCGGATTCATTGATTGTAAAACATTTTTGGTTTTTACCATACACGGTGTGCCTTAACCAAATTTAAATGGAAGGTGCTTACACCTGGGAAGCTTTTACAGTCTATGAAACTACAATGCTCATAGAAGAGAAATATCAAGAAACAAAAAAAATCGTCGGAGGGATTTTTAAATAAATCGCGATTTAAGTTCACATTTTTAGGGGTTTTTTAGGTTTTCCTAAAGAAAATGTTGTAGCTGTCAAAATTCTCCACAAGATTGACGTTCATTATATTTTCGTAGGTTTTACTGGTTTTGAGACAAATTGAGACAATACACTGACTTTATTGCCTCCTTATAAAACAGTATCATGCTCAGTGCGCCTTAACTAACTTTTGATGAAAACCGCTTACATATGGGAATATTTCACGGATTCTGAAACAGCAATGTTCATAGATAAGAAAAATAAAAAGAGAACAGAAAAGTCGCCGGAGGGATTTTTAAATAAATCGCGATCAAAATTCACAATGTTAGGGTTATTTTAGGTTTTCACGAAAATTCTCTACAAGACTGGATCATTTATTTTTTCCTAGGTTGTACTATTTTTATACCCTCAACCTTTAGGCTATGAAGGGTATATATACACATTTTGCGCTTCATCGAAATAATGGTTTTAGACCGCAAGTATGTTTGGACGAAATGTGTTTCAGACAATTTGGAGTCGATTAAGCAATGTCCGTTCGTCTGTCTGTCTGGCTGGAGCGCACGATAACTCTCGAAGGGATGAACCGATTCGGTTCAAATTTTGGCTACTGTAATATTTTGCCCAAACTCAGTTTAAGTTCGAAGATGGCATATATCGGTCCACTCCTTCCGGTACCTCCCCCACAAAAGTTCGAAAATGTTAGGAAAATTTGTACGTACGATAACTCTTGAAGGGAGTAACCGATTTGGTCCATACTTTGCAAATCGTGAAATGTCTACCAGACTTAGATGAGTTTCCAATATGGACTCAATCGGTCCACTCCTTCGAGTACCTCCCAAACAAAATTTGGGATAACTTCAGTTTAGGATCTGCTCTCGGATCGCTTTGATTTTTGTTTTAGCAACTTGTATTCACTGCCCCCTATACGACGGTACAAGTTTCATCAGGGGCAAGTCCATACTTCCTGAGAAAATGGCCCCAAAATTGCAAAAAAAAACCCTATGACACCGTGTGAGGTGGTTGGAGCGAATGATAACTCTCGAACGGATCTGCCGATGTGGTCCAAAATTTGGCGTTAGTATTATTTTGTCCAAACATAGTTTAAGTTCGAAGATAAGCCATATCGGAACACTCCTTCAGGTACCTCTCCCATAAAAGTTCAAACATGTTCGGAAAAATTGTTTGTACGGTAACTCTTGAAGGGAGTCGCCGAATTGTTCCATACTTTACACATCCTAATATATCTACCAGATATAGATCAGATTCATATATGGACTGTATTTGTCCACTCCATCCGGTGCCTCCCACACAAAATTTCGGATAAGTTCACTTTAAGACCTGCAATCGAATCTCTTTGATTTTTGTTTAAGCAACTTGCATTCGCTGCCTCAATTACGATGGTAAAATTTTTTTCAGGGGCAAGTCCATACTTCTTTAGCAAACAGCCCGAAGGCTGTGAAAACCCCCCATGGTACCAAAATGGCTGGAGATCCTCTTCCATAATGGTCAATGTCGATCAATTCCTTTAAGTATCTCCTCCGCAAAACTTTTGATCTTTATTCCTAATTAACATTTTTGTCGGTTCATACATCCAAAATTTTTAAAACCCCCTAAATACATTTTTTGGGAAAAAATTGTTTCAATATACACAGGCTGAGGGTATATCTCTGTCAGCAAAGCTGACTGATACTTTTTTACTTGTTAAGATATATAAGTTTAATTTGGGAAATTGCAGTAATGACATTGTTTTATAAGCAGGCGATACAGTCATTACATCGTCTCAATTATCAAAAACGGTAAAACCTACGAAAATATCATAAAGGTCAATATTGTGGAGAATTTTCACAGCTACAACATTTTTTTAGGCCCATTTACATAGGACTCGCGGTTTCCGAGCAAAATCGTGAAAAGCTAAAAAACCCCTAAAAATGTGAACTTAAATCGCGTTTTATTTGAAAATCCCTCCGGCATTTTTTTTGGTTTCCTGATATTTCTCATCAATGAACGTTGTAGTTTTAGAATCCGCAAAAACTTTCCAGGTGTAATCACCTTCCATTTAAATTTAGTTAAGGTGAGCCTTTCATATATACTTTCATACGGCCAAAATCTGCCTCATCGAAATAATGGTTTTAGACCCCAAGAATGTTTGGACGAAATCCGTTTCAGACAACTTGTAGTCGATTTAACAATGTCCGTCCGTCTGTCTGGCTGGAGTGCACAATAACCCTCGAACGGATTAACCGATTTGGTCCAAAATTTGACTTTCGTAATATTTTGTTCAAACTTAGTTTAAGTTCGAAAATGGGCCACATCGGTCCACTCCCTCGGGGGCCTCCCCCACCAAAGTTGTGCTCAAAGCCCTTTTACGATAGTACAAGTTTTTTGAGTGGTCCATACTTCTTGAAAAAATGAACCGAAAGCTGTTAAAAACCTCTACGGCCTGCATATGTAGTAGCTGTTGCGCACGACAATTTCCGAACCGAATACTGGGCATATCGTAATATTTCTTCGAATATTAGATGAAATTCGAAGATGGTGCTTATAGGTCCACTCCTTCCGGTGCCTTCCCCACAAATGTTCGAAAATATTCGCTAAAATGGTAAGCGTAAAATCTCGTAAACGGAGCAACCGATTTGGTCCAAACTTTTGAATTCGAAATATGTTGTCTAAACTTTCTTTATGTTCAAAAGTTTTCAAAATTTTTGTGCGGTTAAGGGTATGTTCGAGGATCCTTTTGAATTTTTTACTGAAGGTATTCTTAATGGCCCTGTTTAAAGCGATATTATGTTTTTCATAGGCAAGTACATGTTTCCTGATGTAATGGTCCAAAAGCTCTAAATTATTTGGTTACCAACTGAAATGACAGGTGGGCGCGATATCTATCGTGAGAAAAGGCTTTCAAAATAAGACCCTCTTCCAAAATTGTCTATGGCAATATTTTCCTTTAGGTACCTCCCCCGCAATACTTTTGAGCTTTAGTTAGCGATCGGAAAAAGCTGTCGCTAGGCCCTATCTTTATTGATACCTTTCATTCAAAATATTGCTTATTAATTTTACCCATTTTATCGGTATTAGATCAAGTCAGGAAAATTAATAAAGATGCCCCAATAGTCTTCATATTGACAAATATTTAACATACTCTGAGTGATTTTAGAAAATCAATAGCCATAACACAAGAATGACTATTTAAACAATATTTTCCAATTCGACCTAGTTATTTATTATCCACATATTGAATTACATGCTGTTTTTACTTTCCAGCTCAAGCTTTCATTCACAGTTCATATTGTGAACTTCATATTCACCGAAACAAGCCAATAATAATTTACCATTACACTTTATAATTCAATTTTCCTTAGCGCATACCGCGGCGCACATACCAACATAAGAGTACACTGCTATTGAGGACACTGCATAATTTAGATGTGGTGGTCGGTCGGTCGGTCGGTCAGCTTGTTTGCCTGCCCTCTGCTATATGAACTGTCAACTTTTGTTTGAGGTTATTCAATATATAATTTTATTTTATTCATTCTTTTCATAATTTTGTTGTTGTTAATATTTAATGCAGTTGGCTTGCTTTTTTACCACCTTTGTGAGGGAAAACATATTTCACGCTCTATTTCTTTAGAAAAATGCTGTTAACGATAGAATAATGAGGGCTCACTTGTTCAAATGTGTGTATGGACTTGAATGTGTTTGTTATGTTGAAGGAAAACAAATAATAAAAAAGGTAAACATGGGTGGGGCACATTAAAGGGTTTTGCAGCATTGTGATCGTCGTTACTGATGGAATTTACAGCAATTGCAGTGCACTCTTGACGGTGTAATCAAGTGGTAAAATATGGTAATTTTAATAATTTTGCAAAAAGAAATGTATAAAAAGGATATGCTATGGTTGTAACAAAGCTTAATTTAATCAGATAAACGAGTATAAACAAGTAAAAAAGCGTTAAGTTCGGCCGGGCTGAAATTGTTTTATACCCTCCACCATAAAATATTCCGAACTAAAAAGGAATAATTAGTTTTCATTCCTGTCCACAAGTTAAAGTTGGTACCTAAATATATCAGATAATGTACCTAAAATGTCTTCACTAGGCCGGCACTTTTATATGGTGCCTATTTTCGGAGGAGCCCATGGTGGAGGATCTTTGTGAAAACCGCAAATTACATATAGTTCAGCTAAAAATTGTAGCTAAAGCCCTCAAAACACGGTTATAACAAAACATGGACCCTTGTTGATAGTGTTTAATGGAGAAGTTTTGTGGCCACTGGGAATCTCAAATGTCAAAATTCTTGTAGTTTGGTTGAAAATTGTGGGACAAATTATAGCTAGTTCGGTTAAAAATTGTACCAAAAGTACTCAAAATATCGAAACTCTGGAAGTACAGTTATGTGAAGACCGTACCGTAAATATGGACCTACATATGTTGAAAATTTTTAGTGGAGAAGTTTTGCGAACACTGGGAACTTTAAATGTCAAACAACTCCTTGTTCGTTTAAACATTTTAGCTAAAATCCTTAAAATACAGAAAATCGGTACGTAACGTTTTATGAAAGCTATACCAAAACTTATACTTATGATGAATATTTCTAGTGGAGTGTGTTCAATGGGAACTTCAAATGTCAAATACTAGCTAGCACGATTAAAAATTGTGGCTAGAATCCTCACAATACCGAAAATCGGGAGGTACAGCTGTATGTGGGCTATACCAAAATATGGACCTAAATTAACAATTTTTTTAGATCTCAAATTTCAAGCGACAGATAGTTCGGCCAACAAATGAAGCTAAAAGGTATACCAAAACATGGATCTACGTTGACAATTTTCGGTGTAGAAGTTTGCGACCACTGGGAAACTCAAATTTCGAATTACCCCTATTTAGGTGAAAAATTTTGATACAATTATCAAAATACAGAAAATAGAGAGTTATCGTTATCTAAGGGGGCTATACCGAAACATGGACCTTTACAGTGATAATTAGGGCTATACCGATACATGGTCCTATGTCGACAATTTTTGGTTAAGAAGTTGCAAGACTGCTGGGAACCTTAACGGGTAGTTCAGTCAAAAAATGTAGATAAAACCTTTAAAATATCGATAATCGGGATGTACCGTTATGTGGGAGCTATACTAAAACATAAAACTAAACCACAAAAGTGAAGTTACGGGTAGTTCAGTTAAAAATTTTAGCTAAAATCATTAAAATATCGAAAATCGGGAGGTGCTGTTATATGGGGAACATACCTGAACATGGACTTATGTTAATAATTTGTGAAGAAGTTTTGTGACTGTAGGCAACCTCAAATGTCTAATTACGGGTATTTTAGTCAAACAATGTAGAAAAATACCTTCAAAATACCGCATATCGGTAGGCACCGTTATGTGGGGCCTATACCAAAATATGAACTTTTCTTTATTATTTTTTGATGGAGAAGTTTCGTGGCTACAAGGAACCTCAAATGTCAAATTACGAGTAGTTCAGACAAAAGATTTAGCTTAAATCCTAAAAATACCGAAAATCGGGAGGTACCGTTATATGGGGTTATATCCAAACATAGACCTATGTTAAAAATTGTTGGTGGAGAGGTGTCGTGACCACTAAGAACATTAAGTGTCAAATTACAGCTAGTGCGCTTAAAAATTGTATCTAAAATCCTCAAAATACTGAAAATCGGGGAAACCGTTTTATGGAGGGCTATATCCAAACATGGACACATGTTGACAATTTTTGATGGAGAGGTATGGTGACCACTACGAACTTCAAATGCTAAGTTCTAGCTGTAATTTTTGGTTAAAAATTAATGTAAAATTTGGTTAAAAATTTTAGATAAAAACCCTCAAAATACCGGAAATCCGGAAGTACCGTTATATAGGGGCTATATTCAAACATGGACCTATATTGACAATTTTTGGTGCATAGGTGTGGAGACCACTAAGAACTTCAAATGTCAAATTACAGCTAGTTCAGTTAAAAGTTGTAGGTAAAATTTTCAAAATACCGAAAATCTGGAGGTACCGTTATATGGGGGCTATGCCAAAACATGGACCGATGCCCATAATTTTTAGAATATAAGTTTTGGGTTACTAGGAACCCTAAATGTCAAATTATAGCCAATTCGTTTTGAAAATGTGATTAAAAATTGCAAAATACCGGAAATCGGGCGGTACCATTATATAGGGGCTATACCAAAACGTGGATCGATATAGCCCATCATCGAACTTGACCTGCCTGCAATCAAAAGACGCATTTTCATAAAATTTTAGCGTCCTATCTCCATTTTTGATTTTGATTACCACAGACGGACGGACATGCACAGATCGACTCAGAATTTTACCCTGATCAAATATTTATATTCCTTATAGGGTCGCTAATGAATATTTCAAAGCGTTACAAATAGAAAAACAAGCTTAATATACCCTCCATTCTATGGTGGAAGGTATAAAAATATCAAAACCAAGTGGCATTTTGAGTTAACTGTAGATGCAGTTCCATTATTTCTTACATAAGTGCTTTATATCGGGGTATTGGTGTATTCAATAAATAGTTTTGGCGTCCATAGAAGCGTTTTAATTACAATTATATGATATTAAGGGTTAATAGATTAGATTCGGTTGAGAACAGAGACGACGAAACTTTTGCCATTTAAGTAATTCGGTGCCCCTGTGCAGGGACGTACGCAGGATTTTATTTCGGGGGGGGCCCACCATGACCAAAAATTATGAAATTAAAAAATGTTGTGTAGCGTTACATAAAGCTATTTTAAAGGGGTTTTTGTTGATTTTATATGAACTATTGACACAAAGTATATAATTTCAATAGAGAGAGTTTACAATATTTTTTAGATATAACTTTGAAATTTGGAACAGATTTTAATAAATTATAAATTAGTTAAGAATTGAAATGAACCATTCAGTTCAGTTCAGTATAGTCCCCATACAAAAATTCCGCCTTGTATTTTGAAGTTTTTATCCAAATTCTCCAACAGAATTGATGCAATAACTAAAAAATCTTTCAAATGAATATTACCCATGTAGGTTTACTTTTTAATGTATCCCAGAATTTTTAACCACAGTAGCTCTTATTTGGAATTTTCGATTCTATTTCAAAGATTTTCAGTATATCTTCTTCTTTAAAGTAAATATCCATATATCACACATTAACTTCAGTCCCATTAAACAAGTTTTATCTTATTTTTGCCTGATTAAGTTATCAATTGAATACATTTTTAACGCGAGGACTGATTCTGACAAGAAGATCTATCTAAAAACCCTATTAATGTCATTTGTATACCAATAATTAATTGAAATAAATCACTCCACAAAAAGAATAACTCGAATCCGCGAATGCAGATTGGACTTGTACCGAACTATTGTAAGAAAATAATATTCTTTTTTGTCCAAAACTTTACTATTTTACCAGAAGTGATAGAGTCCATGCAAGACAACTAAAAATTCAGAAAATTACATTTATGGTCTGTTCCAGTACTGCAAGAATCTACACATGTTTAGTAGTAGAAAAGTATAGATTCTTGCAGGTTCTGGAACAGCCATTTAGGAAAAAACAGGTGTCGGGCGATACCAACTACGTCTCATAGACTCCGAATTCTACTCGCAGCACTGTTTGAGACTACGAAATCCACATTAGGTATCGGCAAAATTTTAGCTAAGTCCTGACAAAATAGGCTAAGCCGAAAAACTGCATCAACTGATATCCCAATGGTTGTTGTTCCACCTTTTTTTAATCTTAATTGTACGATTAGATGTTTATGAACTCGATGACATTTAAAACTTTCCAAGGACTATGACTTCTGTCGGCACAGTGGAGGCAAACATATGAAAATTCATATCTTTTGTTTTTTCGAAAACAAGTTAAAAAGTATCAGTCGGGTTTGCCGACGTAGATATACCCTCAGCCTGTGAGAGAGACAGATCGAATGCGGGCTTCATAACCAAAATCTTTGTCATAAAAATTGTGTAGTCAGTTAGTTTCAGAATTTCATGACCTTTTTTAGTCGTATACACTTTCCGACAAAAATATCGAAACATTTGGGTATAAAACTTCACGATTGTGGGCGTTGCGAATAAATGCTTATGTTGAGCTCATAAAATTGACTTCAATAAGAGCGCAAAAGTTTTGCACTTTTGTGGAAGTGGACCTAATTTTGGAAGTCATTCCTTTTGATAATTATAGTGTCAAGTCGTCATTTTAGTTGGTCATGGTAAGATTTAGAGCTTTTGAACCGTTATGTCAGGAAGCATGGACTTACCCACAAAAAATAGAATATCGCTGTAAACAAGACCGCAAGCATTAGCGTTGGTCAAAATGTCCAATGGATTCTCGAACAACCCTTATATGTACTTGTGTTGAAATTTAGGGAGGTATCCGAAGATGTTGTCGCATATAGACCTTCTTGGTACTTGATATACATATGTACGTCCGGAAGTAATTTTAGGATGTTCAAAGTTTCGGTGAAATCGGATATTAATATTTTGAGTGGGAGGTACCTGTAGAAGTGAACCGATATAATTCATATCCGTACCTAATCTATGTCTCGAAGAAATCGATGTGGGAAAAAAGGAGTGGACCGATATGTCTTAAAGTTCGGTTGATCCGTTTGGGAGTTGTTATGCGCTCGAGCCAGACAGGCGGCCGAACTGGGCTAAATCGACGCCAATTATTTGAAGCGGCTTTTGTCGAAACATATGAGAAGTCAAAGGCCATTATTTCGATGAGGTACATTTTTATCATTAGCCTAAAGGGCGAAATTACAGCAGATTTTAATACAATTTAACCAATGTTTGAGCATTAATTTCGTTTCAACTACAACTTTGTTAATGATAGGAAAAAAATTCTGGTGGGTATGCAACTTATAGCAGATATTAGAACTTTATGAAGCACAATAATAATTTTTTCTCCATTAAATAAATAATAAAAAAAATTAAGGTAGTAAAACAATTTTCTAATTGGTTTTAGAGATATACTCCACGGAAAACACTTGATATATCTTACATTTTGTCCAGTAAATAGTAATTTCATGCACTTCCAATCCGCACAATACTAAACTCGACATTTTTTGAATACAGAATGAGTTTAAAGCCTCAAGACCTTTATATGCATTACAGAATTCCTCGAGCCTTTATTATTTTTGATTATAAAATAACATGAGATATGGAAGTAATTCAGATTTTACTGGAAGTTTTTCTCAAAAATAGTATTCAAACAAAAAAATTTTAAATATTTCTTAGACAACTTGTTCATAAAGTAAATTTTTAGTACATAACCTTCAGAACGATCTAAGTTTTCTTTTCAAAATTCCAAAAATAATTTGTATTATTTTTATTATTTAGAGAAAAAACGTATTAATTTGTTAAAGTAGCTCAAAAAATTGTAGTCGACCAAACCATTTCGGGGGGGGGGGGCCCGGGCCCCCAGTGCCCCCCCCCTGCGTACGTCCCTGGCCCTGTGAATATTCCTTGGTTTTATATCTTGTACCATAGTATGGAGGGTATATTAAGTTTTTATGTCTGTTTGTAAAGCACTGAAAAAATCATTTGTGAACCAATAAAGTTTTTTTTTTAATAAAAAGTGACATTTTAAACATTTTGAGCTACTACCCTTTTATTGAAAAGGTACAAAATTCTGATTTGGTATAGACAAATCTATCAGTAAAATTTTATAGCAGGCAGGTAAAATTTTTCATCAGACGATACCAGCCGATTTCAGGTACATATATTGATAGTTTTATCTAGATTCTTAGTCCAAGTTATAGTTTGGAAATTGAGGTTCACAGTGGTTAAAAAGTTTTCCACCAGTAATTGTCAACATAGGTACACATTTTGGTATAGGATTTTTTTACCCTCAGCCTTTAGACCGATAATGTGTCCCCAAGTATGTTTGGACGACATTCGTTCAAATATGGACTATATCGGTCCACTCATGCGGGTACCTCCCACACAAAATTCGGATAAAATGAAGTTTAAGAGCTCCTCTCGGATCGTATTGAAACATTTTGCTTTAGGTTGCCCTTGCTCCAAGAAATCAACCAAAATGGCAAATCCGCAAAATAATTCTCGCAATTAGTTTCTGATTGGTGCAAACTTTGCACATCGTATTATTTCATCCAGTTATGTATCAGGTAGGAATATTAACTATATCAGTCCAATTCTTCGGGTACCTCCCACACAAAATTTGGAAAAAGTGAAGTTTAAGAGCTCCTCACCTCCTCTAAGTCAATACTTCCTAAGATAATGACCCAAAAGCTCCAACGACCTGCCCCACATACTAAAATGGCTATTGTGCAAGATAACTCTACAGTTTTTCAAATTTTTTTCAAACTTATTTTAACGTAATTTAATATTTAAAATCTTTTATGAAGAATTTTGGTTATTAAAAATGTTTGGTATATGCCAATGGTTTGGTATAGCCCCACATTACGGGACCATTAGATTTGAAAGCAAGCTCTTGATTCATAATCGATATATTTTATATACGGCATAATTACGAGGGCGGTTCGGAAACTTCTTAGCCTATCAAAGAAAGAGAATACTAAGTTTTTTATACCCTACACCACTATGTGGGGAGGGTATAATAAGTTGGTTTTGGCCAAAAAGTTTGTAACGCATGTCTCGACGAGCTGAGTCGATCTGGCTATGTGTGTCCGTCCGTCAGTCCGTCCGTCCGTCTGTCCGTCTGTCCATCTAAACCTTGTAATCACGCTACAGGTCGCAATTTTGATCGGATCGTCACGAAATTTTGGATGTTCAAGGGGGTCCCGGAGGGGAAGAAGCCTATTGATTTTGGTGATGGTCGGATAATATTTAGGGGTCGTAATGGGCAAAAAATTTATTTGGAGAAAAAGACAACGTTTTTTTCCAAAGCGAATATCTCAGCTTCAATATTGGGTATACCAAAAGCAGAACCTGGCAATGAAAGTAGAAAATATCGCCTTTCTAATGATGTAAAGTAGGTTCTCGTAGGTGATCAAACAACGAATATATCGCAATAGCCGCTAATAAAACCCAACTTTTTATTTTTGCGATTTTAAAAATAATGACGAATATCACAGCTTCGGTTGGGGATCTTCCAAAAACAAAGTATGACTATGAAAGTAGAAAATCCGATCTTTACAGTGATGCAAAGTAGGTTGGCGTAGGTGGCCACATAACGGAGATATCACAATAGTCGGCAATACATCCCATTTTTTTCATTTTTTTGTAATCACGCTACAGGTCGCAATTTTAATCGGATCGTCACGAAATTTTGGGGGCTAATGGGGATCCCACAGAGAGAAAAGCCTATTGATTTTGGTGATGGTCGGATAATATTCAGAGGTCGGAATGGGCAAAAAACTTATTTGGAGAAAAAGTCAACGTTTTATTTCAAAGCGAATATCTCTAGTTCTTAAAGGGGTATATCAAAAGCAAAACCTGCTGATGAAAGTAGAAAATATCACCTTTGCAACGATGTTACGTAGGTTGTCGTAGGTGGTCAAACGACGAAGATATTGCAAAAGCCGCTAATAGAACACAACTTTTCATTTTTGCGATTTTAATAATAATGACGAATATCACAGCTTTGGTTCCGGACCTTCCAAAACCAAAGTCTGACAATGAAAGTAAAAAATCCCATCATTACAATGATGTAAAGTAGGTTGGCGTAGGTATCCAAATAACGGAGATATCGCAATAGTCGGTAATACATCCCATTTTTCCACTTTTTTGGAAATCACGCTACAGGTCGCAATTTTAATTGGATCGTCACGACATTTTGGATGTTCATGGGGGTCCCGGAGGGGAAGAAGCCTATTGATTTTGGTGATGGTCGGATATTATTCAGGGGTCGGAATGTGACAAACAAAAATATTTGGGTCATGGTGGTCCCGGAGGGGAACAAGGCTATTGATTTTGGTGATGGTCGGATAATATTCAGGGGTCGGAATGTGACAAACAAAACAAGTAAGCAAAGGCTATAGCAGACGCGGCCGACCATGTGATACCCTACACCACAACCTGTAGGAATTAGCTTTGTGCAACCGCCTTGCACGCTGAATGTCCGGGTTCGATTCCCATCAAATTGTCAACGGCGGCAAAATACCCCTTAGTAATGTTAGCGATATTTCCTGAGTATTTCAGCCATGAAAAACGTCTCAACAAGTGGCAACTTAGGACACGACGTTCGGACTCGGCGATAAAAACTAGGTCACATATAAATAACATAATATGAATCCATTGAATAAGAAAAGCCTCCCTTGTCTTTACTGGGATGTTTGTGGAAAAATATATAAATTTTACATTTCTAAAAAATATTCGAAAATTGGAAAATTCACATTGATTAGCCCCTCCTGCTACACCTTTAAATTGTCTTTGAATATCAGGTTTCTTTTTGAAATACACCTAAAATAAATATATATATCATGCTATTTGGTATATTTGATACTTGGGAGAATTGCGAGTTTATTGAAGATCTATCGTCCAAAATTGTGGACTTGTACCTCACATATGCTTCGAAAATAGTTCATTGTGGGCATATATTGTGATATCTAAAATATATTTTATACCGGTAGAAATAACTAACAATGAATAGAAATTCAAAAATTTTGCATGCAAACAAATTTATAAATCCCAAAATTATTCATATTCAATTATACAGCAAAGAAGATAGTATAAGTCAGCTGCGCTAACGGTAATATACCTTCAGCTCCTAAAAATATATTTATTTTAAATTCTAAATTCTAAGTTTTGGAAATATTTGAGAATTATTTTTTCATATTTGTAATTTTAGTTGGAGCCGGCAGGGGTTTTTGGAACTTCTGGACTATTATCTCAGGAAGTATGACTTACCCCTGGAAGGGGACCAGAATAAGGACCGTAAAAAGAACCTTCTTCAAAAAAAAAATAATAATAATAATAATCAAATAGATCCGATACGGGTCCTCAAACTGCACTTTTCCCAAATTTTGAGTGGGAGGTATCGACGGACCGATATAGTCCATATTCCGACCTGACACATGAATGGATGAAATAATAAGATGTGTAAAGTTTCAACCAATCAGAAAATTCCCTTGAGAGTTAACTTGCGGATTTGCGGCGCAAGTACAATCTGCTGAAAGAATTCAAAACGATTCGAGAGGATTCTTAAACTTCCCTTTTTGTGTGGGAGGTACCCTAAGGACCGATATAGTCTTATCCGATCTAAATCTGGAAACAATTTTTCGAAAACAATTTTGAACTTTTTTGGGGGAGGTGTGGACCGACATAGCCTACATTCGAATTTAAACAAAGTTTGGGCAAAATATTACGTTGTATAAAATTTGTTTCTAATCGGTAGATCCGTTCGAGAGTCATCGTGCGCACCAGCCAGCTAGACTGTAAGAGGGACAGATAAACGGACAGCGCTAAATAGACTCCAAATTGTCTGAAACGAATTTCGTACAAATATACTTGGGGTCTAAAACCAATATTTCGATGAAAACCATCTTTGGTCGTATTTTGTGTGTACCCCTTTACCCTAAATCCTGAGGTATAAAGTAGGTGGCGAGGCGACCCCATGTTGCAATATTTGTATAAAAATCCAATTTGACAACTGATCTGAAAATTTCTCTGTCATGATAGAGACAACTTGTAGCATGGGAGGAAATTGTGGTTCTCTACACAAAACACATTATATATCAGGCAGTAGGTGCGTTATCTAGCAGACACATTATTGCAATTTGCATCAGGGGAAAGATCAGTAGTTATTTTTCCATACGTAGGCTACTTTGCCGGTATATGCCCTCCAGGAATGAAAATATGGACCAAAAATAAAATTTGTATATTTTTCATACAAAAGTAATGGTCTATGTCAACCGCTAAATAATATCAGATAATCATGCAAAATTATAGGCATCTTCTTCAACCTAAACTCTTACCTCGTGCAAAACTTCGTGACTATTGAGCTATATTTGCGACCTCTAGCGGCTTTATGATTACACTACAAACAAAAAAATTGGATATATTAGGCTGTAACTCTGTTATCTGATCACGTACATCAACATAATTGACATCATTTGAAAGGTCAAGAGATCGTCTTCCAAATATAACTCACAAGTGGGGAAGGTGTCTTACAGGAACAAAGATATAAGCTGTTTATTACAATTTTTCACAATTTTCACACAAAAGTTATGGTCCATTTAACCCTCTAAATATTATCCGATGGCCATCTCAAATTGCAAGCTTCTTCTTTGTCATATACTCTAACCTTATTTACAATTTCGAGACGATCGGACTATTATTGCGACCTACAGAGCAATTACAAAATCGGATAAAAATTATGTTTTTGGTCCATTTCACCCGCTAAATATTTCGCGATCATCACCAATTAAAATAGCGATCTATTCTGATGTGAAACCGACCTCCATACCAAATTTCGTGACGATCGGTCCATAATTGCGGCCTGGAGTTTGATTACAATTTATAATGGACAGACGGACACACGGACGGACGGACGGACACACATCTCAAAATCGCTTTATCTCGCCGAGATATGAAGATTGGTATACCACATTGGGGGTCTCCGACGAATATTTCGCGGTGTTACATGAATTTTTCCCAAAACAAACTTATAATACCCTTTCCACATAGTGGTGTAGGGTATAAATATTTGGAAAAAAGGCCTACGTTTTATTTCAAAGTTAATATCTCCCTTCTGTAGGAGGTATATCGAAAGCAAAACCTGGCAAGGAAAGTAGAAAATATCACCTTTACAACGATGTGAAGTAGGTTGTCATAGGTGGTCAAACAACAGAGATATCGCAATAGTCGGTAATGCATCCCTTTTTCCATTTTTGTGCAATCACACTACGAAATTTTGATCGGATCCTCACGAAATTTTGGGGGTTGATGGGGGTCTAACACAGAAAGAAGCCTATTGATGGTTGGCATACATCCCACGTTTCCATTTTTTATTTGGGTTGTACTGTCGATGCTCTTAAATGCGTTTCAAAAAAATTGACCTGTGTTAATGTAGACATTCAGAGCAAAGGCGATAAGCTATCCCAATTCTAATATTTTGAATTTTTTTAGTCAAAAGCTTATGAACAGGGGTAGTGGTGTAGGTATCACATAGTCGGCCCCGACCCGACTATAGCCTTGGCTCACTTGTCAAAAATATTTTTATTTTTCAATATAATCTCCTGAAACTTCAATACACTTAGTCCAACGCTTTTCTAGCAATTCTATCCCTTGATTAAAATAGTTTTCCTCCAGCTTCAGTCCATTGTTTGGATTGTTCTTTTGTCTCTGGAGTATAGTCTCATCAGCAGTTATGAAACGACGTTTAAAATCCATTTTATTTCGCTTAATATGATCCAAACAAGCTTGAGAAATGTTCATTCTTATGCATTTTTGATCGACTGTTAACAAATGCGGCACCCATCTTGCAGAAAGCTTTTTCATCTGAAATTAAATAGACTCGATCATTTGAGATGCCCATGATATTAGCAATTTCACGTACTTTTATCGTCGATCATTTAATACCATATCATGCACTTTGGCTACAATTTCTGTTGTTGTTGCTGTTTTTGGACGTCCACTACGTGGTTCATCTTCAATGCTTGTACGACCACGTTTAAATTCAGCAACCCAATTTTTTACTGTTGCATATGAAGGAGCACTTTCACCTAACACATTCACCATATCATTATGAAGTTCTTGTCCCAATAAACCTTTTTTATGTAAATATTTAATGACAGAACGCATTTCTAATTATACCCTACACCACTATGTGGTAAGGGGTATTATGTGTTAGTGCATTTGTATGGAACATACAAAAGGAAGCGAGATAGACCCATAGTTCCTTCTAGGGATATACATAGAATCACTTTCTGAGTCGATTTATGCATGTCCGTCCGTTCGCAACATACAGGTCGCATTTGTTGACCGATTTCGCTGAAAATTGGGGAATACCACTTTTTTTAGCCGTCGGAAGATCAAGTTCGAAGATGGGCTATATCGGTCCAAGTTTTGGTATAGCCCCCATATAACGGTACCCCCCAATTTGCGGTATTTTGACGTTTTTAGCTACATTTTCAGACCGATGTAGCTATAATTTGACAGTTAGGGTTCTTAAATGTCAATAAACTTATATAACAAAAGTTGTGGACATAGGTCCACGTTTTGGTGTAGCCCCCATATAACGCTACCCCCCGATTTACGGTATTTTGAAGGTTTTAGCTACATTTTCAGACCGATTTAGCTATAATTTGACATTTAGGGTTCTTAAGTATCAATGAACTTATATAACAAAAGTTGTGGACATAGGTCCACGTTTTGGTATAGCCCCCATAAAACCCCCGATTTACGGTATTTTGAAGTTTTTAGCCACATTTTCAGACCGATGTAGCTATAATTTGACATTTAAAGTTCTTAAATGTCAATAAACTTGTATGACAAAACTTGTGGACATAGGTCCACGTTTTGGTATAGCCCCCATATAACGGTACCCCCGATTTACGGTATTTTGACGTTTTTAACTACATTTTCAGACCGATTTAGCAATAATTTGACATTTAGGGTTCTTAAGTATCAATAAACTTATATAACAAAAGTTGTGGACATAGGTCCACGTTTTGGTATAGCCCCCATATAACGGTACCCCCGATTTACGGTATTTTGACGTTTTAGCTACATTTTCAGACCGTTTTAGCTATAAATTGACATTTAGGGTTCTTAAGTGTCAATAAACTTATATAACTAGTGGACATAGATCCATGTTTTGGAATAGCCCCCATATAACGTTACCGCCCGATTTCAGGTATTTTGACGTTTTAAGTCACATTTCTAGACCGAATTAGTTATAATATTACCGATTTTCGGTATTTTGAAGATTCTAGCTAAAATTTTTAACCGAATCAGGAGTTATTTGACATTAAAGGCTCAAAAACTGTCAACATAGGCCCATGTTTTATTATAACACCTATATAACGGTACCTCCCAATTTCTAGCCCACCAAAAATTGTCAACATACATAGATATAGGCACCATAAAAAAGGGTCTCCCGAATGAAGCATTTTATGTACATTATCTGACATTTTAACGTACCCACTTAAAGTTGGGAACAGGAATGAAAACTAATTATTCCATTTTAGTTCAGAATATTTTATGGTGGAGGGTATGAAAACTTCGGCCCGGCCGAACTTAATGCTTTTTTACTTGTTTTTTAACTGTCAAATGACAGCTAGATTTGACATTTCAGGTCACGAAACTTCTCCACCAAAAATCGTCAACATACCTCAATGTTTAAGTATAGCCCCTAAATATCGGTACCTCCGGATTTTCGGTATTTTGAAGAATTTTTTACCGAACCAGCTATAATTTGACATTTAAGATTCTTACAGGATCACAACACTTCTTCAACAAAAATTTTCAACATAGGCCCATGTTTAGATATAGCCCCATATAGCTGTACCTCCCGATTTGCGGTATTTTGAGGGTTTAGCTGCATTTGTTAACCAAGCTACGTGTAATTTGATATTTGATTCGCCCAGTGTTCACAAAACTTCGTCAAAAAAAACTTGTCAATATATGTAGGTCAACGTTTTGGCATGGCCCTTCACGTTTTTCAGTTTTTGTCTACATTTTCGGACAAGAATGAATGTCATTTGGCATATAGGGTTCCAGTGGATAACAACTTCTCTATAAAAAATTGTGAACATTTGAACATTGGTCCACGTTGTAGTTAAGCCCCCTTCTCTAGAATGATCTAATAGTTACTACATTTTTTAAATCATGATACCCAGGCAGTTAGTGATGTTAAATTTTTAAGCAAAATGTTGAGTTTTATTTTATATTTTTCCCAATTATAAAGAGAACTGTGCAGCGTAACATTGTGATGTCGTTAAATGTGCAACGTGTCGTTCAGTCTTGGCGATAGGAAGTATGTTCAATTACATTTATTTATTTTTTTTTTTTGTTCATCATGGACGAGAATAGTATAGAAAACCAAACCGTTCAAGCATAAAATAATATTTGCTGTGTGCTTTTCAACTATAGTGAGTCCAATAAAAGCTTTCTAATATAATTGAAGCTTTTAGTTCCTAAACCACAAATACTTATAATAACAATGAAAATTGTCTGTCCGCTATACGATGTTGATATACAACCGCTATGTTTGAAAAATCCAATTTATGTGATCTTCTTAAGCTATCGACTAGACAGGATATATAAACATAAAGTCACGGACAATTTATGTTACCGAGGGACTGTTTTTGCTAATATGTATTTTATTTCTCCAGCATTCAACATAAACAATGTTATTATCTAGACCAAAACTTTGCCCCTTTCAAATATTCTTCCGTCCTTTAGAATGTGCTTGGCTCCACGCAACCCTGACTAATATTTTATCAAATGTTTTTCAATTTACTGTCCATAGCCAGTATAGAAGTTATTCAACGTTATTCTCTTGTAGCGCGGAAATTGAGTTATTTTATGGTTGGTTGCATCAATTACAATAAATGTTTTTAGAAGATAATAAACCATATTGTGGTGTGGTAAACGATATATTTCGTAAGCTGTTGAAAATTTGAAAAATAGTAAGGCAAATTTCAAATGGACGATTACTGCAATCTCTAAAATAAGAGTGAGACTCTGAGAATTCTGCTGCTACAGATATTTATCCAATTAACAATCGCCTAACTAAAATTGGCACTGATATTTTTATGAATGGTATAAATTAACGTACAATTTTTAAATAAAAGTAGAAAAAATTTGACTAATGTATACACCGCTAACATAATTTACATTTTGGTATTTAATGCAGTTCTTTTTATTCCCAACCTCACTTACTTTCTTTTGTAAACAAACTTCCCTTTTAATTATAAACAATCTGGGACATTATACAGAATGTCCTAACAAGCTTATCATTTAAGCAACACTCTCAAAACAAACAAAAACAATTGTTACAAGTTGCTCCCTTTCAGTGACATTTATGTTAACACTTTATTTGTACAAATGTTAAAGCAAAAGAAAAAACAAAACTGAAACCAAAAGAGACTTGAAAATGTAAACCAGAATACCACAAAAAGTCGAAATAAAATTATGTACAAACATACTTTTAATAATTCTGCACACAAAAAAAAGTTGCCGTTGAAAAAATACAGCAAAGAAAACAAAAAAACGCTGCATCATAATTCTGTTTTATATGTTTTTATATTCCCTTTCACTGAATTCCACTAATGCCACTCTCCATTACAAAGTTGTCATGGCCTTAGCCCATAATTTGTCCAATGGGTTGCAAAAGTTACAATGATGATGAAATAAGCAAACAAGTTTTTATACCCTCCACCATAAGATGGAAGGGGGGGGGGGGGGGTATGTTAAGTTTGTGGTTCCGTTTGTAACTACTCGAAATAATCATTTTAGAACCCACAAACTTTATACATATATATTGTTGATCAGAGTGCAATTCTACATCGATATAACCATTTCCGCCCGTTTGCCCGTATGTGGAAATTACTCTACAGTCCGAACTGATTGAAGTAGATAAATTAAATTTTGGTAAATTGTTGTTGGCCTTTGGTGATATTTAAAATACATTTTATATCGTTAAAAGACAACTTTAAAGAACAGAAATCCAAATATTTTGTATTTTAAAAGTAATTATAAATTCCAAAATTATTCATATTATGAAATAGGTTGGGGGTGGGGTGGATTAATGTGAGAAATTTGTCAGTTTAACTTATATTGTTTATGTTACAAATATACTCCACTATAATGTGAAGTCAAAATCAAATATTATGCTAAACGTATCGTATTGATGTAATGTTATATCTTTTGTCTCCATATTCAACATTCCAATTTCAATTGAATGCTAGGATCTGTTTCTTTTTGCCAATTTTAGTATATTTTTTGATTATTCTATAGATAAAACGTCCGTTTATTCTAAAATTTTGATATTTAAGGAAGAAGTGTGGTAAATAATGTTTTAGAGTCCCTTGGCGTAGGTATCCACGTAGGATGCCCAATGAGTAGGGCGGCTTTGCCACTTTTTAAAAAATTTTGTAAATTCTCAAAAGTTATATTTTAAAAACAAAATTATAAACATTTATATATCAAAACTTATAGCCAAGATATGCTTATATTTTTTTCAAAAATAATATTTTAACAAGTAAAAAGTCGTTAAGTTCGGCCGGGCCGAACTTTTTATACCCTCCACCATAAAAAAGTCTTAATTAAAATGGAATTATTAGGGTCCTTTTACAATTTTAGGTGTAACAACTTTTCGACAATGGTGAGTATATTAAAAACCCCAAAGGACAGATGCGCCGTGAGTCGAACTTCCGCGTTCATAATATACTCACCAAGGCCTTTCTTCCACAAGAGGAATTTTCCGTTCCCCAGACTTTCACCTCGATTTTGTTGTTAGATAACACTAATCTAATCTAAAAAATGTGTTCAGCTAGGTGAAAGGTACCACCTACGGGGCTATATCAAAGAGTCAACCTATCTTTAAATTTTTTTGGCGGAAAAGTTTTATAGCTGCAGGGAACTTCAAGAGTCAAATTGAGGGCAGTTTCATCAAAACAATGTAGACCCTCAAAAATGGACCCATATTGACGAATTTTAGTGAAGAAATTGCGTGACCAATGAAAATTCCCGAAAATCGGGAGGTAAAGTTATATGGGGGGATATACCAAAACATGGACCTATATTGACGATTATTTTTAAATAGACAAAATTGTAGCTAAAATTCTCAAAATACCGATCATTACAGCTAGTTCGGTTAAAAATTGCAGCTAAAATTCTCAAAATACCGAAAATCGGGAGGTATCGATATATGGGGGCTATACCAAAACATGGACCTATGCTGACGATGTTTCGTGGAGATGTTTCATGACCACTGAGAACCTCAAATGTCAAATTGCAGATAGTTCGGTTACAAATTGTGGCTAAAATTCTCAAAATACCGAAAATCGGGAGGTCCCGATATATGGGGCTATACCAAAACATGGACCTATGTTGACGATGTTTGGTGGAGATATTTCATGACCACTGAGAACCTCAAATGACAAATTACAGCCAGTTCGGTTAAAAGTTATAGCTAAAATTCTCAAAATACTGAAAATCGGGAGGTACCGATATATGGGGGCTATACCAAAACATGGACCTATGTTGACGATGTTTCGAGGAGATGCTTCATGACCACTGAGAACTTCCAATGTCAAATTGCAGATAGTTCGGTTACAAATTGTGGCTAAAATTCTCAAAATACCGAAAATCGGGAGGTACCGTTATATGGGGGCTATACCAAAACATGGACCTATGTTGACGATGTTTGGTGGAGATATTTCATGACCACTGAGAACCTCAAATGACAGTTCGGTTAAAAATTGTAGCTAAAATTCTCAAAATACCGAAAATCGGGAGGTACCGATATATGGGGGCTATACCAAAACATGGACCTATGTTGACGATGTTTCGTAGAGATGTTTCATGACCACTGCGAACCTCTAATGTCAAATTGCAGATAGTTCGGTTAAAAATTGTGGCTAAAATTCTCAAAATACCGAAAATCGGGAGGTACCGTTATATGGGGGCTATACCAAAACATGGACCTATGTTGATGATGTTTCATTGGAGATGTTTTATGACCACTGAGAACTTCAAATGTCAAATTACAGCTATTTCGGTTAAAAATTGTAGCTAAAATTCTCAAAATACCGAAAATCGGGAGGTATCGATATATGGGGGCTATACCAAAACATGGACCTATGTTGACGATGTTTAGTGGAGATATTTCATGACCACTGAGAACCTCAAATGACATATTACAGCTAGTTCGGTTACAAATTGTAGCTAAAATTCTCAAAATACCGAAAATCGGGAGGTACCGTTATATGGGGGCTATACCAAAACATGGACCTATGTTGACGATATTTAGTGGAGATATTTCATGACCACTGAGAACCTCAAATGACATATTACAGCTAGTTCGGTTACAAATTGTGGATAAAATTCTCAAAATACCGAAAATCGGGAGGTACCGTTATATGGGGGCTATACCAAAACATGGACCTATGTTGACGATGTTTAGTGGAGATATTTCATGACCACTGAGAACCTCAAATGACATATTACAGCTAGTTCGGTTAAAAATTGTAGCTAAAATTCTCAAAATACTCGGTTAAAAATTATGGAAATATTCTCAAAATACCGAAAATCGGGAGGTACCGTTATATGGGGACTATACCAAAACATGGACCTATGCCCATATCCTTTGGGATATAAGTTTGTTGATCACTAGGAACCCTAAGTGCCAAATTATAGCTAATTCGGTCTGCAAATGTGGCGAAGAATGTCAAAATACCTCAAATCCGGAGGTACCGTTATATGGGGGCTATACCAAATAATGGACCGATATACCCCATCTTCGAACTTGACCTGCCTATGGAAAAAAGACCCTCGGGTGCAAAATTTCAGCACTCTATCTCAATTATTGCGGACGCTAGACGACAGACGACAGACGGACGGACAGACGGACATGGCTAGATCAAGAATATATATATATATACTTTATAGGCTCGCAAATGATTAGTTCGATGTGTTACAAACGGAATGACAAACTTAATATACCCTCCATACTATGGTGGAGGGTATAAAAAACTTTAACGGTGTTGATATTAGAACATTTTGAACAAAAACGTGGCACACCCTCCCCATGTTACCAAATATGTACGTAGGACTTTTGGTATTGAAAGCGGGCTATGAAGGTCCACGTTTTCGAAAAGCCCCCATAGGACAATATCTCCCGATTTTCGGTATTTTAAAGGTTTTAGCCTCACACCAAAATGGCTGAGATTTGGTGTTTAGTCTTTGTTGGGGGTACAAAACTTTCCCCGAGAAATAATCCACCGTAATGGCTTTAATTTGGTATATGGTCATCATATGGAGTACTAAACGTTCCATACGATATTTGTTGGTATAGGTCCACCCCTTTATATAGCCCCCGAAGAACTTACCTCCCGATTTTCGGTGTTTTGATGGTTGTGGCCTCAATAACCTTCAGAAATGACCGATATTTGGTATTTAGTCTCCGTGGGGGGTATAAAACTTTCCCCCAGAAACTTGTCGGTACAGGTCCACGCCTTAGTATAGCCCCCATAGAACGCTAATTCCCTATTTTCGCTATTTTGAAGGTATTTTGTGGCCTCAATATTCCACCGAAATGGCTGAAATGTTTTATTTGGTCCCCATTTGGGGCATTAAAAGGTCCACGTCTTCATATAGCCCCCATAGGACGATATCTCCAATTTTCGAATTATATTGAAGGTTTAACCCCCAGTTTTTGTAACTTATTTTTGTTCGTTCGTCTATATTCGTAATAATTTAGGCATTCATAGCTCAGCCCCCAGATGACATACACATTTAATTTTTAGTATACCCGTTCCATACATCGTTAAGGATTCCTCATTTAAAAATCAGCGCTCTACATTTGCGCTAAAGCGAGTAAATCGATCTACAAAATTTGACAATTCGTGTGAGAAAAATAAAAATTTTTACAAAAACTGGGGGTTAGCCTCAGTATCACATCGAAATGGCTGCAAGTTGGTAAATAGTTTATGTTGAGGGTATAAAACTTTCCATCAGAAATTTGTCGGTATTGGTACATGTCTTCATATAGCCCCCATAGAACGGTACCTCCCGATTTTCGGTATTTTGAAGGTTGCAGCTCAATATACCATGGAAATGAGTGATATTTAGTAGTTAGTATTCCTTCCCCACCGAAAAATCTGATATTTTGTATTAAGTTTTTGATAGGGGTATGAAACATTCCACCCAAAATGTGCCGGAATAGGTCGACGTCCTCAAGTAGCCCTCATAGGACCGTATCTCCGATTTGAGGTATTTTGAAAGTTGTGACCTCAATATACCACGGATATGACTGAAATTTAGTATTTAAACTACCATTGGTATATAAAATATTGCAGAAGAGGGTTATCACTATAAGCCCTTTTCTTCAAATAAACCCCATAGAAGCATACTTCCCGATTTTCGGTATTTTGAAGGTCGTGTCATCAATATCCCATCGAAACGGATGATACTTAATAGTCAGTTGTTGGTGTATAACTTTTCACCTGAAATTTTCCGGTATTGTTCCATGTTTTTATATAACCCCCATAGAAAGGCCCTTCCCAATTTTCGGTATTTGGAAAGTTTTAGCCACATTATTCAACGGGAATAACTGAAATTTGGTATTTAGTCTTCGCTGGAGTTACGAAACTATCCTCCAGAAATTTTTCGGTACAGGTCAACGTTTTATACAGCCTCCATAGAACGGTGCTCCCGATGTTGTTAACTATCCAAATCCAGAATAGCCAGGTTTAGGTCTAGTCGGTATTGGCCAATTTTATGTATCCATGTCCATGTTTTGGAAGAACAAAAATGTCGCCCCATATGAGCTGTTTTGCAGGGGTATTATCAGTTGAGATATATGTATGTACTACTCCTGTAATAAAACGAAATTAAACTAATTGTTCCTATTCACTTCAATACAGTTCGTGGTGGAGGGTATAAAAAGTTGGGCCCGGCCGAACTTAACACTTTTCTTACTTGTAGAAATTGTCAAGTCAGTATGCATCATTCTATGAAGGATAAACCTGTTTGTCCAAACTCACCGAGAAGCAAGAATAATAGTAGTTAATAATAATAGTTAAGTTCGTCCGGACGGAAGTTGTTATAGTACCTCCACCATAAAAAAATCTAAGTTAAAATGAAATAGTTTCCTTTCCTGTCCACAATTTTAGGCGGAGAAGATTTGGACTAGTGACACAACAAATGCGTAAATTAAGTCCAAAAATGTCTTTAATCGTGTGGTACCTCATATGGGGGCTATATCACATTTTTGGTGGAGAAGTTTTGTGACCATTGGAAAATTTAAAAGTCGAATTAGATAAAAGTTCCGTCAAAAAATGCAACTAAATTTTTCGGAACGCCTTATAGTGAGAGGTGCCGTTGTATGGGGGCTATACCAAAATATGGACCTATGACAATTTATGGTGACAATTTATGGTGGTGGAGTTTTGTGACCACTACCGTTATAAGGTTGGGACCTATGCTTAAATTTTTAATGTAGAAGGTTTGCGAGCACTCTAAATCTCAAAAGTCAAAGTAACGCTATTTCGGGAAAAATGTAGCTAAAATTCTTAAACTACTGAATATCGAAAGGTACCACTATATGTTGCAATTTTTGCTGAAGATGTACTTTGCCGCTCTGAACGCAATGCTGAACTTAAGGCCTCTGAGCCTCAGCAAGTGTCAGGCAACTCGTAGTCCCCTAATCTCTGGCGCGATTGTGCCCATGGGCATATATGTATACTGAATGAATTAGGTATCAATGTGAACCAACGTGGAAAACTAAGCGACTATATATTACCAGTCCTGAGATTTGACGATATAGATGTCGTTATCCCTAGATTAGAACTGCAGTTACCCCCCCTCTGGACGGTCTGGCTTTTTATACAAACGGTTCCAAGATAGAAGATGGTACTGGGGCTGGCGTCTACTGTGAAAAGCTAGGATTTGAGTACACTTATAGGTTAGATAGCAGCTGTAGTGTTTTCCAGACTGGAATCTTCGCGATTTGGAAGGCAGCGGAATTGATAAAAAGTCTGGATGCCGAAATCTTTGAACCGGTGACAATCTTTGCGGATAGGCAAGCGGCTCTTAAAGCCATCAAATCCTGTATCATCAAGTCTGAGATCGTCCTCAAGTGTAGAACAGCCTTGAAAAGGCTAACTAAAGATATCGACTAAGCTGGGTACCAGAACACTGCGATTTTATGGGTAATGAACAAACTTGACGAATTAGCTAGACGAGGATCGCAGTCTACAGATCCAGCAATCGCTGACTCCTTCAAACCACCCACTTGTCACTTCTTCCAAAATATTGAGACGTTATCTGACGAAAAAGCCAGTGTAATAGCTCAGTATTCCTATAGACCGATCGATATCTCTCCCAATCTTTATAAATAAAAATCAAATATCGTTCTTTGTTAATGGCATCAGTTCAGAAAGGCTGGAACGATTTTTATAATTCCTTTTTTGAAATTTTGTCATAACCCAACTTATGCAAAGAAAATTTGACCACGCCCCATTTTTCGCCCACTTTTTTCAATTTTAATCTCTTCTACAAAAACTACTGAACTACTACCTGAAATTGTCAGGGAAAGTACAGGGGTGGCCCCCGGTGAAAATAGGTTACATGTTTTCTTGAATTTCGGAAGGGGCGGGGTAATTCCCATATACCCCATTTCTTTGAAAATGCTACATTTACAATAATCACAAACATGAAATCGGTCAAAATTATGTATGGAAGCTGTATATATGGGAGCTCAAACCCGATTAAAATTAAATTTTGTTACCTTATGTTTAGCCCCTATTCCGAAACACATTACATTTTTGTAGACCGAATTCCGTTAAACATTTCAAATATTATCAAAATTGGATATACGTAGCGTGAATAAAAAGTTCAAATAAAAGTTGACAACACTCTTGCTATCGGTAGAACTTTACGACTGCTTTTTATTCGTCGCTAAATTACCGAAAAACATCGTTAATTACCGAAATTATAAGCATTTTAATTTAACTGACATTTGTCTGTAATGCCTGATTTAGACTATGTTGGATTTAGCAAATCCAGTGGATTTAAGTTGTCATTTTCATACAACACATGTCAAATAAAGCCAGATAATTGCTAAATCCAGCGTAGTCTAAATGAACTTTAACTCAAAAATGAGTAAGAGAATGAGTAAAGACTGCAAATAAAAATTTCTCAAATACCAAATTCATCCCCAAAAGGAATTTTCCACCGCCCAAAATTTCGGTTCACAGTGTAAATGAATAAAAATGGCATTTAATTGTGTAATACTTTTAACAATTATGGCCTGTTCCCGTACTTTATAAAGTGGTAAAACTCGTAAAAGTTGTAAAAGTCGTAAACGATTTTGTGTACGGGAACGCAAAATGTGTAAAAGTGGTAAAAATTGTAAAAACTTTTTAGTTCTGGAACAGAGCTTTAGTTAAGGTTATAATAGTAACACTAAATTTTAATTGAATGATCGGGAACATTCGAATACGGATTGACAGATAAAGAAGAAGAATTATTTTGTTATTGAAGATGGATTTTATCGGTCCATGTTATAAAATAAACTCCATAGAACAACACTACATTTTCGGTATTTTAAAGGTTCGGAATATAGATGTATACCAACTATGCTGTATAGGTCCATAGTGACCGTAGAACAATATCACCATTGTTTCGATATTTTCTTGCTTTTAGCCACATTATATAATAGACACGTATGCAGTTTTGATCTTGGTATTCGGTCGAGTTACAAACATTCCTTGCCGAAATGTTCGGCGTTTCGGGCTAGCGCCCTATAGTGGTAATTTTGGAGTTCAGCATCAAAAAATAGTGATATTTGGTCTTCCTTACAGCAACAAAAAATTGGTAAATATCCATGTTTTGAAGCACGAAACTCGCCAAATTTAACACTGCGCTTTGGGCATTCTTCGCCACCTATGCCATTGTTTATGGCGGTGAATGTCGATGAAGATAATATGATGAACACGGAAGGACAGTTTTGCCATAGGTCAAACTTCTGAGTTATGGCGTGATCAAATTCCGATAGAGATTTTATCATGTAGATGTCAAGAAAGAATTTCTTTCGCTATTACTCAGAAGTTTGACCTATGGCAACACTGTCCTTCCGGGTTCATCATATTATCTTCATCGACATTCATCGCCAAAAAGAAATTTTTACCACCCAGGCTGTGATCTCCATATTTGCACGTACTGATATTTTTATACCCTCCACCATAGTATGGAGGGTATATTAAGTTTGTCATTCCGTTTGTAACACATCGAACTAATCATTTGCGACCCTATAAAGTATATATATTCTTGATCAGGATAAAATTCTAAGACGATCTAGCCATGTCCGTCTGTCCGTCTGTTGTAATCACTCTAGCGTCCGCAATAATTGAGATAGAGTGCTGAAATTTTGCACCCGAGGGTCTTTTTTCCATAGGCAGGTCAAGTTCGAAGATGGGCTATATCGGTCCATTATTTGGTATAGCCCCCATATAACGGTACCTCCGGATTTGAGGTATTTTGACGTTCTTCGCCACATTTGCAGACCGAATTAGCTATAATTTGGCACTTAGGGTTCCTAGTGATCAACAAACTTATATCCCAAAGGATATGGGCATAGGTCCATGTTTTGGTATAGTCCCCATATAACGGTACCTCCCGATTTTCGGTATTTTGAGAATTTTAGCTTCAATTTGTAACCGAACTAGCTGTAATATGTCATATGAGGTTCTCAGTGGTCATGAAATATCTCCACTAAACATCGTCAACATAGGTCCATGTTTTGGTATAGCCCCCATATAACGGTACCTCCCGATTTTCGGTATTTTGAGAATTTTAGCCACAATTTGTGACCGAACTATCTGCAATTTGACATTTGAGGTTCCCAGTAGTCATGAAACATCTCCACCAAACATCGTCAACATAGGTCAATGTTTTCGTATGGCCCCCTTATAATTTTAGTTACAATTTTTAACCGAACTAGCTGTAATTTGAAATTAGAGGTTCGCAGTGGTCATGAAACATCTCCACGAAACATCGTCAACATAGGTCCATGTTTTGGTATAGCCCCCATATATCGCTACCTCCCGATTTTCGGTATTTTGAGAATTTTAGCTACAATTTTTAACCGAACTGTCATTTGAGGTTCTCAGTGGTCATGAAATATCTCCACCAAACATCTTCAACATAGGTCCATGTTTTGGTATAGCCCCCATATAACGGTACCTCCCGATTTTCGGTATTTTGAGAATTTTAGCCACAATTTGTAACCGAATTATCTGCAATTTGACATTGGTAGGTTCTCAGTGGTCACGAAACATCTCCTCGAAACATCATCAACATAGGTCCATGTTTTGGTATAGCCCCCATATATCGGTACCTCCCGATTTTCGGTATTTTGAGAATTTTAGCTATAATTTTTAACCGAACTGGCTGTAATTTGTCATTTGAGGTTCTCAGCGGTCACGAAATATCTCCACCAAACATCGTCAACATAGGTCCATGTTTTGGTATAGCCCCCATATAACGGGACCTCCCGATTTTCGGTATTTTGAGAATTTTAGCCACAATTTGTAACCGAACTATCTGCAATTTGACATTTGAGGTTCTCAGTGGTCATGAAATATCTCCACGAAACATCGTCAACATAGGTCCATGTTTTGGTATAGCCCCCATATATCGGTACCTCCCGATTTTCGGTATTTTGAGAATTTTAGCTACAATTTTTAACCGAAATAGCTGTAATTTGACATTTGAAGTTCTCAGTGGTCATAAAACATCTCCAATGAAACATCGTCAACATAGGTCCATGTTTTGGTATAGCCCCCATATAACGGTATCTCCCGATTTTAGCTGCAATTTTTAACCTAACTAACTGTAATGATCGGTATTTTGAGAAATTTAGCTAAAATTTTTTCTATTCAAAAATAATCGTCAATATAGGTCCATGTTTTGGTATATTCTCCCATATAACTTTACCTCCCGATTTTCGGGAATTTTCAGTGGTCACGAAATTTCTTCACTAAAATTCGTCAATATTGGTCCATTTTTGAGTGTCTACATTGTTTTGATGGAACTACCCTTAATTTGACTCTTGAAGTTCCCTGCAGCTATAAAACTTTTCCTCCAAAAAAATTTAAAGATAGGTTGACTCTTTGATATAGACCCGTTGGTGGTACCTTTCACCTAACTGAACACATTTTTATACCCTCCACCATAGTATGGAGGGTATATTAAGTTTGTCATTATGTTTGTAACACATCGAACTAATCATTTGCGACCCTATAAAGTATATATATTCTTGATCAGGATAAAATACTAAGACGATCTAGCCATGTCCGTCTGTCCGTCCGTCCGTGTGTCCGTCTGTTGTAATCACTCTAGCGTCCGCAATAATTGAGATAGAGTGCGGAAATTTTGCACCCGAGGGTCTTTTTTCCATAGGCAGGTCAAGTTCGAAAATGGCCTATATCGGCCCACTCTTGGGTTTAGCCCCCATATAACGGTACCTCCGGATATGAGGTATTTTGACGTTCTTCGCCACATTTGCAGACCGCCATAGTATGGAGGGTATATTAAGTTTGTCATTCCGTTTGTAACACATCGAACTAATCATTTGCGACCCTATAAAGTATATATATTCTTGATCAGGATAAAATTCTAAGACGATCTAGCCATGTCCGTCTGTCCGTCTGTTGTAATCACTCTAGCGTCCGCAATAATTGAGATAGAGTGCTGAAATTTTGCACCCGAGGGTCTTTTTTCCATAGGCAGGTCAAGTTCGAAGATGGGCTATATCGGTCCATTATTTGGTATAGCCCCCATATAACGGTACCTCCGGATTTGAGGTATTTTGACGTTCTTCGCCACATTTGCAGACCGAATTAGCTATAATTTGGCACTTAGGGTTCCTAGTGATCAACAAACTTATATCCCAAAGGATATGGGCATAGGTCCATGTTTTGGTATAGTCCCCATATAACGGTACCTCCCGATTTTCGGTATTTTGAGAATTTTAGCTTCAATTTGTAACCGAACTAGCTGTAATATGTCATATGAGGTTCTCAGTGGTCATGAAATATCTCCACTAAACATCGTCAACATAGGTCCATGTTTTGGTATAGCCCCCATATAACGGTACCTCCCGATTTTCGGTATTTTGAGAATTTTAGCCACAATTTGTGACCGAACTATCTGCAATTTGACATTTGAGGTTCCCAGTAGTCATGAAACATCTCCACCAAACATCGTCAACATAGGTCAATGTTTTCGTATGGCCCCCTTATAATTTTAGTTACAATTTTTAACCGAACTAGCTGTAATTTGAAATTAGAGGTTCGCAGTGGTCATGAAACATCTCCACGAAACATCGTCAACATAGGTCCATGTTTTGGTATAGCCCCCATATATCGCTACCTCCCGATTTTCGGTATTTTGAGAATTTTAGCTACAATTTTTAACCGAACTGTCATTTGAGGTTCTCAGTGGTCATGAAATATCTCCACCAAACATCTTCAACATAGGTCCATGTTTTGGTATAGCCCCCATATAACGGTACCTCCCGATTTTCGGTATTTTGAGAATTTTAGCCACAATTTGTAACCGAATTATCTGCAATTTGACATTGGTAGGTTCTCAGTGGTCACGAAACATCTCCTCGAAACATCATCAACATAGGTCCATGTTTTGGTATAGCCCCCATATATCGGTACCTCCCGATTTTCGGTATTTTGAGAATTTTAGCTATAATTTTTAACCGAACTGGCTGTAATTTGTCATTTGAGGTTCTCAGCGGTCACGAAATATCTCCACCAAACATCGTCAACATAGGTCCATGTTTTGGTATAGCCCCCATATAACGGGACCTCCCGATTTTCGGTATTTTGAGAATTTTAGCCACAATTTGTAACCGAACTATCTGCAATTTGACATTTGAGGTTCTCAGTGGTCATGAAATATCTCCACGAAACATCGTCAACATAGGTCCATGTTTTGGTATAGCCCCCATATATCGGTACCTCCCGATTTTCGGTATTTTGAGAATTTTAGCTACAATTTTTAACCGAAATAGCTGTAATTTGACATTTGAAGTTCTCAGTGGTCATAAAACATCTCCAATGAAACATCGTCAACATAGGTCCATGTTTTGGTATAGCCCCCATATAACGGTATCTCCCGATTTTAGCTGCAATTTTTAACCTAACTAACTGTAATGATCGGTATTTTGAGAAATTTAGCTAAAATTTTTTCTATTCAAAAATAATCGTCAATATAGGTCCATGTTTTGGTATATTCTCCCATATAACTTTACCTCCCGATTTTCGGGAATTTTCAGTGGTCACGAAATTTCTTCACTAAAATTCGTCAATATTGGTCCATTTTTGAGTGTCTACATTGTTTTGATGGAACTACCCTTAATTTGACTCTTGAAGTTCCCTGCAGCTATAAAACTTTTCCTCCAAAAAAATTTAAAGATAGGTTGACTCTTTGATATAGACCCGTTGGTGGTACCTTTCACCTAACTGAACACATTTTTATACCCTCCACCATAGTATGGAGGGTATATTAAGTTTGTCATTATGTTTGTAACACATCGAACTAATCATTTGCGACCCTATAAAGTATATATATTCTTGATCAGGATAAAATACTAAGACGATCTAGCCATGTCCGTCTGTCCGTCCGTCCGTGTGTCCGTCTGTTGTAATCACTCTAGCGTCCGCAATAATTGAGATAGAGTGCGGAAATTTTGCACCCGAGGGTCTTTTTTCCATAGGCAGGTCAAGTTCGAAAATGGCCTATATCGGCCCACTCTTGGGTTTAGCCCCCATATAACGGTACCTCCGGATATGAGGTATTTTGACGTTCTTCGCCACATTTGCAGACCGAATTAGCTATAATTTGGCACTTATTGTTCCTAGTAATCAACAAACTTATATCCCAAAGGATATGGGCATAAGTCCATATTTTGGTATAGTCCCCATATAACAGTACCTCCCGACAATTTGAGGTTCTCAGTGGTCATGAAACATATCCACCAAACATCGTCAACATAGGTCCATGTTTTGGTATATCCCCCATATAACGGTACCTCCCGATTTTCGGTATTTTGAGAATTTTAGCTGCAATTTTTAACCGAACTAGCTGTAATGATCGGTATTTTGAGAATTTTAGCTACAATTTTGTCTATTTAAAAATAATCGTCAATATAGGTCCATATTTTGGTATATCCCCCCATATAACTTTACCTCCTTTACCTTTTCGGGAATTTTCATTGGTCACGCAATTTCTTCACTAAAATTCGTCAACATGGGTCCATTTTTGAGGGTCTACATTGTTTTGATTAAACTACCCTCAATTTGACCCTTGAAGTTCCCTGCAGCTATAAAACTTTTCCGCCAAGAAATTTAAAGATAGGTTGACTCTTTGATATATCCCCGTAGGTGGTACCCTTCACCTAGCTGAACAAATTTTTTAGATTAGATTAGTGTTATCTAACAACAAAATCGAGGTGAAAGTCTGGGGCACGGAAAATTCCTCTTGTGGAAGAAAGGCCTTGGTGAGTATATTATGAACGCGGAAGTTCGACTCACGGCGCATCTGTCCCTTTGGGGTTTTTAATATACTCACCATTGTCGAAAAGTTGTTACACCTAAAATTGTAAAAGGACCCTAATAATTCCATTTTAATTAAGACTTTTTTATGGTGGAGGGTATAAAAAATTCGGCCCGGCCGAACTTAACGACTTTTTACTTGTTCCTTAATAAAACGGTTTTTTTTGGTCTAGAACTGCAACTAACAAAGTTTTCATAAGCGAATTAATTTAATTTGATCGACAACTCTTAAAGCTTTTTAATGGTATACATATAAGTTTATTCGTTTACTTAAAACCGGTTCAAAAATCGGTTTTAATGTCGGAATATCCGGTTCAAAAATTGAGATAACCGGATCTATCCTCCAAGAAAATTTTTTATTAACGTGTTCGTCATTACAAGAGCTATTTGTCGTAAATATTTCAGAAGCACCCCAGATGTAGACATAAGCAATAAACAATTGTTATGTCTACATACCAATAAGTAACCAATAACGAATATGCAGAAAAACAAAACATAGTTTAATTCTGAACCAAGTCCGAATAAATATCAAAAATGACAATGAAAACGGGACAAAATCGATTAGTTGTCAAAGAGAACCGTACCTACAATCTTCTGAGCAACATTTTTGTAGAATATTTGGGTGCTGAAAAATCTCATATTGTGGTACTTTCACTACTGTTCAAGAAATAAAGGACGACAAGGACTTGGAAGGCATTAATTTAGAAGAATGAAATGTTCTACAAAAAGATTCGCCAATCGATTTGGCTGAAGACATGTCACCTCAAAACGAAGCTACAACAACGCCAAACAGAGATATGGAGCCATTTTCCCAAGTATTATAGGCAAAAAAATAAAAATTTCATCGCGCGATATCTCAGAGACTTGACGTATGGCGAAAATTTCCTTTTGGGTTCTTAGTATACTCATCAAGGTCTTCCACCTCCAAAAGAAATTTTCCATCCCGCAGACTTTAAGTTCCGTTTTGTGTCACAAACGAAGTGTGTGTGTCGAAACGAAGTGACTGAAATTTGGTATTTAGTCTTTTTCGGGGCTACAAAACTGTCCTCCAGAAATTTATCGGTACCAATTTTCGGTATTTTGAAGGTTTAGCCACATTATAACACCGAAATGGCTGAAAGTTGGATCTTAGTTGTCGTTGAGGATATAAAACTTTCCACCTGAAATTTGTCGGTGTAGGTCCACGTCTTCATATATTCAAATTACTGAACGGGAGAACTGACATTTGGTATTAAGTCTTCGCTGGAGTTACGAAATTTTCCTCCAGAAATTTATCGGTACAGGTTAACGTTTTATACAGCGTCCATAGAACGGTGCTTCCGATGTTCGCTAACTATCCAAATCCAGAATATCAAGGTTTAGGTTAAGTCGTTATTGCCCAATTTTATGTATTTCGCTCTATTCGAAAAATTGTAAATATGATATGTTGATTCCATTATGAACAAAGTGATCATTTATAGAAGTAATGATTAAAAAATGCGGATTAAAAACCAACACAGGAATTCAGGTGAAAACATTACAATAAATAAAGTGATTCTACTGTGTTAGGGTGGAAGGTATAACAACGATAAAAACCAACTTTTTGTGATTATTCAAAACATTCCGCTCAAGCATCTTCAGAAAAGTCTGTTATTGACAACCTAACTGCATGCAATATTTGATGACATTTTAGGGTTAATGAAAGGCCACAACATTGTCGCTTTTTGCCCACTACGTTTAGTTTTTGCTTTTATAGCATTATCATTTGACATTACATAAAAAATGTTCAAATGCATTCCAGTTGTGTTTTCTTTTTTTGTGAGGAACAGCAGATGTTTGAATTCGATATGGACATAAGTATGTCGACATTTATGCTAGCAAGATTCATAAATGCACCACAGCATACGTGCAATTATATTTAATGTACATGTGTTAGATGGGTTGGGGGTGAAATGACCTGAGTTTATTTTAAGGAACACATAATATATTTTTTTAATTTAACTTATTTAGGTAGGTTGTTTGAATATGGAATGTAATTTAATTTCAGTTACCTCTAGTAGCTGCACAAAATTGTTTAACGCCTCCACCTAATATACTAGGCTATGAACTTTGTACAATAATATAGATAGCAGCAACAACAATCTCGAACGTACCTGACTATAGTGCCAAATGGCAAAAGTGCAGCCATAGAAAGAATAACCATCATCAGTGTGACACCAACAGTGTAAACAGCATTGCAACGCTTATCAAAGCATTTTGAACATTTTCATTTGCGATAATGGTGCCAACAAGGTATTTGGCCACGACAACTGACGCCGATGCATCAAAACCACCACAATTGCCAGGGCTAAGAGCCATGGACTTATTTCTTTAAATTCGTTTTATACCATAAATGGTACGAAAAAAGCCATTTGAACATAATTTGTGTGCACATGTGTGGGTGTATGTGTGGAATTCTAGCAAATACATAGATATTGGAAATAAATAAAAAATACACGGGTCTTCAATATATTCTGGTATGCTAAAAAAATATTTCACTAGGACCAATTGAATGCGATCTGAATAAGTATTTGCGGCTAAAAGTATAGTTTCGACAATACGTTTGGACTTTAAAATGTGGAATAAGAACCCTCATTTAGTGTAAATTAACACGAAACCGTGTGATTTAGTATTGATATTTAATACCTAGAGGCCACACATGATATTTAATATTTCGAAATATTATTTTTGACCTAATACCTTTTTGTAGTTCAGTGCTGTTAGTCTGTGTTTCAAAGTGTGACATTAGAGCATTAAAACGGTATTAACGAAACACACAATGAAACGAATGAATATTCTATTTCAAAGTAGAAATACCATCTGCTGGTTCGTAAATTACTCAACATCATGTAGTGCAACATAAGTACAAAACTATTTTAATACAAATTCAAGGTTTTAACGACAAATATGTAACATTTCCCCAATACACATGTACAACTTTTGCACACATTTTATATTAGATTTGAAAGAACTATAGCACATTCTATTAAGTGTTAATTGACATTTTTCTAATTGTTTTCAGATTTGTTATCACGCAATATATTCGCCAATAAATTGCTGTACATTTTAACATAGGATTGATGTTAGTTGTTAAAGAATTTACACGAAAAACATAAAAAAACAAAATCAGCTGGCTTTACCGAAAGATAGATACCCATAGTCTGTGACAATAAAAAATATATAAATAAAACATGTAAAAGAGGGCTATAATCGGACGAGGTCGATCCTGTGATACCATACACCACTTCCCCTTGGCACTAGTTTTCGAGAAATTTATTTATATGATTGCGAAGACTGCCTTGTGCCTTCGGTTTTTAGTGGAGATATTTTGTGACCACTGGGAACCCCAAACGTGAAATTACAGGCAGTTCGGCCAAAAAATGTAGCTAAAATCTCCAAAATACCGAAAATCGGGAGGTACCGTTATGGGGGGCTATACCAAAAAGTGGTCCGATATAGCCCATCTTGGAACTTGACCTGCCTATGGAAAAAGACACTCGGGTGAAATTATATAGCGCTCCAGCTCAATTATTGCGAAAGCTACAGTGATAACAAAAGATGGACAGACGGACATGGCTAGATTGTCTTAGAATGTTATACTGATCAAGAATATATATACTTTATATGGTCGCAAATGATTAGTGCGATGTCTTACAAACAGAAAAACAAACTTTATATGAGGAAAAGACAATTTTTTTTTAGTTTTTCATCGAAAAAGCTCCATGAAAGATTTTTGGTACATGGATTGGGAAAAAAATCACATTCTCAAATCTGTTCGAGATACCAATTTCGGTATGGCGCAAAAGTTATGGCGGTTTCAATTCTGATAATAAGAAACAAATCTTAACAACACGCTACTCATTACATTGAGAAGTGCTATTCATTAATGACTTCCATCGTACTATATGATTACTGAGGTCACATAACTTTAGTAAAAAATTGTAAATTTTCGCGGAATATAAGAAAGAGTTACAAAAAATGTGTAGTTTGCAACTTATTTTAATAAAATTCAAGCTGTCTATGTATCCTAAAAATATTTGAAAAACATGCGCGTAATCTAAGCATCGTGAAGATTCAAATGAAACCAAAACTTTATTGTTTTTTTTTTCAAATTTATTTGTTGAAGGAAATGTTGGAAAATATGTCGGACTTATTCGTCTATTGTACGTAAAATTCACGCAAAAACGCACATTTATTATAGTAATTACCTCCTGAATACACACTAACATCTTGCGGTAGATATTGTAGACTTTCAAAAAAATTGTAGGTTCACGTTGAAGCTAACGAGGATATTTACGTTGCTCCTTGATTGCTGGTTAAACTATTCAAATGACGGACATCTGTCCAAAGCAAAAGTAGAAGAATACATAATGAAGATAACACTTCTAATGTATCACTTTTCAAAATTTCCACTGCATCTACCTTTTTTGGATGCTGACATTTTGACGCCGGATTTCAGTATTTTTAATTTAACTTGGATGCGGATTAGGGAATTTCTAAAAAACCAATCATAGTATTAAAGTATTCGCGATTACGCTTAATTTGATGTGTATATTGACTATGTAGCCCACACAGATTCAGATTAATATACTGCCAAAGGCCAAAATTTAGTGAGATATTTTTTCTGAAAAATCTGTTTTTGAGTACAGTATTTACAATATCTTTCTGAGTTTGCTGCTACCCCACGATATTTTAGTTTTTCGGCGGTACGAATCACATAAATTATAGATCGTGAAAATCCATTCACTAGAATGGCGAAAACGGCTACTGCAAAAATTGAAAAATTTGCGAAAAATGTTTTTGAAAATATGACGAACTAATTCGCGTTTTCTGTGGATCATTTCTGACACACATCGCTCGCGTTTTTGCGAAAACAGCGGTTTACAAAATTTAATATCATGGGGGCAGTATCCGATTTATCCCAAAAATACTCTGTCATGCTACATCCAAGGCTCTTGATGGATTTTATTGAAATAGGTTTAGATCCATGTATTGTTTCATGGTTGGTAGTGAAATCGTATGCATGGTTGATAGTGAAGTGTATGCACTTTGTGCAAATTATAAGCGTTATACAGTTTTTTGCACACTAAACTGTAGACGATGCTACATCGCAGCCGTCAAAGTAAAACTTGGTAAATGTATACAAACGAAAAGAAAACATTTCGTTTTATCGGGAAACCTCATGAGCATCAAGTAATTTTCGATATAATTTGGCTCAATTTAAGTGGCGAAATTTCGTGGCCACTGGGAACCACATATGTAAATTTTCAGCTAGTTTAAGCAAAAAATGTGGCTAAGATCCCTAAAATACCTTAAATCGGGAGGTATCGTTATATGGGGACTATACCGAACCGTGGACCTATCTTGACAATTTTTATTGGAGCAATTTCGCGGCCATTGAGAACCTCAAATGTAAAATTTCAGCTAGTTTGGGCAAAAAATGTGGCTAAGATCCATAAAATACCTTAAATCGGGAGGTATCGTTATATTGGGACTATACCAAACCGTGGACCTACCTTGACAATTTTTAGTGGAGCAATTTCGCGGCCATTGGTAACCTCAAATGTAAAATTTCAGCTGGTTTGGGCAACAAATGCGGCTAAGATCCTTAAAATACCTTAAATCGGGAGGTACCATTATATGGGGGCTATACCAAAACTTGGACCTATCTTCGAACTTGATCTTCCGACGGCTAAAAAAATGGTATTCCCCAATTTTCAGCGAAATCGGTCAACAAATGCGACCTGTATGTTGCGAACGGACGGACGGACGGACATGCATAAATCGACTCAGAAAGTGATTCTATGTATATCCCTAGAAGGAACTATGGGTCTATCTCGCTTCCTTTTGTATGTTACATACAAATGCACTAACACATAATACCCCTTACCACATAGTGGTGTAGGGTATAAAAAATCATGACATCGTTTTAAAAATTTAAAAATGCAAATCGCTTTAAAACTTTCCAAATTTTTTCGAAACTCAACTTATTCTTTCCATTTTTGCGGTTATTAAGGAGAAAAAAAAACGTACAAGCATGACTAATTTTGAAGAAAAAATTGTATTTAAAAATGAGAAAAATGGTTATATTTTAAGCGAATCTTTTACAACACGACTATATTTAATGCCTTATCTTAAGTTGAATCAATTAGTAAATTGCCTTAGCTTCATTTTTCTAGTTATTAACATTCCTCAAAATTGCAAGGGTTGCCATATATTTTGGTTATAATATCGGTCAAAATGAAAATATTTAATACAGGTGTATGGATTTTCTTAAAGTTTAAGTTACTTTCTAAAAATTCGCACAAATGGCCACTAGTACCAAATTGAAGTCTAGCTCCTGTAGATTTCAAAACGGTATAGACTTTTTGCGGAAATTTGCGGTTTTAGCAGTTATGACCAAAAGTTTAACACCCTTTATTTGTTGCTGAATTTATATTTTTTGGAATATTTTTAAGTAATTTTTTATCCTTTATTAAATTTGGTTCCAATATAATGTTTTTTGTACTATTAACGATTTCTATGGTCATGGTAACTTAGAGCTGTAATGAAAACTCGCGAAAAAAAAGATTTGGGGGTATTCACTTTAACAAATAACTCAACATTAGGGTGTCCCACACCTAATGTTGGACCACGCTAAAAAGTGGAGATTTTCCCCGCATTGAAAACCAAAAATATATTATTACAAGTAATTCTGCAGACAAATGTGGTTAAATCTTATAAAGTACCAAGAAAAAGATGGTAACCCTATATGGAGGTTGTGGTCAAAAGTGGACCAATATGACATTTCTTTATAAAATGGTGTTCTGATGTCTGAGATCATTATAAAATATAGTCGCTTAGAATATTTGGTTAACATCTGCTCATATAAATCATAGGGGGTAAACCAAATTATGGATCAATACTGACAATTTTTCGTGGGGATGCTTACAATGCAATAATAACTCTTGGTACCGGATTACAGCAAATTTGGTTAAACAATGTCTTGGCAACAGTAAAATACTTAAGTTCAAGATGGTTCGTTTCATTGGAACCACGCGAAATTTTGGACCGAGGACCCCAATATTTTACGTAGAGTGTTTTTAGGCCACTATGACCCGTTGATAACAATTTAAGTTCCATATAGCATTTAGAAGTGTTTTTGTCACACCTTCCCATGTGCTATGGTGGAGGGTATAACAAGCAAGAGAAGGCTATAGTCGGACGGGGCCGACCATATGATACCCTACAACTTCTAATATGCATTTTTTGAAAGTACATATTTAGACTACAAAAACTCTAGTATGGTTTTGTCCTGTCAGATCCAGTTCGGATTTTATGGTCTCATCTAAACCGGGCTAAATCTACACTTTTTGCATTTATCAGGCCTTTATCTCAGAAACGAATAGGAATTTGGCCTTGCTGTCTTTAGCAATATTGTAGCCCTAAACTTGTAGAATTTATCTTTTGAAAAAACCACATAAGAAAAACTCCATATAGGGCATCAAAATCTATAAAATATAGAAAATTTTACATGATTGCTGAAATTCTGGTCAGTATCGGCTAAACTATTGGGAGTTGAACCAAGTAACCTTTAGAAAAAATCTTCCAAATAATGTTCTCAACAATTCTTCAAAACATATTGAAACTCTAAAATGCTTACTTCATGTTGTTTCAGCGCTATTTTGCATCATATCTTTTACAACACGTATTTTAAACACAGTTCACACCAACAGTTTATTCTCGCATTTCGGATTTCACCACATCATTGACATTTTTATTAAATCGTCGTTGAAAAATGTACTGAAAACAACGTCATAGAGGCATTTTACAACAATGACATGTTCTGAAGAGTTGCGTATTACATTCCAGGAAATATTTTTCCAAAAGAAAATGTTCAGAAAAATTTAACGGTTTTGGAGATACGGTACAAAATGTATACAAATTGTGGAATTTTTGCACATATTTTGAAATTTGAGGCAATAAATGTAGTTTTGCGAATTCATTATTTCTCCAAATGTTCTATTCTTGTCCTTATCTACAAATTTGCTTCAGAGGTCAGAAGAAGATTCGCATTGGATTCAGCGATATAGCCCCGAATTTCTTTAAAAACTCAATATTTAACCATGTTTAGATGGGGCCATAAAATCCGAGCTGGATCTGACACAACAAAACCCAACTACGGTTTCTTCGAATTGTTTGCACAAGATCACTTTAAAAATGTTGCACAGTGATGTACAAACATATTTTCTCTAATTTCTTTGTCATGACAGAGACAATTTATAGCATGGGAGGATAATGTGGTTATCTACAGAAACCCCATTTTATATTAGGCAGAAGCCCGGTTATCTACCAAAGTCATTATTGCAATTTATATCAGGAGAAAGGTCTTCTTCTTCTTTATTTGCACATGCGTGTTTCGGATATATGCGATCATATAATAATTACAGATTATGTGTTGATTTACAATTTTTGTTATTTTTAACAAAAATTAATTTTTATAAATATAGATATCTGTTTTTGGCGGCATTCAATAAATTTCTTTCATTTTGATGTCCGGTCCACGTCAAAATATTTTTCAACCAAGAAACTTATTTTCTTCCACTGCTTGGTCTTCCATCAACTGATCCTTTGATAATTTTTTGCAGAAGAATATATTTATCATGTCTCAAGATATGTCCCAGGTATGACTCTTTTCTGGTTTAAGGAGTTGGTGATCTTGATTCATTCTTCTTAGTACCTCGTCATTTCTTATGCGATCTGTCCAAGGCATTTTAAGTATTTTTCGGTATATCCAGATTTAAAATGATTCTAGTTTTCTTTCATCTATCGCCTTTATTGTCCATGTTTCTGATGCATATAATAAAACTGACCAGATGTAGCATTTGACGAATCTGGTTTTAGTTTGTATACCGATGTCATGACATGTCAGTATATAGTTGTGTCTGTAAAATGCATCCCTTGCCATTTCTATACGACAAGTTATTTTTTTCGAAACATCCCATTGTTCATTTATGGTAACTCCTAAATATTTATAGTTTTTACTTTTTGTATTACGATGTTTTGTATTTTCAACGTACTGTTGTTATACGTATTTTTTCGGCTGATGGTCACGTATTTTGTTTTCTTTTTGTTGATTTTCAATCCATAGGATTCACTTACATCTGTAAGTCTGTCAGTAAGTTTTTGTAGACCGGATATGGTGCTAGCGGATATTGTTGTATCGTCTGCGTATCTGATATTGTTGATAATCATCCCATGTGATTGTACTTCTATTCTTTGGTGCTCTATAGCCTCCATAAGTATTCGTTGGGAGTATATGTATATTAAATAACAACGGCGAAAGGATACATCCTTGTCGTACCCCCTTTGAAATCGTTACTTCTTCCGTCATTTCTCCGTTTATATCGGATTATGCCGCCTGTTTCTTATATAAATTTCGTATACATCGTATTTCCTTGTCGCTTACGTTAATCGTTTTCAAAATTTCTATTTGTTTATCGTGACGAACTGTGTCGAATGCTTTTTCATAGTCAACGAAACATATAAATATATCCTTTTGTACTTCTCGGCATTTCTGAACTAGTACTTGTAAGCTAAGCAGTGCTTCTCGATTCCCCATTCCTTGTTTAAATCCGAACTGTGATGTGCCCATATACTTTTCACATTGGGGATATATTCGGCTATGGATTACTCTTAGAAAAAGTTTAAATGCATGACTCATGATACTAATCAGTCTATATTCTTCTCATTTTTTTGCGTTATTCTTCTTTGGTATCGGTGTGAATTTTGAAATGAGCCAGTCTGGTGGATATTTCCCCGTGGTACGTGGTTAAAGAGTATTACGAATAGTTCCACATTTTCATCCTCTATAAATTTCAATCTGGAATATCGTAAGGTCCTGTTGCTTTCATATCTTTGAGTGTTTTTATTGCCTGGTCTACTTCGCACTTTGTTATTGGGTTTCCAGTCAGATTGTCTTCTGTTTCTTCGTAAGGGGTTCTTTCGGCATCAGTGAAAAATTTTGTTACATATTCTTTCCATATGGGTGCCACCGTGGTGCAATGGTATGTACACCCGCCTTGCACGCTGAAGGTCGTGGGTTCGATTCACAGGCCAGTTAACATCAAAATTTTCAACGGTGGCAAAATACCGCTCAGTAATGTTGGCGACATTTCCTGAGTATTTCAGCCATGTAAAACTTCTCTACGAAGTGATGTCTTAGGACACGCCGTTCGGACTCGGCGATAAACAGTAGGTCCCATATCATTGAGATAATATGAATCGGGGTGCACTCATTGATATGAGAGAAGTCTCCCTTGTCCCGTATGGGATGTTTGTGGAACAATTATATATTCTTTCCATATCCGTTTTTCTGCTCTAATTCAAATATAGCTTTATTATTTTCATTTCCTCCTGCGTCCTTTAACTTCTTATGAAGGTTGAAGTCATCGTGTAGGTTCTGTAGAGTTTCAATTTCTTGATATTTTCTATTAAGTAAATTATTTTTTGTTGCTCTTGTCAATGTTCTGATTTCTTTATTTATCTCCCAGTATCTTTCGAAATTTCTATTTTTCTGTTGGCTTCTTAGGATTCGTAATTGTTTTATTTCCTCAGTGACACATTCATCTTCTTTCGATGCAGGAGAGTTTTGTAGGCACATATTCGTGGAGGAGTTTATCTTTGTTTTGAGATTATGCCATATATTTTCCACATCCTCCTTGTTTACTCCTTCAAGTTTGGAGTTAATCTCTGCTTTATTTTCACATTTAACAGTTGGATCTTTCATCATGTGCAGATTTAGTCTGGGTGTCCTCTTCTTTTTCGGCAAATTGCTAATTTGATCATGATTTTAGAAAGTAGTAGGTTATGGTCAGATGGGACGTCCGCACCGGGGCAATTTGAGCTCTTCATCACACATGAAGAGTATCGTTTTTGATAACTATGTAATCAATTTGATTTCTTATGATGTTTGCTGGGTTAGCATGAGGAGATCTCCACGTATAAAATCTTCTGGGATGTAATTGAAACATTGTATTTGTAACATTCATTTTATGTTCTTATCAGAATTGTACAAGTCGATCCCCTCTATCATTGCGCTGTCCTAGTCCATATTTTCCAGTAACTCCATTTACTTCATCTCTTCCCACCTTTGCGTTAAAATCTCCTAGTATAACAGCAATTTCATGAGATTTGGTGTTTTTGAGTAACCCTTCGATTTCAGCATAGAATTCCTCGACTTCGTCATTACTTGAGTCCGAAGTGGGGGCGTAAACTCGGGGATTCTTAGCACCCTTTTATTGCCGGAGACTGAGGGCCGTGTTTCTTCTGTTGTTTCCATATTAATTATTATATGATTTGCGAGGGATTTTACCTCAGTGGTTTCCCGTTTCCTTCTGAAGTGTTTGTAGTTTTCCATCTATGGTTGCAGCCGCTCCACGGGTGTTCAGACGCTGTTCACAGCCGTTTTTGGTCACCCCCGAGTATTTTATTTCCTCGATACCCCACTTGTCCTAAAGACAAGTTGAGCTTCCCCAATTCGCCAATGGGAGGGTCCCGATAGAGGATCTAGCAATTTCCCACGGGAAAGGTCAGTCGTTCTATTTTCATATGTAGGGTACTTTGGCGGTATATGCCCTACAGGAATTAAAATATGGGGCAAATATAACATGTTTATATTTTTCATACATTTCACCCGCTGACTAATATCAGATCATCGTCCACAATTGTAGGCATCTTCTTCGACTTAAACTCTTACCTCGTGCAAAATTTCGTGACAATTGAGTTATAATTGCGATCTATAGTGTGTTTATTATTAAACTACAAATAAGCTCTGTTATCTGATCATGTACACCAACACAATTTGCATCAATAGAAAGGTTAAACTTTTCTTTTCCAAGTATAGCCTATTTACCCGGAATATGTATTCCAAGAATAAAGAATACGAGTTAAGCTGTGCATTAAAAAATATCCCAATTTTCATACAAAAGCTTTTGTCCATTTAATACTCTTAATATTATCTGATCACCATTTCAAATGGCAAGCTTCTTCTCCGTCATATACCCTTACATTATTTAAAATTTCGAAGCGAATGGACAATTATTGCGACCTACAGAGCCGCTATAAAATTGGATAAAAATTGTTTGGGTCCATTTCACACCTAAATATTTCACGATCATGACCAAAAACTATAGGGGTCTATTCTGGTCAGAACCCGACCTGCAAACAAAATTTCCTGAAGATTGGTCTATAATTGCGGCCTGTAGCGTGCTTGCGACGGACGGACGCACATCTCAAAATCCCTTTATTTCATCGGGATATGAATTTTGGTATATCACATGGGGGTTCTACGACGAATATTTCGTATATTTCACATTGTGTGTATAAAAACAAAACAAGTATGGACAACGTCTACGCGTGGACTAGTTAAACTTAATTCTCTTGCAATATGTTCCAGTTAATATGTAAATTTGGAGCCATTGTCTAAAGAAGTGCGGAGAATACAATTATAGCATTGTAATAGAGATCACAAAGTCTTTGTCCATAAATTCTGGAAGTTAACTTAACTTAGCTGCACGACATGTGCATGAAGGAGTGGTCCTAAATATTGGGATAATTCGGGACCCATATATAGTAAAATATTTGCTTCCTCAAGCCGATGTAAAATTATGCTGTTGTAGTGATGACCACAAGGGTGACGTATGGGATGAGATATACATATGTAGGAACGGTCCTCCTTAGGACTTAGGACCGTGGTGTCATTTGGGGAACTGTCTTTAACATCCATTTAGTGAGCTAACTTGGTAAGTACAAGCTGATATTATCACCCTACTGGATAATGGAATTGAGAATTGTGCAGACATAAAGAGCACTATATTATACGTTCCATGATATGAAACATGTGCTATTTGTTGGATTTGTGGTAAATCGGAGGCTCCAGGTCCACTACGTTTTATGAAAGAATTGCCACAATACGTACAAAAACAAAGTTACTTAACATTATTCTCATCCGCGCTCATGTCCCGACCGAAGAGAAAGATGAACAGATCAAGGGCATATTTTACGAGCGTCTATATTCTATGACCGCTGGCCAGGCCATGATATTAGGACTGTTCTAGAAGATTTTAGTGTAAAACTTGGGAAGGAAAATGTATTTGGTCCACGGTGGGCAAATTCAACTTTCATAATGTAGCATCCGACGACGGAATGAGACTGATCGATTTTATAGCGGCAAGGAAAGGTGGTAAGCCACACCAATTTCCAACACCTCAAAACATACACGGCCGAGCGGATGTCCCCAGATGAGAAAATCAGACATCAGATCGATTATGTTGTGTGCCCACTATATTTGGGGAGCGAACATATTTTCGGGCCATTTCTGACAGAAACGCACTCGCCTTATTGTTGTGGAAAAAGTACAAACTAAAATAGGAAGAAAAATTGCCGTACTGAAGATAAGAACGCGGAATACAGGGCAGCCCTGCAGTCTGTGGCAAAAATCTGGAGAAGAGGAAAGAGAGAAGCGAATTTTCAGGAAAAAAAAGCAGGGTAAGAAAAACGTGAGCAATTGAAACTCGAGATGTTCTGGTGTCAGAATAACCTCCATTCTTGGTATCTAATATGAGTGGAAATGAAGATACCTCAGAAACAAATCCGAAACGACGGAATTTAGTGTTCACCACCTACACAAAGTTAGGTCGAGACAGCATTTAATCGACTGATTAAAAATAAGGCAGCAAAAGCGATGGCAAGATACGATTACCAACATTTTGCTGGAGGAATGCACCCCCAAAGATTGGAACCTGAAACATCTTAATTCCTTCATGGTGTAAATTTTTCTCCTTGTCGTTATTAAGTGTGATGAGTTAGTTAAATATTTAATATATGTGTGAGAGAGGTTTTGTAGTCCGTTTTTGTGTAGATTTTGTTAATCCATTCATCCGAGGGGCACCAAAATCCTTCTGGCCTAGGCAACACGCAGTGCCGCCAGGCGTCATTTGAAATTTGTTTAGAATCCTAAGCGTATTCAGGACAGTTGGACATACGATCATATGTTGGGTTGTCTAAAGTGGCTTGAAAAAATTACTTTGCAAAAAAATTGGAATTTATAGCATTTCCAAATTAAATGAAACCTTTTCCAAATTAAATGAAACTTTTTCCAAATTGAATGAAACCTTTTCCAAATTGAATGAAACCTTTTCCAAATTAAATGAAACCTTTTCCAAATTTAATGAAACCTCTTCCAAACCAAATGAAACCTTTTCCAAATCAAATGAAACCTTTTACAAATCAAATGAAACCTTTTCCAAATTGAATGAAACCTTTATTTTTAGCGAAAGAAAAAAAACAGAATGTTTTGAAAAGAGAAAGAAATAAAAAAGTATATGGGGTTTACTTAAATTCTAATCTTAAGTAATGACATAAAAGTGCAACTCGCTGCATGTTTTGCATCCTTGAACTTCAACATTTTATAATTTGTGGGCACCAATTAAGGTTATAGCGAAATAATGCTAAAGAGAGAATTAAGGTTTAAAAAATTGCTAGAAATAACAGGGGCTAATTGTATTACCTAATGAAGTGGTTCACGATTTGCTGCTTGTGGAATTTTCAATGGACATACTCACTACATAATTGGAGCAGTCCTGTTTATAGAGCTGTTGGTTGCTATGCTCAATCACATCAACGATATTACGATCTATTGTCTGATCGCGTAGTACCACTCTGGTACACAATTTTATTTTTGAAAATGCCCTTATAATTGGGTTCAACATTGCTGAATATGGCATTGAAACTTTAAAATTACACCGGTTTAATTCTATCATTATGTGTATTCGTTTACTTATTAAGTTATTGCATAAAAATTATCGTGGAAAACAAACTTTGAAAAATAAAATTGTGCCAGAGTAGTGCTACGCGATCGGACAATAGATCGTAATACCGTTGACGTGATTGAGCATTGTATCGAACAGCTCAATCAACAAACTATGAAAAAGCGACAAAATCGATTAGTTGTCAATCAGGATCGTACCTAACATTTTCTGAGCGACATTTTTGAAGAACATTTCGAAGCTGAAAAAGGTCATCATGTGGTACTTTTATAGCGGTTCTTAAAATAAGGGACGAAGGGGGCATTGAAGAAAGCAAGTTAGAAGGCCGAAATGCTCTACGAAAATAATCCTCATTCAATTTGACAGAAGACAAGTCATTTCATATATAAGCTAAAACAACTGTTAGCAAAGATATAACGTTAATTTCAGATGCCTTATATGGTCTTCAGCAGAAACTTAATCACGTCATAACTCGGAACTTCGACTCACGGCGGATCTGTCCTTCGGGATTCTTAATATACTCACCAAGGGCTTTCATCCTCAAAAGGAATTATCTCTGCTTCAGATTTTCAACTCCACTTTGTGTCACAGTGTTATTAGGAATTTTTTAAACCTTAATTCTCTCTTTAGGATTATTTCGCTATAACCTTAATTGATGCCCGAAAATTATGAACTGTTTATGTTCAAGGAGGCAAAACATGCAGCGAGTTACAATTTTATGTCATTCTTAAGATTAGAAGTTGAAGTAAAAATCGTTGAAAACCCATATAATTTTTTATTTCTTTCCGTTTTCAAAATATTCTGGCTTTTTTCTTTGAATAAAAATAAAGGTTTCATTCAATTTGGAAAAGGTTTCATTTGATTTGGAAAAGGTTTCATTTGATTTGGAAAAGGTTTCATTTGATTTGGAAAAGGTTTCATTTCGTTTGGAAAAGGTTTCATTTAATTTGGAAAAGGTTTCATTTAATTTGGAAAAGGTTTCATTCAATTTGGAAAAAGTTTCATTCAATTTGGAAAAGGTTTCATTTAATTTGGAAATGCTATACTTGTGAACATTTTCGTCCGATAAAATTTTACAACTTTCGACGTGGATAATCACGGCAGGAGTGTATCGATCACATTAAATCTTTACATGTCAATAAAGGGACATCATATATCACTATAAAAACTGGTTTAATGAATTCAATCGTGGTCGACACTCGCAAAAAACGGAGGTCGTGAGGGTCGCCGAAAATCGGTCAATGTATGTATGTATGTATTTTGGAGAGTTTTAAAACTCTGAAAAAAATGTGGATTTGGATTAAAACTCAAAAGTTTTGCGGTGGAGGTCCTTTTTGGAAGTGGGCTTTATTTTGGGAGCCATTCCTCTCCATAGATATCGCGCCCACCTGTAATTTGTGTTCATCATATATAATTCAGAGCTTTTGGACCATTATATCACGGAACATGTACTTGCCTACGAAAAACATTATATTGCTGTAAAAAGGGCCACTAGTGGTACCTTCTGTAAAAATTGCCAAAGGATCCTCGAGAAGACCGCACAGATCCGCACAAAATGTTGAACATTTGTGTGGGTGGTCCCTAAGGATTGGACCGATAGGCCCCACTTTTGTACATAAATTAAGTTTGGAAAAAATATTTCGAGTTCCAAAGTGTGGACAAAATCGGTTACTCCGATTATGAGATATCGCGCGTACCATTTTAGCGAATAGTTTCGAACTTTTGGTGGGGAGGTACTGGAAGGAGTAGACTTATAAGCATCACTTTCGAATTTTATCATATTTTCGAAGAAATATTTCGATATGCAAAGTTTGGACCAACGCAGTACTTGGTTCGAAAATTGACGTGTGCGTGGCTGGTGGTGCTGGCTGGCCGTAGGGGTTTTTTACAGCTTTCGAGTTATTTTGTCAATCAGTATGGATTTGCAAATCAGAAAACTTGTACCATCGCAATAGGGGTCTTGAGTGGAACATGTTTCAAGAGAAACCAAACCTATTCGGGATGAGGTCCAAAACTGCACTTTTTCGAAATTTTGTGTGGGTGGTACCCGGAGGAGTTGACATATATGGTACATATTGTAACCGGATCTATGTCTCGTAGAAATATTACGATGTGCAAAGTATGAATCAAAGCGGACCGATATTGCCCATCTTAAAACTTGTTTTAATTTTGCGCCAAACTTTGGATAAAACTTGTTTATCCGTTGGAGAGTTATAGTGCGCTGGCGCCTTAGCCGATATTTACAGCTTTCGGGCCATTTTCTCAGGAAGTATGGACTTGCCCCTGAAAAAAAACTTGTACCGTCATAAATGTGGTTACGAATACAAGGTTTTAATGACAAATCAAAACCATCTGAGAACTGGTTCTAAGCTGAACTTTTAGAAAATGTTTTGTGGGAGGTACCCGAAGGAGTGGAATGATTGAGTCCATATTGGAAGCTCATCAAAGTGTGGTAGAAATTTCACGACGTGCAAAGTACGGACCAAATCGGTAACTCCCTTTAAGATTTATTGTGCGCACAAATTTTCCGAACATTTTCGAACTATTGTGGGAAGGTACCGGAAAGAGTAGACCGGTATAACCCATGTTCGAACTTAAACTAAGTTTGAACAAAATATTACGAAATCCAAATTTTGGACCGAATCGGTTGATCCGTTCGAGAGTTATCGTGCGCTCCAGCCAGACAGGCTACATGAACTCCAAATTGTCTGAAACGGATTTCGTCCAAACATACTTGGTGTCTAAAACTATTATTTCTATGAGGCACATTTTGCCCGTATAAACGTTAGCATAAATGCTGAGGGTATAGAAATTAATCCGTTCGTGAACGTATAATGCAGGGTCGCCATGTTATATACCGTGAGATAGAGGTATCTTTGGGCATTTCTTTAGCCAACTAACATTTGTTATTGCATGAACACCTGGTCGCAAAAATAGATTTTTCTCTCTATATCCAGCAAATTTGGCCAATCGCTCAAACAAAGGCTCTTGTGGATTGGTGCAAAGAAATTGTGAATAAGAACACGCAAACGACATTTATAATATCGACGACGAATCTTAAATCTATGCTTAGGAGCTCGAAACAAAACAGGACTTCGAATACGAGCCAAATCCAACGAAAGCTGTTCATGGAAGTGCTGTACAGCCCTGAATGGGGATCCAAAGACTTCATCTGATAACAGCACATTAAGAAAAAAGCGTGGTCAACGATTTTCATCGCCAGAAGATGCTGTAAAAGCGATCAAAAACTATGTCTTGGAGATGTCTCAGTCAAGCCACTGTAAACAACACAACACATGGTCGTGTGTCAAACTGTCCTGAGTATGCTTAGGCTAAAAATTTAAAAAATTTCAAAAAAAAATTGTCAAACGACGCCTGGCGACACTGCGTGTTGCCTAGGCCAAAAGGATTTATAGTTTCCTTAGTAGTAACTAAAGTTGTTTCATACATTGAAAATCGTAGCTTTATTTTTACCATAAGCAGATAAAGCAACCATCTTTGCATCCCCTAAAAGTTGTTGTCTGTATGTTTACACCTGTGCAAGTTCTGATTTTAACTGGTTAAATTTCACCCACGCAGTGAAAATCAACGAGCTCGCTTTTTGTAAAAAGGTGAAAAGACAAAAAAAAAAAAAAAGAATTTACATTTTAATTGTGTTGTACAAACACACGTTCGTAATGCAATTATCATTCGTTTTTACATACACCCACCCACACACATCGAGATTTTATGGGAAATACGTGGGTAGATATGATGGCAGCTAGGGATGTACAGACATTAGGGAACAGGCATTTTTGAACCTGTAGACTTAAAAAAAGGAGTTACTATTCACAAGGGATACATTTAAAGCAGCACTAGTTGTGAGCTTGGTGCCACCGTGGTGCAATGGTATGCACGCCCGCCTTGCACGCAGAAGGTCGGGGGTTCGATTCCCCGGCCAGGCAAAATCAAACATTTTTCAACGGTGGCAAAATACCCCTCAGTAATGTTGGCGACATTTTCTGAGTATTTCAGCCTTGAAAAACTTCTCCATAAGTGGTGTCTTAAGACACGCCGTTCGGACTCGGCGATAAATAGTAGGTCCCATATCATTGAGCTAAATATGAATCGGGGTGCACTCATTGATATGAGAGAAGTCTCCCTTGTCCCGTATGGGATGTTGTGGAATAATGTTCACTAGTTGTGAGCTATGTACGTGATGTGATGAATCCCTGATAAACTATATTTGTGGCAATATGCACCCATACATGTACACACATCCATACATACGTACACCTGTTTGAGACTGTCTGTTATTCTATGTTGAGTTTTTGTTTCCGTTTCCTGAAACAAACAAAAAATTTCTTTGTTTTAACACGTTTTGTGTTGTTTACACTTCTTATCCACGCGTTGTTGATATAGTAGTCATGCGTTCGCATGATTTCCTATTCCGAATTGTTTTATTTATTCCTGTATGTGTATGCACGTGTATATTGTGTCAATGTGTTTGTAGCTGTATAAAGATTTATTTACGTTTTAATTTATGTCGACTTTTGGTATAGAGTATTACCGCTTCGTAGTCAAATATATGCCGCTTCCAAACATATGGTTGCATACGAATGTATAATAATTGTTGTAGTTATAAATCATATTTAAGGCAGGATGATGAACTGTTATATATCTGCCGGTAAAAATCTAAAAAGGAAAAGAGTATTGAAAAAACAAACGAATACTAGTTGATAGGATGCCGACCGACAAACGCGCTGAACAGGATCTTTATGGAAGATCTGAAGGAAATCCTTTGCAGACTGAAAAAGCTCTTATTAAAAACCTGAAGAGAGTCTTTATAGATGAGGCTAACGATTTTTTGAACAAGTTGAAGGCAGTCTTCTTAGACGAACGGGATCATTATAGAGGAACATAGCGTAGTCTTTATAGGCGAGCTGAAGGGAGTCTTTATAGACGAGCTAAAGGGAGTCTTTATAGACGAGCTGAAGTGAGTCTTTATAGACAAGCGGAAGGGAGTCTTTATAGACGAACTGAAGGGAGTTTTTATAGACGAACTGAAGGGAGTCTTTATAGACGAGCTGAAGGGAGTCTTTATAGACGAACTGAATGGAGTCTTTATAGACGAGCTGAAGGGTGTCTTTATAGACGAGATGAAGGGAGTCTTTATAGACGAGCTGAAGGGAGTCTTTATAGACGAGCTAAAGGGAGAATTTATTGACGAGCTTAAGGTAGTCTTTATAGACGAGCTAAAGGGAGTCTTTAGACGAGCTGAAGGAGTCTTTATTGACGAACTGAAGGAAGTCTTTATAGACGAGCTCAAGGGAGCCATTATACATGAGCTATAGCGAGGGTTTATAGGCGAGCTATAGTGAGTCTTTATAGACGCACTGAAGGGAGTATTTTTAGACTACCTGAAGGGAGCCATATAGACAAACTGAAGGGAAACTTTATAGACAAGCTGAACGGAGTTATTATAGACGATCGGAAGGTAGCTTTATAGACGAGCTAAAGGGAGTTTTTATAGACGATCTGAAGGGCGTCTTTATAGACGAGCTGAAGTGCGTCTTTATAGACGAGCTGAAGGGAGTCTTTAAAGAGGAGCTGAAGGGAGTCTTTAAAGAGGAGTTGAAGGATTCTTTATAGACGAACTGAAGGGACTCTTTATAGACGAGCTGAAGGGAGTCTTTATAGAAGTGCTGAAGGAAGTCTATCCAATAGACATGAATTTTCTGTTTTTATCTATACAATTTTTTTTAAATATATAAGATTCATTGTCGGAGACTCTTGATGTTTTCGAAGACTCGAAATCACAACCAACGACGTTAAAACTTTCGTCGTAATTATAATGTCATTGCAAAGGGTTGGTGAAAATGACATGCCAAATCATTGGTGTAAATGACATGTTTTGGATCCAAAAATGAATAGCATCTTTTGGGGTCCACGCTCGTATAAAATTCATCGTTGAAGATGCTAAAAAGATGACAGCTCACTTGCACCCATGATTGAATGGCATCTTTGACATCGAACATTTTGCTGTCGCCAACATTACTGAGGGGAATTTTGCCACCGTTGAAAATTTTTTGATGTTGCTTGGTCGGGGAATCGAACCCACGACCTTCAGCGTGCAAGGCAGGTGTACATACCATTGCACAACGGTGGCACCCAGTGAGTCTTTATAGACGAGCTATATTGAGTCTTAATAGGCGAGCAACAGTGAGTATAGGCGAGCAATAATGAGCCTTTATAGACGAATTGAAGGGTGTCTTTATAGACGAGCTCATCTATAAAGACCCCCTTCAGTGTGTGGAACACTTAAGCATGACACCGACGATATGTATATCATTAGTATTTTAGCAATGCTAAGACTCTCTATGAGTGGAGTCATTCAGTTTTTGATACTTCATTCGAACATAGGGCTAAAAAAGATTATTGATGCTCAAATATATATGTATATCTCTTCACTATCATCCACAACGTAGAAAGGGAATCAATCGTAGACAATCCATTGAAAGGAAGAAAGACAAACTTGTCTATTGTCTTCCACGCTTTGGAAAGGTTCGCCTATTAAAGTTCGGTTTTCGTTACGACTTATTTGAGGCAAGACACCATCAAATTAGTTGCTCAACACCCTGTGAATATATGCAAAAGTTCGAAATTAGTCCGCCGCCCATTCTAAGGTATATGCTCGCCATATTTACCTAAAGGTTCCGTGTGACCTTTGTTAGTGGTCCGGTGTTCTCATAATGCATACAGATGGAGAATGCATCCTTCATCCATTCTAGAAGATGTTACCTTTGCAGGTTCTGTTCCTAAAAAGCAAAATAGCAGAAAGTTTTAACATTTGCAGAACTCATGTAAAGTTTTTTGTTTGAAGTGTGTCGACAAGTTATGCCTACATAATTAATCACACCCTAATCTTGTTTTTATGTTCTACTTTATGATGTTGATGCGAACCGATTGTTTTGCATTTACATCATTCCATCAAGAATGGAACAATGTTTTCTCATAAATACTATAGTGAATATTTCATTTAGCGATGTCTATACATGAAGTGACTACCATCACGCCACTTATACATACATATGCAAATGGAACTATGCAACCCATAATGCAAACTTTTATTATACACTTGATACGGCTTGTTGTTTTATAACTACACTTGCGTTAATTAAATTTTACGAGAACAAATATTCATGTGTAAAAATTGTTTTAAAATATTAATTACATTTTTATCATTCATGAGATGTCGAACAAAACACCAAGGACCAACCAACCAACCAAACGAAAGAACAACATGCATATGCAATGCATACAAATATTAATGTGTTTTACATAGTTTTGTTTATTAGAATGGGTCATCGCTGTTTTATTTCTAATTAAAAGCTGCTTTCAACTCTCCCATAAAATTCCCTTTAGTTCATCTGTGAATACCCCCTACAACGGCTCATTGTTCCTATCAATTTGACCGCAATATATTATGTATTGCGTTTAACTCTTCTATAAAGTTGTCCACTGTTTGTCTACCAAATCTTCGTTGGGTTGTCAACAAAAAACATTCTGCTCTTCTTTGCTCTTTGTGTAAAAAGACTTTCGTCCTACTGCTGCTCGTATATTAGGTGTACATTTAATTTCAGAGCACATTAATATACAAATTAGTATCTAAGTAAGTGTAATGCGTATTTCGTACTCTTATTTATTATTTAAGTGGTAACACCTCACATCGACTTCTGCAGACCAGCATGTACAAAAATAAAGATCCCAGAAGAGCAATAAAAACACCACAAAAACTAAATTTGTTGTGCATTAACACTAAAAGAAGGATATTTCAATAGATATGTATGGATAAGATTCAACTTGTTAAGGGGTTGATACATACCGAAAGTCTAGCCATTGACTATTTGTCGTATGATTGTTGCTATATGTAAGAAATATTCATGTGTATACGCCCACATAATACATCTTTTGAACAATGATTTCTTATAGAATTAATGTTAGTTAAATTTATGAATTTTCTCCACCTTCTTTGTGAGCAAAAGTAGTAAGTGTGCCAAAGCACAAAATGTTATATATGAATGGATATTGTTTATTGCTTCTCACACGTGCAGGAAACAGCATGGTATATACACTCCGGTTCACCTGAATAGAACCAATCAATTTCACCTACAAATACCTTTATATATAACTATAGGGGAGGAATTGTAAATTATATTTTTCTGGGCATGTAAAGCCGACATTTTCAATTCCTAACATGTTTCACGAATGCTTTATAATGGTATTTTTACTCGCTTTATGAAAATATAACGAAATACAGTACCCGAAATTAAGATAGGTTCATATATAAATTTCTAATTATGCCCTACACCATACTGTGGTAAGGGGTACTATGTCTTTGTGCATTTGTATGTAACATACGAAAAGAAACGAAATAGACCCATAGTTCCTTTTGGGGATATACATATATGGTCTGTTCAAGAACAGCAAGAATCTACTACTTTTTACTATTTTTTTCGATAACGTAAAGGAAAAATTGTTATAGTAGTAAAGATTATAGGTTCTTGCAGGTTCTGAAACAGAGCAATAATCACTTTCAGAGACGATTTATGCATATCCGTCCGTCTGTCCATGTCTTTTTGTTCGCAACGTACAGGTCGCATTTGTTGTCCGTTCAGCTGAAAATAGGGGAATATTTTTTTGGCCATAGGAAAAACGCTATTGCCTTTGATGAAAATCGTTTCAGATTTGGATATAGCTCTCATATATATTTTCGGCCGATTTGATGTATTTGCTGCACCAAAACGCAATATACGTCCGATTTTGATGAAATATGGAAAATGTGACTGAACTCTTTTTTTTATTTGAGAATTTTTGCCTATTGAGGCGAAGATCACTTTTAATATTAATTTTTCGTTAGAAACGAGCTTAATGACCTAATGATGCGAGTGAAAAAGGAAAACCGACGATACGAACCCACACAACCACCACTATGTGACATGCATGTTTCGTCTTCGGTAAAGGCTCCTCAGACATATCGGCTGTGAGGCGGCTTCGATATCAGTCAAGAAATAAGTGTGCCAAATTTTTATTGAAATCGGTTTAGATTTGGATATAGCTACCATATATATGTTCGACCGATTTGTCGTAATTGCCGCACCAAACACGCTATATAATTCCGAGTTTGATGAAATTTGGGATGTGTGACTGCTTTCGATCTAGAAATAAGTATGCCAAATTATATCGAAATCGGTTCAGATTTGGATATAGCTCCCATATATACATATATTCGCCCAATTCTAGGTATTTGCTGCATCAAACACGAGATATATGTTGGATTTCGATGAAATATGGAAAATGTGACTGAATTCAGTCTAAAAATAAATGTGCCAATTTACATCGAAATCGGTTTATGTTTGGTTATAGCTCCCATATATATTGTCGATCGATTTGACGTAATTGCTGCACCAAACACGCTATATACGTCCGATTTTGATGAAATTTGGATTGTGTGACGGAATTTCGTAATAAGTGTACCATACCCAGCAAAATGTTTGTAGCCAAAGAAGTAGTTGAATCATGAGTGCAAGTGATTTCGGATTACATCTTTTTACGTGAAAGAAGTCATGAATGTTACAAGGGCATGGTGCAGTGAGGATACTATCTTATTTGCTTCTTAAGCACACATTTTGCATTAGTTCTTTGTAGTGAATAAATATACATTCCATGAAATGTATTTTAAATTGATTTTTCGATTCCCTTAAAAATTGATTCACAAGCAAGCATTTTGAGGATATGGGAGAAGTTAGCATCGATTAATCGAGGATTTTTCACTGATTTGAGACCTCAGGGCCATTTGGAAAAATTATTTAAAAGAGTTGTGGTAGCTTTTAATTAATATTTATGGCCTGTTTCTCTAGGACGATTCAAGTTAAAATTCGTTCAAAGTTCTACCAAACTCATGTCTTTGTACAACATGTTTGTTTAAAAAAAATAATAGTTCAATCGTCTTGATGAAATTGAAATATAATGAATACAAAACAATGAAATATCACAAATAAATCATTATATAAAGCGACTGAGTGCAAATAAAAATCAAATACTTTTCCTAAAATGCTTCTTGCATAGGGTCATGCAAAAGAGGTGCTAAACATCTAAAATTGATTGACTCTTAGCTGCACCATGCCCTTGTAAAAATCATGACTTTTTCACGAAAAAAGACATAGTCACTTGCACTCATGATTCAACTACCTTTTTGGCTTCAAACAAAGATGCAGTCTGACGTTTCTTGCACCCATGATTATCTATTTGGACACAAACATTTTGCTGAGCAATTAAAATACCATAAAATAAATTGTTTCTTGTGTTCTTAAGAATTTTATTTGCAAAAAGTTATTATAAATGTAAACATTGCTAAAATATGAAAATTTTATGAAATGGATTCAAATCGGACATTGTCAAAATGTGAAGAACGGAATGCATTTTTCATGACTCTGCGTGGACTGCTTCTAAAAAAGCTATTCAATCACTACTTCATATAAAAATCAGGTCAAATTGATATAAATATCCTATATATATATATATTACATATTCACAGTAGTGTAGGGTATAATATAGTCGGGCCCGTCCGACTATGATCATTTCCTTACTGGTTTTTAATACCCTCCACCATAAGATGGGGGGTATATTAAGTTTGTCATTCCGTTTGTAACTACTCGAAATAATCATTGTAGAACACACAAACTATATATATTCTTGATCAGCGTGCAATTCTACATCGATATAGCCATGTCCGTCCGTCTGTCTGTCCATCTGTGGAAATCACTATAGCGTCCGAACGGATTGAAGTAGGTGGATGAAATTTTGGTAAAATCTATTATATGTACGTAGGAATTTTGGTATTGACAGCGGGTTATGTAGGTCCACGTTTTCGTAAAGCCCCCAAATGAAGCGTGACGCGTCGTCGTTTTAAGGCATTTTTAAGATATTTGTCCCATTTGACCACCGAATTGGTTGTTATTTGGTATTATGTATTTTCAGAGGCTAATAAATATGTCTACCAAAGTATGTTTATATAGGTCCACGTTTTGGTATAGCCCCCATATAACACCCCGTATATAGTACGCGTCACTTTACGATATTTTGAACGTATTAGTCCCATTTGACCATAGAATCGGTTGTAAATTTGTATTTTGGTGTTTCCAGAGACTAAGAAACATTTCTACCATAAAATTTTTACATAGGTCCACGTTTTGATATAGTCCCCATAGGACGATAACTCCCGATTTTCGGTATTTTGAAGGTTTTAGCCCCATTATCACACCGAAATGGCTGAATTTTGGTATTTAGTCTTCGTTGGGGGTACACAACTTTCCCCCAGAAAATTGTAGGTATAGGTCAACGCCCTCATATAGCCCCCATAGAACGGTACCTCCTGATTTTCGGTATTTTGAAGGTTGTGACCTCAATATCCCACCGAAATGATTGAAATTTGGTAGTTAGTCTTCGATAAGGGTATACAATTTTCCACCTGAAATTTGTCGGTATATGTCAACGCCCTCATATAGCCCCCACAGGACGATATCTCCCAATTTTCGGAATTTTGGAATTCACTACAGTACAGTTCGTGGTGGAGGGTATAAAAAGTTCGGCTCGGCCGAACTTAACGATTTTCTTACTTGTTCATAATTCAGATGACTTTTAATAGAGTTTATAATTTTGTGTTATAGAGTTGAGCACTCCCCATGATGTCAATATGTATTAGCGTATTTTCATTCTCAACCCATTCATTCAATTACACTGTGTGTAATTTTTTGTGTCATGGAAAATTAACCACATTCTGACACCGCAGCGTGATATAAGACGAAAAATAAGAAGACCCGTGTCTCGGCGTTTTTCCCTGTTACTTCGAATTTCGCGGTTATGGGCCCCCAAAGACCTGAGGTCTTGATGTCAAAAATGACCATTTTGTCAGGCTCATATCTTCTAAACCGCTAAGAATTTTGGTTCGAGGAAGCAAAGTTGTAGTTTTTATCTTAAAGAATAATAATTGTGAAGACATAAAATCCATTCAACCTTATCTTCAAGGTCAAAATCGTTAAGGTCAAGTTTCCGTTATAATTTTTTCTCAGATTTTGGCCTACACATATCAAACCGATCAAAATTGAATCAAACAACCAACTACAAAAATGTACCTTAGATCTCAATAAACAACTTTCTAGAACATACGAACCCTGTAGAAATGGTTCCGATCAAAATTGAATCAAACAACCAACTACAAAATTGTACCTTAGAAATGTAGAAATGGTTCTTAAAGGTCAAAATAGCAAAACAAATGCAATTTTTATTTTCTATTTTCGGTTTCTGCTCCATAGAAATTAAACCATTCAAAATTCATGAAAACATTCAACCATAATAATGTAGCGAATATATCAGTATACAACTTTGTGGAACATCAGAGCCCACTACGAACTGTTCTTAAAGGTCAAAATAGCAAAAAACTTTAGAAAATATTCGATTTTTATACTTTTTTCTCCGATTCTGGTCCATAGATACCGAACCGTTCAAAATTCAAGAATACAAGCAACTACAAAAATGTACCTTAGATCTCAGTTAACAACTTCCTAGAACATATGAACATTCTAGGAGCGGACCTTTAAGCTCAAAATTCCATTAGTTTTACTCATTCTTTCCTGGTCAGGTCCGTAACTAACAAACCTTTCAAATTTTCTAGAGTGTTGAACAGTTTGTTATTTCCAGGCCTAAACTTTTCTTTCTTTCTTTATTTGCCTATTCGTCATACGAATTTTAGCGATCAATACAATTACAATAAAAATTCGATTTTAAATAAAAATATTAGATAAATTCATAAATTGTTCACAATATCGGCAAATATGTCTCTACTTCTGGCAGCACTTAGTAGGTATCCAACATCTCGAAATCCTGTCCATTCTTGAATATTCGCAATCCAACATAATTCTTTTCGGCCTTTAGGATTTGTAACTTCTATTTTCGATTTTAAGATATCTTGCAGTATTTTGTATTTGAATTTCTCATGATATGACCAAGGTAAGCTGTTTTTCGTCTCTTGATGTTTATCATGATCTCTCTACTTCGATTCATTTTTCGCATCACTTCATTGTTTGTAATTAAGGCCGTCCATGGAATTTTTAAAATTCGGTGGTATACCCACATTTCGAAGGATTCTAATTTCTTCACATCTACTGCTTTTATTGTCCATGTTTCCATAGCATATAATAATGTTGACCATATATATGCTTTTACAAATCTACATTTTGTTTCCAGGTTAATATCATGGCTATTCAGAACTTTCTTGTATTTAAAGAATGAGTTTCGTGCAATTTCAATACGCCTTCTTATTTCTTTGGAGCAATTCCATTCGTCATTTATGTCTATTCCAAGATATTTAATGTTTTGGACTCTTTCAATTGAGAAGTTTTGTATTTTTAGGGAAATGTTGTTGTGGCTATTTCTCCTGCTCACAATCATATATTTTGTTTTCTTTGTGTTTATATTTAGACCATATTTGTTACTGCATGTTACCAATTTGTCCATTAATTCTTGTAGTTGTGAGATACTGTCAGCTAATATTGTAGTATCATCAGCATATCGTATGTTATTAATGTATCTACCACCAATGAATATGCCTTTGGACGTTTTGTTGATGGATTCTTCAAAAAATTTTTCGGAGTAGATATTGAATAACAGTGGAGACAATATACATCCTTGTCTTACGCCTCTCGATATAAGAATAGGTTCCGTTATATCTCCATCGACTTCAATTTGTGCGGATTGGTACCAATATAGATTTTTGATACATCTGATTTCTTTGCTGTCAATACCAGTTGATTTCAGGATATCAATTAGTTTGTCGTGTTGTACCTTGTCGAACGCTTTTTCATAGTCGACAAAGCATAAGAAAACATCTTTCTGCACTTCTCGGCATTTTTGAATAATAATTTGTAAGGAGAGTAAAGCTTCACGAGTACCCATACCTTCTCTAAAACCAAATTGAGATATGCCCATATATTTTTCGCATTTTTCATAAATTCTCTTGTGGATTATCCTGAGAAATATTTTTAAAGCGTGGCTCATAAGACTTATTAGCCTGTAATCATTACATGATTTGGCGTAGCTTTTCTTGGGTATGGTTACGAAAGTTGATTTTAACCAATCTTGAGGATATATTCCCGTCTCATAAATCTCGTTAAATAGTATTGTTAGTAAGTCGACATTGTTGGAATCTATAAGTTTTAATATTTCTGATGGAATCTCATCAGGACCCGGCGATTTGTTGTCCTTAAGTGATGTTATAGCGGACACTATTTCATCTCTTGTTATACGGGTTCCTGAAAGTGGAAATTGTATTTGTTCACTGTTGTCTGATCGACTATTATCAGTAAACAGTTGTTGAATATATTATTTCCATACTTTCTTTTTGTCCTCTATTGATATTATTGGTTTGTTGTCATTATTGTATAAGACAGTTGGGTTTCTTTTTTTAAATACTCCCGCTGCTTCTTTTAATTTTTTATGAAGATTAAAATCGTCGTGTAAACTTTGGAGCTTTTCGATTTCTTGGCATTGCATATTCAGTTGTTTGTTTTTGGCCATTCTGATTTCCGCTTTTATTTCCTTATTGATGTTGTAATATAATTCGTAATTCTGATGTTTGTGTTTGCGTCGCTCATCCATTAATTTCAGTATTTCATTTGTCATCCAATCATTTTTTTGGACTTCTTGCTTTTGCCAAGGCTTGTTTCAGAGATTGATTTCATTGTATTTTTTGCTTTTTCCCATATGTGTTCCACATCATTTCTATCAACATTAGATAGTTCCTCGTTTATCTTCTCTTTTACACTCGCTTTAATTCTGGGATCTCCTAGTAGTTCTGTATTTAGCCTTTTCCGAGTCTTTTTCTTGGGAACGGCAGATAGTTTTATCTTGAGCTTCATTATTAGAAGAATATGGTCTGATGGGACATCTGCCCCAGGATATGTTGAGGTTTTTACTACTGACGAGCTAAAGCGCCGATTTATTAGTATGTAGTCTATTTGATTACGTACGATGTTTCCTGGTCTATCCTGCGGCGATTTCCAGGTGTATAATCTTCTCGCTGGAAGGCTGAACATCGTGTTTGTCACTTTGAGGGTGAATTCTTGGCAGAACTGAATCAAACGGTCCCCTCTTTCATTTCGTTCTCCTAATCCATATGGCCCTGTTATACCGGGAACATTTCCTTTGCCAATTTTTGAATTAAAATCACCTTGTACAATAGTAATTTCGTGGGGTTTTGTTAATTTCACCAAATCTTCAATGTCTTTATAAAATGTTTCTATTTCTTCTTTGCTTTTGTCGGCAATTGGAGCATATACCTGTATGATATTTATATTAATTGGTTTGGTTTCCAGCTTTATAAGCATAGCTCTGTCAGATTTTGGGATGAACCCCCCTTTAACATATTTTGCTATATTTTGTTTCAATATTACTCCAACACCATTTCTGTGATTGTTTGTGAGATTTCCTGAGTAGTACATTTTAGCATTTCGAGTACATATATCGCCGCTGTCTGGCCACCAGGTTTCACATACGCCAAGAATATCTATGTTAAGTCTGTCCATCTCGGATACCGTATTAGCTAATTTTCCAGCTTCATAGAGACTTCTTACATTCCAGGTTCCGATATTGAATTTGGTTTTACCTCCGGGGATTCTTAGCACCCTCGATTGGCCGGAGACTGAGGGCCGTGTGTTATTTGTTGTATTCATTGCATTTGTATGATTTTCTAGGGTATTTACTTTAGTGGTTTCCCGTTGCCTTCTAAAGGGTTTATAGTTTTCCTTCTTTCATTCAGCCGCTCCTATGAAGTACAGACGCTGTTTGTAGCCGCCAATTCTTGGTCAGACGCTGCCTTCTCCATTTTTTGTTTTTTGGTTCGCCCCGCATATTTTATTTTTGCGGTACCCTCCATATCTGACGAGCGTTCCCCTATCCACCACCTGGGGAGGCGTCCGATGGGAGAAAAAAAAATGAAAAAAAACAACTCCGCACGGACAGGCCTAAACATTAACCATAATACAATTGTTAGTGAATTTTGAACATGAAGGACCACTCCTAAAATGTTCATATGTTCTAGGAAGTTGTTAACTGAGATCTTAGGTACATTTTTGTAGTTGCTTGTATTCTTGAATTTTGAAGAAGACTAATTACCAAATTTCAGCAAGTCCGTTAAAACAGTGAGTCTAACCTTCAAAAAAACCGAAATTCGGAAGGTACCGTTCAATGAGACCAGATAAAAACGTCGATCTATACCTACAAATCACCAAATTTCCGATATATCGGTAAAACCTTAAAAATACCGAAAAAAACCTACAGTATATAGAAACCAGCGGATCTATACTGACAATTCTCTTCTGCAATATTTTATAACCACATGGAAGACTAATATCATAAAAAGTGGTTTCGATTCCCCTCAATAATGTTGGCGACATTTTCTCAGTATTCCAGCCAAGCAAAACTTCTCTACAAGTGGTGTCTTAGAACACGCCGTTCGGACTCCGCGTATACTGTACGTTCCATATCATTGAACCAATATGAATCGAGGTGCACTCATTGATGTGAGAGAATTCACCTTATCCCTTCTAGGATGTTTGTGGAACAATTACATGGAAGACGAAATAACAAATGTCAGTCTTTCGGTGGGATGTTGACGTCAAAACCTTCAGAATTACCAAAATCGGCAGGTAGTGTTCTATGGGGGCTATTTCGAAACGTGGACTTATACCGACGAATTTCAGTCAGAATGATTTATCTCCAACAAAGACTAAATACCATATTTCAGCCATTTCGGAAGGTTACAGTGGCCGAAAATCGAAAATCGGGTACAGTTCTATGGGGGCTATATGAAAGCATGCACCTATACCGACAAATTTCTGAGGGAAAATTGTATACCCCCAACGAAAACTAAATACCAAATTTCAGCCATTTCATAGCAATATTGAGGCCTTAACCTTCAAAACACCGAAAATCTGAAGGTACCTTCTATGGGTGCTATACTAAGGCGTGGACCTATACTGACAAATTTCATATGGAACATTTAATACCCCAAATGAAGACCAAATACCAAATTTCAGCGATTTCGGTGTGATAATGAGACTAAAACCTTCAAAATACCGAAAATCGAGTGGGACCGTTCTATGGAGGCTATATCAAAACGTGGACCTATATAGCCCATTTGCAATACCAAACATCCTAGGAGTAATAGAAACTTCTGTACAAAATTACAAATCTCTATCTTAAAAATTGCGAGCTGTATCTTGATTTCAACAGACGGACGGAATTAAAAGAATTATAATTTTATCCTGATCAAGAATATACATACATACTTTTTAGGGTCTCCGATGAATCTTTCGATGTGTTACAAACGGATTGACAAATTTAATTATACCCTCCATATTATGGTGGAGGGTATAAAAAAGTAAGTCAAAATTTGATATACTTCTAAAGGTTAAGAGTTTTTTTTAAATTTTCTTATAATTTCATTCCGCAAACAGGTTTTTGTAGGATTGTAGAACTCGCGATTCTTAGTTATTTGATATATGTGTCGTGAATGTAGTCCACACAGCTTTACAGAAATATATATCCAAATACGGACATTTTGTGCGAACGTTTTTCTAAAAATCGTATTTTTCGAATTCCGAAATCAATTGTCGTTCGATTTTCTCCTACTTGATTGCAAATTTTAAATTTTTAAGTCCCTGATCTAATAAATCATTACTCTTGAAAATCCATCTATCCATTTTATCTCAACAACCCGATATCTTTCCTCAATGGGAAACCTTCTATTTCGCCCATTTTCTTGGGAGTTACAAGAAAAATAAAAAAGTACTCGAAGAGATTTTTCCAATATCTTCAACTCTGAAAATTTATTTTTTATTACCCAAACATGTGCTTATTTTGGTAATAACTATTATCCCGATATAACTATTATCCCGAATTTTGGTCTCATTTGATTCCCCGTGAATTTTTGATTTAAAACAATTTTTTATTGTAATTTTTGACGGGTAAATGGACCTATAGTTTGAAAAAAAAATCGGATTACATTTAAAAATTTGTCAGTTTTTTTGTAAATTCCGCGAATATTAAGTAACATTTTACAAATATTATATGTATTAAAATCAGAAGTATATCCGCGATAACTTTTGTTCGCAACAACCAAAAATTTGCTCGCGAGTGCATTTGTTCTGGGGTTTTTTTCTTAACCTACCCAGCAAAAATAGTCATTACAAATTGGCCTACTTTCTCATTATTTTAACAATAAGTACTTACTCGCTATGACATGCCCGTGTTAAAATAATGAGAAAGTAGGTCAATTTGTAATGACTATTTTTACTGGGTATGTACCAAAAATCGTTGATGTAGCGCGAAAAGAAAAAGTATTTTTTTATTTGGAAATGGAATATGAAAGAATTGACAACATTTCTCATATATTTTTGTTTCATTGTTATTACCATAACAAATGTGGATTTAACATATATAAAATTAACGATTATAGCCTACAATGTTAGCTTGTTTTGGAATAAAAACGGTTTCTCAATGGCCCACAAGGGATGTGCCTTTACAATTAACCAAAATCTAAGAACATCCTAAAATGATTTAACCTTGTAATTTTCATTTTGTTGTACAATGGTATTGATAGGTAAATAATGATAGCTTAAATAATTTTATTCCCTATTGAATCACTTCAATGTTATAACGTCGAATGAAAAAAGGTACCAACAGATTGTATTTTTGCTCGTTCATGGAAAATCTATTGCCAAAATAGAAATAATGTTACCATAGAGATTTGAATTGATTTATCCATTCAATTTGCAAACAAATACAACTATTTATGACATTTCTATGATTGAGGGAAAATCTCATGGGTGAATATCTTAAAACAAGTAAGAAGGGCGTTAAGTTCGGCCAGACCGAACTTGTTATACCCTCCACCACGATTTGTATTGAAGTAAAATTGAACAATTGGTTTCCTTTCGTTTATGAAGAAGACTGAACACCAAATTTCAGCAAACTTGGTAAAACAATGTTGCTAATCTTCAAACTATCGAAATTCGGGAAGTACCGTTCCTGGCGTTCTGGCGGAAAGTTTTTAGACTCAAAGAAGACTAAATACCAAATGTCCGATATTTCGATAAAACCTTCAAAATACCGAAAATCAAGAGGTACGCTTCTATGGGGGATAAAGGAACCCGCGGACCTGTACTGATAATTCTTTTCTGGAATATTTTATAACTCCATGGAAGACTAAACAACAAAATTCAGTCTCTCGGTGAGATATTGACGACACAACCTTCAGAATAACGACAATCGGGAGGAACAGTTCTGTGGGGGCTATATGGAAACGTGGACCTATACTGACGAATTTCAGTCAGAAAGGCTTTTGCCTCCAACAAAGACTAAATACCAAATTTCAGCCATTTCGGTGAGTTCCTGTGAGCACAACCTACAAAATACAGAAAATCGGGAGGTACTGTTCCACGGAGACTATACTAAGGTAGGAACCTATACCGACAATTTTCTTATGCAAACTTGTATACCCCAAATGAAAACCAAATGCCAAATTTCAGCCATTTCGGTGGAATTAGGTGGAATTGTGCTATTAAGGCTATAACCTTCAAATGACCGAAAATCGGATTTTACTGTTCTATGGGGGTTATATCAAAACGTGGACCGATATAGCCCATTTGCAATACCAAACATCCTAGAAATAATAGAAACTTATATACCAAATAACAAAGCTCTATCTTAAAAATTGCGAGCTGTATAATAAAGTCATTGGAATAAAATGAATTCATTGGATCCACAGTCAGAGCTGTACGGCGCATGACCCATCAATTCCACGTTTTGTCTGGTCAAGAAGGCACTGGTTTGAATCGTTCCCTTTTCGAATTTCTCAGGAGACTTCAGGCAAACGAATTGTGGTGTAGCACTCAGAGTTAACCGTCAAGCCGTATGGTCGCCACACAGTCAGTTTTGCCGAAGAAACAGCCGACCATTTGCTTCGAAGGTCTTCTTCCATGAAAAACTTTCGTTGGATTTGGTTCAATTTCGTATACCCAAACGGTCGATTCCTGGCTCCTAAGTATATATCCAAGATTCGTCGTCTGTGACCATCTTATAAGTGTCGTTTGAATGACCGCGATTGTTTTTATTCACAATTTCTTTGTACCAATCCACAAGAACCTTTTTTGAGCGATTTGCCAATTTTCTGGATCTAGCAAGAAAAATCCATTTTTGCGGCCAACCTCACGACCTTCGTTTTTTTGGCGAGTGTCGGCCACGATTGAATTCATTAAACCCGTTTTTCATAGTGCTATAGGATGGTCTTTTATCGACATAAAAATATTTAATTTGATCGTGATTATCCACGTCGAAATTTGTGAAAAATTAAAGGACGAAAATGTTCAAAGTGTTTCAAGTCACTGTAAACAACCCAACACATGGTCGTGTGCAAACTGTCCTGAGTACGCTTAGGCAAAAAACTGCCAAACTTTCCAAAGAAAAATGTCAAATGACGCCTAATTCCCCTCTTGTTCCCCTCGTATTAGTGAAATAATAGAGAAAAATAAATCACCATTGTTTCAAATTGCAAAACAGTGTTAATGTTACATTTTACGGAAAAGTTGCTCCACATATTGAAATGCTTTAATTTCAATGTGGAACAAAGATAAATTATAGCTTTAAAAACTGTACATTTTATTGACACTATTTAACAATTTGTTTGAACACAAAAATTTTCTATGAAAAAAGATCCCTTGTGGACCATTAAATTAATTTGCAAACATTTAATGTTTATATTCGCTACCAATAGTAATACATTTACCAATTACCTCCATAGTTATTCAAATATACGCAATTCCGTTGTAAAATGTTTATAGGCCAATAAACCGATTTAAGTGAAATATATGTTACGATATGGATCAACATTGTCAATACAGCCGTAAGTGGGACACGCAACAATTATTTTTAATTTACTGGGAACAAAAATATAGTCCTCACACTATTGTGTTCTTGTCGCACTCATGTACACATGAACTTTGATGTTGACACAATTAATGTTCTGTTCTAGTTTTTCTGGGCATTTTTTTATATCTGTAATTTTCAGCTTATGGGATGTTGTATGTACGGCTACATGACATTTGTGTATACACTCCGTTTCATGTCAATAGCACATTTCAAATTGCTTTTTGTTACTTCAGTTTAGTCAATATCCGTGGAATAACCTCGGGATAGTTTATGTATCTTGGTTTGTATTTTTATACCCTACACCACTATGTGGGGAGGGTATTATAAGTTGGTTTTGGCCAAAAAGTTTGTAACGCATCGAAATAATGGTCGTAGACCCATACTTATATATACCAAAATGAATGTCTCGACGAGCTGAGTCGATCTGGCTATGTGTGTCCGTCCGTCAGTCCGTCCGTCTGTCCGTCTGTCCATCTAAACCTTGTAATCACGCTACAGGTCGCAATTTTGATCGGATCGTCACGAAATTTTGGATGTTGATGGGGGTCCCGGAGGGGAAGAAGCCTATTGATTTTGGTGATGGTCGGATAATATTTAGGTGTCGGAATGGGCAAAAAAGTTATGTGGATAAAAAGACAACGTTTTTTTCCAGAGCGAATATCTCAGCTTCTATACGGGGTATACCAAAAGCAAAACCTGACAGTAAAAGTAGAAAATATCGCCTTTCTAATGATGTAAAGTAGGTTCTCGTAGGTGATCAAACGACGAAGATATCACAATAGTCGCAAATAAAACCCAACTTTTCATTTTTGCGATTTTAATTATAATGACGATTATCACAGCTTTGGTTGGGGACTTTCCAAAAGCAAAACCTGGCTATGAAAGTAAAAGATCCCATCTTTACAACGATGTAAACTAGGTCGGCGTAGGTGACCAAATAACGGAGATTTCGCAATTGTCGGTAATACATCCAATTTTTCCACTTTTTTGGAAATCACGCTACAGGTCGCAATTTTGATCGCATCGTTACGAAATTTTGAGGGTTAATAGGGGTCACACAGATGAAGAAGCCTATTGATTTTGGTGATGGTCGGATAATATTTAGGGGTGGTAATGGGCAAAAAACTTATTTGGAGAAAAAGACAACGTTTTTTTCCTAAGCGAATATCTCAGCTTCAATATGGGGTATACCAAAAGCAGAACCTGGCCATGAAAGTAGAAAATATCGCCTTTCTAATGATGTAAAGTAAGTTCTCGTAGGTGATCAAACAACGAATATATCGCAATAGCCGCTAATAGAACCCAACTTTTTATTTTGCGATTTTAATAATAATGACGAATATCACAGCTTCGGTTGGGGATCTTCCAAAAACAAAGTCCGACTATGAAAGTAGAAAATCCCATCTTTACAGTGATGCAAATTAGGTTGGCGTAGATGGCCACATAACGGAGATATCACAATAGCCGGCAATACATCCCATTTTTTCATTTTTTTTGTAATCACGCTACAGGTCGCAATTTTGATCGGATCGTCACAAAATTTTGGGGGTTAATGGGGATCCTACAGAGAAAGAAGCCTATTGATTTTGGCGATGGTCGGATAATATTCAGGGTCGGAATGGGAAAAAACTTATTTGGAGAAAAAGTCAACGTTTTATTTCAAAGTTAATATCTCCCTTCTGTAGGAGGTATACCAAAAGCAAAACCTGGCAAGGAAAGTAGAAAATATCACCTTTACAACGATGTGAAGTAGGTTGTCTAGGTGGTCAAACAACAGAGATATCGCAATAGTCGGTAATGCATCCCTTTTACCATTTTTGTGCAATCACAGTACGAAATTTTGATCGGATCCTCACGAAATTTTTGGGGTTGATGGGGGTCTAACAGAGAAAGAAGCCTATTGATGGTTGGCATACATCCCACTTTTCCATTTTTTATTTGGGTTGTACTGTCGATGCACTTAAATGTGTTTCAAAAAAATTGACCTGTGTTAATGAAGACATTCAGAGCAAAGGCGCTAAGCTATCCCAATTTTAATATTTTGAATTTTATTAGTCAAAAGCTTATGAACGGGGGTAGTGGTGTAGGGTATTACATAGTCGGCCCGACCCGACTATAGCCTTGGCTCACTTGTTATAAATTATGTTTCAACAAAAATTTTGGCATCGATAACGTACCGTTATATATTTTATAAATTTTCTTTCAAAAAGCCCAAAATTTGGACGGTTTAAAGTGTTTCATCGGAATAGCTCATTCTTTAATAACTTGAGTATCTCGTTTTTATACCCTACACCACTATGTGGAGAGGGTATTATAAGTTGGTTTTGGCCAAAAAGTTTGTAACGCATCGAAATAATGGTCGCAGATCCATACTTATATATACCAAAATGAATGTCTCGACGAGCTGAGTCGATCTGGCTATGTGTGTCCGTCCGTCAGTCCGTCCGTCCGTCCGTCCGTCTGTCCGTCTGTCCATCTAAACCTTGTAATCACGCTACAGGTCGTAATTTTGATCGGATCGTCACGAAATTTTGCATGTTGATAGGGGTCCCGGAGGGGAAGAAGCCTATTGATTTTGGTGATGGTCGGATAATATTTAGGGGTCGGAAAGGGCAAAAAACTTAGGTGGATAAAATGACAACGTTTTTTTCCAAAGCGAATATCTCAGCTTCTATATGGGGTATACCAAAAGCAAAACCCGACAATGAAAGTAGAAAATATCACCTTTCTAATGATGTAAAGCAGGTGCTCGTAGGTGATCAAACAACGAAGATATTACAATAGTAGCAAATAAAACCCCAATTTTCATTTTTGCGATTTTAATTATATTGACGAATATCACAGCTTTGGTTGGGGACTTTCCTAAAGCAAAGTCTAACTCTGAAAGTAGAAGATCCCGTCTTTACAATGATGTAAACTAGGTCGGCGTAGGTAACCAAATAACGGAGATATCGCAATAGTCGGTAATACAACCCATTTTTCTATTTTTTTGGATATCACGCTACAGGTCGCAATTTTGATCGGATCGTCACGAAAATTTGTGGCTTAATGGGGGTCTCATAGATGAAGAAGCCTATTGATTTTGGTGATGGTCGGATAATTATTAGGGGTCGGACTGGGCAAACACTTATTTGGAGAAAAGTCAACATTTTATTTTAAAGCCAATATCTCTGTTTATTTAAGAGGTATATCAAAAGCAAAACCTGGCAAGGAATGTAGAAAATATCACCTTTACAACGATGTAAAGTAGGTTGTTGTAGGTGGTCAAATAGCAGAGATATGGCAATAGTCGATAATGCATCCCATTTTCCGATTTTTTTGTAATCACGCTACAGGTCGCAATTTTGATCGGATCGTCACGAAATTTTGGGGGTTAATGGGGGTCCCAAAGAGAAAGAAGCCTATTGATTTTGATGATGTTCGGATAATATTCAGGGGTCTGAATAGGCAAACACTTTTTTGGGGAAAGGTCAACGTTTTATTTCAAAGCCAATATCTCTGTTTCTTTAAGAGGTATATCTAAAGCAAAACCTGGCAAGGAAAGTAGAAAATATCACCTTTACAAGGATGTAAAGCAGGTTGTCGTAGGTGGTCAAATAGCAGAGATATGGCAATAGTAGATAATGCATCCCATTTTCCGATTTTTTTTATAATCACGCTACAGGTCGCAATTTTGATCGGATCGTCACGAATTTTTTGAGAGTTGATGCGGGTCCCACAGAGGGAGAAGCCTATTTAGTTTGGTGATAGTCGGATAATATTCAGGAGTCGGACTAAGCGAAAAGCTTATGTGGAGAAAAGTCAACGTTTTTTTATGCGAATATCTCCGCTTCTGGTTGAAGTATTCCAAAAGGAATACCCGTCAATGGAAGAAGAAAATATCTCGTTTATATTGATGCAAAGTATGTTGGCGTAAGTGAGCAAACCGAGATATTGCAAAATTCAGTAATATACAAAATATTTCCATTTTTTGTAATCACGCTACAAGTTGGAATTTTGATCGGATAGTGACGAAATTTTTGGCGGTAGATGGGGGCCCCACAGAGGAAGAAGCCTATTGATTTTGGTGATAGTCGGATAATATGTAGGGGTCGGAATGGGGATAAAATCATTTGGAGACAAATTCAAAGTTTTATTCTTTGTGAATATATCGGCTTCTAGTAGGGGTATTCCAACGGCAAAGCCTGTCAATGGAAGAAGAAAATATTACCTTTACATTGGTGTAAAGCAGGTTGGCGAAGGTGGTCAAACAAGGGAGATACCACAATAGTCGGTAATGCCTCCAATTCTTCAATTTTTTGCAATCAAGCTACAGGTCGTAATTTTAATCGGATGGTCACGAAATTTTGGTTGCTTATTGGGGGTCCCAGAGAGAAAGAGACATATTATTTTTGGTGGTAGTCGGATTATATTCCCTAAAAAATGTTTACCAGTGAAAAGTTTATGCACAGGGGTAGTGGTGTAGGGTATCACATGGTCGGCCCCGTCCCGACTATAGCCTTTGCTCACTTGTTTCTTTATAATATGTTGGCTTAGACCCAGAGCAATAACAATCACCTGATACTTTAATGATTAACTTATCTTAATGCCTTCATTGACCCGTATTATGGAATAGGAGTCGTAGGAATTTGAAGTTTCTCGATCAAAATTTTGCACCATCTCTCTTTATTCCTTCGTTTTTCTTTAGTTTTTTATAAGAAGAAACTGTTTACTTATGCCAAATTTTTAACGTATTATAGACAATTAAAGTGCACAGCTTTCACAAGGTTTTATTTCCCCGGTATTAAAGTCATAGTTCGACCAATTTAAGCGTTTTAAACTTGGAATAGCTTTTATTTATTCCAATTTTAAAGAATCGAAACAGTAGCATTCAAAATTTGCATTTTACTCAAGTTATTGAAGAATGTGCTATTCCGACGAAACACTTTAAACCGTCCAAATTTTGGGCTTTTTGAAAGAAAATTTAAAAAATATATAACGGTACGTTATCGAAGCCAAACTTTTTGTTGAAAGATACTTTATAAAAATACAAACCAAGATACATAAACTTTCCCGAGGTTATTCCACGGATATCGACTAAACTGAAGTAACAAAAATCAATTTGAAATGTGCTATTGGCATGAAACGGAGTGTACATTATCCCTTAACATTGGCTGTGGATCAGATATGCTTTAAGTACAATCATGTTTGTTCATAGTTCCACAAATTTCTATTATTTTCAATCCACAATATTTCCAATGGACAACATTTGAACTTGTTAGAGAAAAATTTGCCAATAAATAAAAACAAGTGAGCAAAAGTTATAGTCGGGACGGCGCCGACTATGTGATACGCTACTCCACTACCCCTGTGCATAAGCTTTTCACGGTAAACATATTTTGGGAGATACTAAAATTAAATTTCTCAGGGTTTTTATAGTACTTTTTGATAGTCGTAACTACTTACAAAATCCCCTACTAACCTATTATTTTAACAAGGACATGTCGCACTGATTTACTAGTTATTCTATGACCACTAGAATAACTAGTTATTCTGCGGCTACTAGAAAAAAAGCTAAACAATTTCTATTTTTAGAACAGTTGAGGTGGAATTTGTTTTCAATTTCAATGCACTTCATATTTTTATTTTATTTCGCACTCTGCTGGATTTGATTGTGCGAACTTCTAAATTTTTAGTCGAAAACACTAGACTCTCCACCACGCGTACGAACATTAAAGGTTGTTTAAACGCTAACATGTGCATCACTATCTGTTCTTTATCTTGTCAACAAAAAGCTCGGGCGCAGACGTTGGGCGTTGAACACACAACCCTAGGATTTGTAGTAGGACACACACGCTCTGTGCCACCCTACTCATAACTCACTAAGAAGTAATATAAGTAGTTATTTTTGTTTACATTACTTTGTAATGGGTTACATAATGACTAACGGATCCGAATTTTTGCTGGGCTCTGTTGATTGACCACCTACGCAAACCTACTTTAAAGCGGAGATATTCGCATAAGAATAAAACCTCGACTTTTCCGCTACAGAAGTTTTTTGCCCAAAAGGCTTATTTCTCTCTGGGATTACTATCAACTCCCAATTTTCGTGACGATCCGAACTATATTGCGACCTACAGCGTGATTACAAGGTTAAGATAAACAGACGGGCAAATGGACGGATGGACACGGCCAGATCAATCAGCTCGTCGAGATATTCATTTTAGAATATATAAGTATGAGAGAAGTCCCCCTTTTTCCGCCTGGGATGTTTGTGGAACAATATACATAAGTAAAGGTCTACGACCATTATTTCGATGTGTTACAAATTTTTGAGCCAAAACCGACTTATAATACCCTCCTGTATTGAAGTAAAATGGAAGAGTTTTTTAATTGTTATGACCGTAGATTTGTTTTTATTATCTGTTGTATATTATTTATACTAGGCTATCGGTCAATGTCTTCTCAACGTTTTGTTGGTTTTATTCCACTTCATCAGGAGATTTAATCATTGAAAATCATACAACAAAAACAATTATGTATGTTTAGAAGATCACAGTGTGGGATGTTAGCACAATACAGTTATTAGTTCAACAGTTTTCTGTTCCATGTTTTCTACCTATTCAGAATCCGAAATACCAACTTACAGCCACTTGAGTTGAAAAATCCCGTAAAAGACTTCACATCGGGCGATATGTTTATTTTCCAATCTGAGAACTCCTTCCAACCTGAGAACAACTACACACAAAATTTCAACCATTTCGGTTGAATAATGTTGCTAAAACCTGATAAATGCCGAAAATCGGGAGGTATCCTTCTATAAAGGCTATATAAAAAAGTGAATATATACCGATTTTTTGTGTAGCAATGTTATATATTCCCAACGAAGACTATATACGCGATTTTAGTTTTTTTTATAAAATAATGCGGTTAAATTCCTCAAACACAAAAAAATGGGCAGTACCGTTCTATGGGGGCTACACCAAAACGTCAATATTGACACAGCACCAAACTTCAGCCATTTCGGTGCGATAATGAGGCTAAAACCTTCAAAATACCAAAATCATTAGGTACCGCTTTATGGGGCTATATGGGCCTGTACTGACAAATTTCTGGGGAAAAGTTTTGTGTAGCCAATTTAACATTAATTTTCAGCCATTTCGCTGTGATAATGAGACTAAAACCTTAAAAATACCGAAAATCGGGAGATACCGTTATTTGTTTGCCATATCAAAACGTGTGTCTGTACTGACAAATTTCTGCAGGAATATTTTGTAGCCCCAGGAAAGATCAACGACCAAATTTGAGCCGTTTCGTTGCGATAATTAGGATAAAATCTTCAAAATACCATCATAAATCGGGAGGCACCGTTTTATATAGACCAATATAGCTCATTTTCAATACTAAGCATCTTTGAAATAATGTAAACATCTGTACCAATTTATAAAGCTCTTTCTTAAATATTGCGAGCTGTATCTTGATTTCAACAGACGGACGGACGCACACTGGTCGAAACCACTGATCTAGCGGCGCGAAAGTTAAAAAATCGAACTATAAAATTGCAAAATATTTTCCATTGTATCGATTACAGACACTTTGCAGACAAAGATTTTGTTTTTTCATTTTTGTTGTTGTAAATATTCACTCAGTTATTCACTATCAAGTACAAGAGTGTTTGTTGCATCAGATTTTAGAAAATTGTTGCAAAACAACTTCATATTTGTTTAAATGTTAATATATATAAAAGAGCTTAGTGATGACTGAGCGAGTGAGTGAGTGAGTGAGTGAGTGAGTGAGGGAGTGAGGGAGTGAGTGAGGGAGTGAGTGACTGACTGGCATATCATCGCCCAGACGAAACCGCTGAAGCTAGAAAGCTGAAATTTTGACTGTGGGTTGCTGTTGGCGTGTATGGGTGAGATAAGGCTGGGTTTTTGGAAATTCGACCTAGAAGGGCACGAAAAGAACTAAAAGGTACTAAATATGGTACCCTTTGTATGAGGCAAACGGGAAGAGCTAGAATTCTGAAATTTGGAATGAGGGTAACTGATGGTGAGTTAGAAAGATGTACCAAAGGGTTTTTGGAAATTCGACCTCTAAGTGTACGAAAAGTTAAAAAATTTAGTACCAGTTGTATATTTTGAACAGATTAAGGTTAAAAATTGGAATTTGGTATCTAAATGAAGGTTGGGAAGTGGTGTTTATAAAAGCAAATGGTTTAGGAAATTCGTACTCATGTGTACGAAAAGTACTAAATGGTACTAAATTTAGTACAATTTGGATTTGGGTGAAAGGATAGAGCTGGAAACCTGAAATTTGGAATTAAGATTACTGACGGAGTATAGGAGTGAGATATGGGGGTAGTTTTGGAAATTCGTATTTATGTGTACGAAAAGTACTAAACGGTACTAAATTTAGTACAACTTGGATGTGGGTGAACGGATAGAGTTCGAAACCTGAAATTCGGGATTAAGATTACTGTTGGAGTGTAGGATTGAGATAGGTTTGGAAATTCGTAAATTATGTGAACGAAAGAACTAAATGGTACTATACTTAGTACAACTTGGATTTGGGTTAACGGAAATAGCTGGAAACCTGAAATTTGGGATTAAGATTACTGTTGCAGTGTAGGATTGAGATATGGGGTAGTTTTGGAAATTTGTACATATGTGTACGAAGAGTACTAAATGGTACTAAATTTGGTACAATTTGGAATTGATTGAACGCATAGGTCTGTAAACCTGAAATTTGGAGTTAAGGTTACAGTTGGAGTGTAGGATTGAGGAAGTTTTGGAAATTCACACTTATGGGTACGAAAAGTGCTAAATGGTACTGAATTTGGTACACTTTGGATTTAGAAGAACGGATAGCGCTGGAATCCTGAAATTTAGAATTAAGATTACTGTTGAAGTGTAGGATTGAGGTTGTTTTGGAAACTCGTACTTATGGGTACGGAAAGTACTAAATTGTACTAAATTTGGTACAATTTGGGTGAACGAATAGAGCTGGTATCCTGAAATTTGGAATTAAGATTACTGTTGGAGTGTAGGATTGAAGTAGTTTTGGAAATTCCTCTATGGGTATGAAAAGTACTAAATGACACTAAATTTGGTACAATTTGTGTTTGGGTGAACGGATAACGTTGGAATCCTGAAATTTGGAATTAAAATTACAGTTGGCCGGTAGGATTGTGGGAGTTTTGTAAAATTTGTACTTATGGTTACGATAGGTATTAAATTTCGTACAATTTAGATATGGTTGAAATCTGAAATTTGGAATTAAAGTTACTGTTAATGTGAAGAATTGAGGTAATTTTGGAAAATCGTACTTATGGGTACGAAGAGTACTAAATGGCACTAAGTTTGATACAATTTGATAACGGACGAACATATACTGCTTGAATCCTGAGATTTGGAATCAATATTAATGTTGTTATCTATATATATAAAAATGGTGTAAAAAATGTATAGTAATTCATAAAATGAAAACGGCTAGGCCGATTTTTGTAAAATTTTTTGTCAGTTATTCGCATTTTCGAGGAGAAGGTCTTTACGGAAGAAAATTTTGGAAAATCCCTCTGGAAAAGTCAGAAAAGTCGGGAAATTGGAAAAATCGAAAATTGAGTTTTTGTATGAAATTTTATTCCTTAAAAGCGAGACGAAGTTCGCCGGGTCCGCTAGTTTTGTATAATTGTCAATGTAGGGTTGAGACATGTGGTTGCCAAAATACGTACCATAAGTTTACGAACATTACTAAATGGTACTCAATTTGTTGTTGGGTGTGGGGACGGAGCTGGAATCTGTATTTTTGAAGTTAGGGTGAGTATTGGTGTGTAACATTGGTATATTTACGAAGAGTACTAAAGAGGTCTAAATGTTGTATCGGGTGTAGTCACGGGTGGAATTTTAAACTTTGTTCTTAGAGTCATTGTTGGTGTGTGGGGTTAAGATATTGCGATGGTTTTGGAAATGCATACTATGAAAAGTAGTAAATGGTATAGTAAGGGGTAAGAAGGAAGTTTTGGAATTTTAGGAGGAGGTTTCGGAAGTTTGTTCTTATGTATTTATATGTAAAGTACTATAATTTAGTATGGGAGAACTGATAGAGCTGGAAATGAGAATGGCGGTTGGTATAAATGGTTGATATAATAAGGTAATTTTTTGAGGTTATACCCACGTGTATGAAACGTACTAAATTTGGCACGATGAACGATAATATAAGTAGTTTTTCAATGCGTACAAATTCTGTAATTTGGTATGAGGCTGAAAACATATTGGAAATACCTAATATTAGGTAACGAAAATGTACTAAATGGTACTGAAATTTGGAATTAAGATTACTGTTGGAGTGGAGGATTTAAGTAACCTTTGAAATTCGTTCTTATGTGTACCAAAAGTACTACATTATACTTAACGTGATCAAATTTGGATTTGGTGAACGCATCGAGCTAAAATCCTGAAATATAGAACTAAGATTGCTGCCGGAGTGGAGGATTGAGTTAGTCATTAAAATTTGTACTTTCGTATGAAATTTGGTACTATAGTTGCTGTTGGTGTGTAGGTTTGAGTTATGGATGTCATTGTGGATATACGTACCATAGAGCTGAAATTGTGAAATTCGGTATTAGGATAGCAGTTGGGGTATAGAGGGGAGATAAGGAGGATGTTTTGGAAATTCATTAAATTTGGTTTTAGGAGACAGATAGGCATCGTTGTTGGGATGTAATTTTTGAAACTATAACCTATTATTAGTACTAAATTGAATACCGTTTTGTTGTTGCATAAAGGGATATAGCTGGAATTTCGAATTTTTGTATTAGGTTCAGTGTTAGTGTTTAGATAAGGAGTTTTTTTTTTTAAATGTTTGTATTAAGTATGGAGGGCTAAAATATTGAGCTGGTGTTGGAAATGCGGAAAATAATAGCAGAGGGTGTGATTTAAATTATAAAAATGAGGGGGTACTTAGTTATATAGCAATAAATTTTCAAAAAATTAAATTTTATAGTGTTTTTATGAGTTGTACGCGCCTGTTCTATAGAGTGCATCTTGTAAACTAGGCCGAACTTAGGTTAGATTTTTTTTTGGGGAATGAAATTGGACTCTCTGTATACGGAATAACCACATTTGGGCTGCAAATAACTGCAAATCTGTTGATGAGTGCACTTTTAAAATAAGGGATTTTGCATGAAATTCATACAAATTTTGCTGTGCATTTGTATGGGAGCTAAATCAAAATATGGACCTATCTTGAGAAATGTTTGCACGGAGGAGTTCTACCCCCGGAGACACTATAATACCATATTATAGCTAAATATGTTATTAGATATGGGATAACAAGTAAAAATTCAACGAATCGGGGGTACCATAAAAGGGGCTACATCGAAACATAAATCCATTTTGAAAAGGTTTTGTAAGAAGATTTTATACGCAGTGAGAACACGGAATGCAAAATTACAGCCAAGTTGGTTTAAAAGTGTGGTCATGATATTCAAAATACTTTTAATTGGGAGGTACGTTTACATGGGGGCTATATCAAAACGTGCACCTATGTCCATAATTTTTGGTGGAAATATTTTGTGACCACTAGGAACCCTAAATACCAAATTACAGCTAATTTGCTACGAAATTGTGGCTTAAATCCTCAAAATACCGAAAATCGGAAGGTACCGTTATATGGGGGCTATACCAAAACATTAGCCGGTATGGTTCATATTTGGTCCACTGTTACCCACAGGTACAAGCTGAGTTTGTGCCAAATTTCAGTGACGTACCTCAATTCGTTTGCAAGTTATTAATTTTGCGCCGCTAGATCAGTGCTTTCGACCACCGTGGGACGGCCCGAATTTGTTATATCGAATTAGAATTTTATGCTGATCAAGAATAAATATACCCAGCAAAAAAATCATTAGCAAATAATGGGTTTTTATAGTACTACTTGGTAGTCTTAACTACTTACAAATCCCATACTAACCCCTTATTTTAACAAGGGTCTGATTAGTTATTCTATGACCACTAGAATTTGAAAAATAAGCTTTGATTTAGCCCCATATAAGGCTCCCGACCGATTACATATATTTTTTATTATTTTTTTTAACTTATTTAGGTATAAGTGGTCACAGAATATCTCCTCCTAAAAATGTGGACAGGAAAGAAAATAATTATTCCGTTTTACATCAGAATATTTTATGGTGGAGGGTATATCAAGTTCGGCCTGGCCGAACTTAACTCTTTTTTACTTGTTTTATGTTATTTTGGTCTCTGTTGGATTTGATCTCGCGAACTTCTGATTTGTAACCGAACACACTACACACTGTGTCACGCGTACGAACATTAAGGGTTGTTAAACCCTTACATGTGCACCACCAACTGTTCTTTATTTTGTGGACAAAAAATTCGTGTGTCGGCGGTTAGCGTTGAACACACAGCCCTCGGATTTATAATCGTACACACACGCTTTGTGCCACCGTACTCATTACTTAGTAAGGAGTAAAATAAGTAGTTGTGCCTTGTGAAATCAGTAGTGCGATTCTCTAAAACATTTTTGGAGTTACCGACAAAAATCGGTAAAATAAAAATGCTTATAATTGCGGTAATTTACGATATTATTCGGTAAGTTAGCGACCAATAAAAAGTAGTCATACATTTCTACCGATAGCCACAATGTAGTCAACTTTTATGTAAACTTTTCATTCATAATTTTGCGTTTTAAAGTTACCGATTTTTCTCGGTATCTCAAAAAATGAGTTAGAGAATCGCACTACAGACCAACGTATTTAACGATTCTGGTTTTACCCCTACCTCCATTCAAAATATCGTATTTCGATTACGTTTTTTTTGCTGTGTTAGCTTTTTTGAATATGTTAGCAAGCCCTTTTCAAGCTTAAGGGTAGTCTTGGTGAACTTCTTACCATAATATTCTCAGCCTATTTTCGTATATTGGGATACGACAAGCAACATGGATGCATGCACATTGTAAATACTTATAAAATATGTGTATGCCTGTTCACAGCATTATGTCTACAGCTGCAACACTTAACTCTAATTTGTTTTCCTAACAAAATGTCTGAATGTTCGATTTGGTCTATTCTGTGATAAGCGTCTACAATTTGGTTATAGATGCCAAACACTTTCCCTCATCAAACATCAAACCTCTTCCACTACGATGTTAATATTTATTCAGAGGCTGGTTGATTGTATTTCCCCAAGGGCCCTTGATTGCATACAACGTTGTTGGTGAATACGAATCTTCACATAACTACGTATGTTGGGTAGTTTCTATAGGAGGATGGGTGGCATGTGTGTATTTGATTGCAAATGCACATACAATGTGCGTAAGCATATGTATTCCTGTAGTTGTAGGAAAATGTGGCATTTGTGAAGTGTGCATGTGTGCATCAAGCAGACGTTAATGAACTATTTTGTTAAATTTTAAATAAAAACCAGTTTTCCCTTTAACAATTATTTATTCCACTGCGTGTAATTTTTTGAGTTATGGTCTCATAGGTTTGAGACCTTGATGTCAAATGGGATCATTTGTCAGGCTCATAACTGCTTAACCGGTAAGAAGTTTGATTTGCTATATTATGGCTTTTGTCATAAGGAACATAAATTGTCAACACATAAAATCCACCTAATTTGACAGCAAAAGTTAATATTAGATGTGTCTTTTTACGTGATAATAAGTAATATTTATTACTAATTTTTAAAATTTTGACAGTTGTAAAAAGGAAAAGTTGCCAAAAAAAGTGTTTCAGCCAAGACACACCAATTGTTTAGAACTTCATTGTTTATATGCTAAAAGCACCAAATAGATTAAAAAAATAGCTCTCCACAAATCAAAATTTCTTTATGGAATACATAAATTTATTTTAAGAAATATTTTTTTTTGAATTCTGGCACGGTATCACACCAATGCACAGTGGATCCACTTGTATGGAGAAAGTGGCCAAAAATATTTAGAGTGCAAAAATCAAGCCAATGCGCCGGTTACAGCTTTGTGCTGCTGCGAACAGTATTTTAAGAAACCTCGAGCGTAACATTCTCCCCCCCTTTCCCCTGTGGAGGGGGTATACGGTAAGAATTGTTTTATGATTTTAATACAAAATGACATGAAAAAAGTCCCGATTATCTTATGATGCAAAAATAGGCTCGGGGAAACAAAACAATCTTCAAAACAACATAAAATCCAACAAATTTAGCGGATTAAAAAAATCAACATTTTTGTCTGAAATTTGATAAAATTTTTAATATAGATCTTATATCGTTGTTCCTGGAAGGCACGTACCGCCAACGCAAGACAAATTTAGAAGAAGATTTCTTCATCTTGCCACTGATGCCAATTATGTTAATGTTCGCGGTCAGATAACAGAGTTATACGCTAATATATTCATAGAAACCCTATTCTAGGGCAGCTTTAGTCAGCGACCCACCATTTGTAGTCTGGCACTAGATGGCAGCTGATTTTAATACTGAATAATCTTAAACCCATGACCTACTTTGGAGAATTATTCCCGAGATGGGCATCATAACTAAAACCTTAGGTCAAATTAAAGTATATGATCGAAATGGCATTACGATATACACTAAGAAAATATGCAGCTAACTAGAATTCCACTACACGCTAAAACACTATTTTTTTAATGAAAATTATCCTTCGAAATCCACAATAATATTTTGCTATACGTATTAGTTTCGCGATATTTTGAATATATTTACTTGCACTCAAAATATAAGTTGTACTCACAACAAAAGATATTAGTCAAATGTTCCGACTTTTGAAGCTGTTCTTAAGAAGATCGCGTTCGAATGAAACAAAAACGAATATATTTTTAAAAAGTTCCATGTCATACATGTCAGAGTTGCCAGATGTTGTACCAAAATTTTGACATTAATTTTTTTATTTTTGGCCAATGGGTGGATCCACTGTGCAATGATAAATCTATATATATAAAAAAGGATGATGTTAGTTACTACGCTTATAACTCAAGAACGGTTGAACAGATTTAGACAATTCGCACCAATTCGGAACGGTCTCATGGAAGAAAAGGATAAAACCTAAAAAAATCGCGAAAATTTGCGAAAAATGTGCAAAAATATTTTTTCAAGAAAGTCAAATTTTCCATAAATTTCTATCGAGCTTCGCGTTTTGAGTATACCTTCACACTAATTTGAACAGTTTTTGGCGAAGATTGTATATGCACTAGAGTTGTGTCGTTCATGAACGAACCGGCTCAAAGGAACGATTCCGTCAAAAGAACGAACGGATTCGTATCCAGCTCATTTTTTTCTATCGTTCATTTAGATCCCCGATGGACGAGTCATTGCTGCTTACAAAATTAACAGCATTGGTTTTGCAGTCAAACTCTAAACAAACGCTGCCTTAGCGCAAGCAGCACAAATTTCCACACAAAACAAACAATGATTCAGAGAGCTACTCTCTCTCAGTAACTCATCTCATTCAGTAGCACATATCGGTCGGTCATATCTTTCTTTTGCATAATTCGTTCATCTGGTTCTTTCATATCAAAACCACCCCCATTAGCACACAAACAAGCAAGTAACACAACAGTTGTGTCATTCGTGAACGAACATTTTCATAAGAACGATTACTTACGAACGACTTCAAAAGAAAATAATACAGTCAAATGTATTGTTGAACAAAAAAGAGCCAACGAACGAAGTAAACGACCCGGATCTTTTTGGTGAACGGAATGAAAAAGATCGATCCGCTCAATGAACGAGATTGCCCAACACTAATATGCACCCAATTGTGAAGCTCCATTGTACGCCTCTGTTTTGTCAATTTTTGAAAGTTGTATAGAATTTTTTATTCCGAATCAAATCGATTTTCATTTATGATGAGGTTATGGCATATAAGAATATCTTTAAACTGTAAGTAAAAACATATTTGAAAGATCAACTTTCGATTTATGCGGTATAAAATTTAAGCTGTATATTGATACTGTTCAGATCCAGTCATGATACTAAAACATGATATCCCCTCTGGAAAGGCGTATGAATTCGATCAGTTTAGTTCCCGCAGAGCTGGAAGGCAATTACAAATGGCCAAATACATACATATGTACACTGGTACTGTTGGTACACTGTATGTCTGTACATGGAAAAAGGACTACATAAGTAGGTAAATACTTATTAAACGTTAATTACTTTGTGATATTAATTTGACTATGTTATTCACGTCGGAAGTAAATATAGGGTGACGAAGTAATCGACAACAGTTACCAGAGCCATTGCATCTAATTTCGAACTTGCAATGCAAGTAGAATTCGGGAGATCACGTTAAACAGAGAAGTCAGAAAAAAGCAGATAACGATCGGATCACTCTGCTCAAAATGTAATTGATTAAAACGCAAATTTATAAAAGCACTACGAGTATATTCAGCATTAAATTCAAATTCCTACGATGGCATTCCTTCCTTCATGTTCAATTGCTTGAGTGAAATATCGTGTTCAGTGGTGAAAACAAGAATTGCAGAAAACCATCCATTATGAAACAAATAGGGGCTTTATGATATTATATTGCTCAACTGTGCTACCAAATATTTTTATTTACATCCCAAAACGTGTTATTTGCCTAAAAAATATATCTTAGTCCCGATTTACAGTTGCCTAATTTGTTCGCGGCTATTGTCAGTTTATAGGAGAGAGAGTCGCGGAAAATAGAAACACTTTGCCTCTCAGTACCTTTTCTCTTCGTCAAACTGACAATTGCCTAATGTGCATCTTTTTCAAAGATCGTCCTAAACAGTTCAAAACAAAGAAATGTATCGGTTTGGAAATTAATTCGTGAGACAATTGTGGTTGTTTCTACAACCTTACCTACTATTTTAGGACCCAAAGACTTGACCACGGCCATTTATGTTACATCTACAAGCTACTAAACCGATTTTCCTAAAATTTTCAGGCAATGCACCCGGTGAAAATAGGATACATATTTCCTTGAATTTCGAAGTGGGCAGGGTATTTTCAGATATTTAAAAAACACTATATCTTTATGAATAAAAATCAAATACCGTCATAACCCAACTTAGATTTTTATGGAATAAAAATTTTATCACGCCCACTTATTTCAACTGAACCGATTTTCCTGAAATTGTCAGGGAATGTACAGATTTTATTGAGTTCCACAGGAGCCGAGATAACTCCCCTATGCGATATTTAAAAAAAAAACGCTATTTTTGCAAAACTTACGCATGTATCGGTCAAAAATTTATGGATTAAATTACAATCTAGGTACATCTTTGGGGCTAAAGATCCGACCAAGCCTGTTTTTTTAATATGTTATATCACCAATACTATTGAAAAGTTTCCATTAAGTATGTAGCAAAAGCTCATTGATTGCCGTTGTTATGTTTATTTTATGAATTTCCCCACGCCTTTCTTTTAAACGCTATATCTATAAGTCAAATTTATGATTATATAGGTTTCAGCATAAATTTTGGGAGGCAATGGGGTTGTGTGTACCCTAGGTACATATTTGTAGCCAAAATAGCGGGCCACAGCCACTTTTTAAATACTTTATATCGTAAAAAGTGATGATCACTCCCACTCTTTTCAATACATTTTTTTTTCAAAACTACTGAACCAAATTTCATGCAATTTTCACAAAATTCTCAGGAATGTTCCGTTGTCCAAAATGTTATAAATTTGTAGACAAATTCGTTTGATTTATAATCGCTATATTTGCTATACTTATGAGTGCATCGACTTGCAAATTAATTTTCTACAGAGCGGCTGTTGCGCACCCGGTAAAGAAAAACGATATATTTACAAATTTCCTTAAATGGTGAGGTTCAACGGCCCATCAGCCATGAAAAACTAACTTTTAACTTAACTTTTATAATTAGATCGCTTTAGCATAAAGACAGGGGACATGGGCGATAATAAATCCTAAACAGCATCAATGGGCGAACAAATCCGACAAAGTCTGTGAGAGAAAAGAAAGGTTACAGTCAAAATATGTTGATAAATTTAAAATCCTCCTCGGTTTGGCAATTTACTAAAGAAGTAAGGTAGAAAATACCTACTTTTGAATTGTCAAGCATAAAGTCCATAAAAATTGTCTTTAAAGCTCATTACGACGGGCCAGCAACGCGGACCGGGGTCTGCTAGTAATAATATAATAATTGTTTCACAAACATCCAATAAGGGACAAGGGATACTTCTCTCATATCAATTAGTGAGTGTACCCCGATCCATATTAGCTCAATGATATGGGACCCAAAGGCTACCTCCGAGTCCGAACGGCGTGTCCTATGACATCACTTGTAGAGAAGTTTTACATGGCTGAAATACTCAGAAAATGTCACCAACATTACTAAAGGGTATTTTGCCACCGTTGAAAATTTCATGTTGCCTGGCTGGCGAATCGACCCATGCTGCAATGTATGTATGTATAAAAATCCAATTGGACAATTAATCCATTAGGGCACCATGTAATTTGCAATAATGCAAAAACTGGAAATGGAAACATGTTAAATTTTATGTTATACGCAGTAGGCCTGTTATCTAGCAGACACGTTACTGCAATTTGCCTCAGGGGAAAGGTCAGTAGCTCTTTTTCCATATGTAGGCTACTTTGCCGGTATATGCCCTCCAGGAAATAAAATATAGACCAAAAATATATTTTTTTTTTATTTTTCATACAAAAGTAATGGTCCATTTCACCCGATATCAGATCATCATCCAAAATTGTAGGCATCTTCTTCTACTTAAACTCTAACCTCGTGCAAAATTTCGTGATTATTGAGCTATAATTGCGACTTCTAGTGTGTTTACGATTATACTGCAAACAAATAACAGGGTAACTCCGTTATCTTATCATGTACACCAACACAATTAACATCAATAACACTGCTCAGACGAAGTTGCAGTTGTTTCTAAATGAAATCGGCGAGTTATTTCCAAATCCGGTCCCGGGTTTTCTCCATCAGCTATTATACTGGATTATATAGTAGACACCCTAAGCATATCCGAAGTACCATATGAAGATCCTATGACTTCCCCCGATAACGTAATTACAGCTTAAAGTACTCAAAATATGCAATTTTTATAAGGTCCGTCGTATATTATCTATGTTTTTTTGATATATACTCACCATAACTATTTCACAAACGATTTGTATCGAGCGTACAACATCTCCTTAATATATTAATGTCGAAAAACCCACAAAAATATTTGTTTGTATCCGAAAATAACGAAAGTCTGGGTTAAACACGTAAAACCCGATTTTGAGCTATTTCTCAAAAACAAGAGCTGATGGAGAAAAACCGGGACCCGATTTGAAAATAACTCGCCGATGTCATCTAGAAACAACTGCAACTTCGATTGAAACAAAAGTCCTGTTGACCAGTGTAATCAATCAAAAAATTGTGGTCCATTTAATCCTCTAAATATCATCTGATCGCCATCTCAAATTGTAAGTTTCTTCTTTGTCATACACTCTTACCTTATTTAAAATTTCGCGTTGATCGGACTATTATTCCGACCTACAGAGCCGCTACAAAATTGGATAAATATTATGTTATTGGTCCATTTCAACTGCTAAATATTTTACGATCATCACCAATAACAAGTAAGCAAAAGTTATAGTCGGACGGGGCCGACAATGTGATACCCTACACCACTACCCCTGGGAAGTAGCATTCAGCAAATCAAAATTCATTTATGGAACAAATAATCTTATTGTAAGAAATAACTTTGTAGATTCTGCTACAGTTTATAGCAGAGTCCGAATGGTGTGTCCTAAGACACCACTTTTAGAGAAGTTTTATATGGCTGAAATACTCAGAAAATGTCGCCAACATTACTAAGGTGTATTTTGCCACCGTTGAAAGTTTGATGTTACCTCGTCACGGAATCGAACCCACGACATTCTGAGTACAAGGAGGATGTGAAGTTGAAATATAGCTCCACTATATGGAATATTATTAGAAGTGAAGATACGTAATGATTTTTTTGCCTTGAGCTTATTAAATATCTCCGAAGTCTATTCTTCAAAAATCAAAAAAATTAAAATTTCCAAGTTTTGACATATCTAATAAGTTGCCTATACATCTCAGTAATGGTGGTGACAGTTTCTGAGTATGTCAGCCATAAAAAACTTCTCTACATCCGATGTCTTAGGACACGTCCTTCGGTCGCGGCGATAAAAATTAGCTCCCTTATCATTGAGCTAGTATGAATCGGGCTGCACTCATTCATATGAGAGAAGCCTCTGTTGCCCCTACTGGGATGTTTGTGGAACAATTATGTATATCATAATACATTTCTAATAAAAGTTCCAAAATTGGAAAATTGGCATTGGCAGCCCCTTCTGATACATCTATAAATTTTCTTTGAATATCAGGTTCCTTTGTAAAAAAAACTAATAATGAGTAGAAATTCAAATAATTTTCAAACAAATGTATGACTCTCAAAAGTATTCATATTTAATTATACGCCAGGAGGGGGTGGGTGCTTTCACCATAATTAATTTTTCAAAAAAATTTTGTTTTCACCAAAATTAATATTTCAAAAAACAAGTAAAAAAGTATCAGTCGACTTTGCCGACAGAGTTATACCCTCAGCCTGTGCAAATTGAAACACTTTTTTCACAAAAAACTTATGTATTTATGGGGTTTCAAAATTTTGGTCGTATGAACCGACAAAAATGTTGATTAGGATTAAAGTTCAAAAATTTTGCGGAAAAGGTACTTAAAGGAATGGACCGACATAGACCATGGGGGTGCCATAGGGGGTTTTTACACCCTTCGGGCTGTTTTCTCAAGAAGTATGGACTTGCCCCTGAAACAACTTTTACCATCGTAATTGAGGCAGCGAATGTAAGTTGCTTCAACAAAAATCAAAGTGATTCAATAGCAGGTCTTAAAGTGAACTTATCCAAAATTTTGTGTGGGGGTAGCGGATGGAGTGGACAAATATAGTCCATATTCGAACCTATGAGATATTATGAGAATGTGTAAAGTATGGACCAAATTGGTCATTCCCATCAAGAGTTATCGTGCGTATCTACGAACTTAAACTAAGTTTGGAAACAACATTACGAGGGCCAAATTTTGGCCGGAATCGGCATATCCGTTCGAGAATTATCTTGCGCTTACACCCATAAACATGGTGTCATAGGGTTTGTTTTTCAACTTTCAGGCTACTTTTTCAGGAAGTATGGACTTGCCCCTGAGGAAACTTGTACCTTCGTATAGGGGATAGTGAATACGAGATGCTACAACAAAAACCAAGGCGATTCGAGAGCAGGTCCTAAACTGAACTTTTCCGAAATTTTGTGTGGGAGGTACTCGAAGGAATTTACCGATTGAGTCCATATTGGAACCTCATCTAAGACTGGTAGAAATTTCATAATGTGCAAAGTATGGACCAAATCGGTTACTCCCTTCAAGAGTAATAGTACGCACAAATTTTCCGAACATTTTCGAACTTTTGTGGGGGAGGTACCGGAAGGAGTGGACCGATATAATCCATCTTTGAACTTGAAGTTAGTTTGGACGAAATATTACGAAAGCCAAATTTTGGACCGAATCGGCAGATCCGTTCGAGAGTTATCTTGCGCTCCAACCACTACACACGGTGTCATAGGGTTTTTTGTAACTTTCAGGCTATTTTCTCAGGAAGTATGGACTTGCCCCTAATAAAACTTACAACGTCGTATAGAGGACAGCGAATGCAACTTGCGTAAACAAAAATCAAAGCGATTCGAGACCAGGTCCTAATCTGAACTTTTCCGAAATTTTGTGTGGGAGGTACCTGAAGGAGTGGACCGATTGAGTCCATATTGGAACCTCATCTATGTTTGGTAGAAATTACAAGATGTGCAAAGTATAGGCCAAATCGGTTATTCCCTTCAAGAGTTATCGTGCGCACAAGTTTTGCGACAATTTTTGAACATTTGTGGGGGAGGTACCGGAAGGAGTGGACCCATATGGCCCAACTTCGAACTTAAATCGAATCTGGACAAATTATTTCGATATCCAAAATTTGAACCGAATCGATTGATCGGTTCGAAAGTTATCGTGCGCACCAGCCAGACAGACAGACGGACGGACATTGCTAGATATACTCAAAATTGTCTGAAACGGATATCGTACAAACATACTTGGGGTCTAAAACCATTATTTCGATGAGGCACATTTTTGGTCGTATCAAAGTGTAAATACCCTCTTTAGCCTAAAGGCTGATGGTATAAAAACTTTAACTGTAGCGACACCGAGGTCATTTTAAAAAAAGGTGGCGAAGCGACCCCTTGCTGCAATATAAATATGTATAAAAAATTCTTTTGGACAATTAATATGCTAGGGCTCCACGTAATTTGCAATAATGCTGGGAATTTCTCTATCATGATAGAGACAAATTGTAGCATGGGAGGAAAATATTTATTCTAAACAAGACCTATTATATATTAGGTAATAGGCCCAGCTACCCAGGAGACACATTATTGCAATTTGCATCAGAGGAAAGGTCAGTTCTTATTCCATATGTAGGCTACTTTGCTTATATATGCCCTCCAGGAAGTAAAATATTAACCGAATATTAAACTTTAATATTTTTCATACAAAAGGAATGGTCCACTTAACCCACCAGATATATGAGATCATCGTCCAAAATTATAGGCATATTCTTCGACCTAAACTCTTACATCCTGCAAATTCTCGTGACTATTGATTTATAATTGCAACCTCTAGCGTGCTTCTTATAACACTACAAACAAATAACTGGATAAATTAGTCTGTAACTCTGTTATCTGACCACGTAAATCAACATAATTGGCATCAATGGAAAGGTCAAGAAATGGCCTTCCAAATGTTATTTACGTGGGCTGAATGTTACCCAGGAATACATATATAAGCCGTATACTAAAATTTTTCACAATTTTCACACAAAAGTTGTGGTCTATTTAACCCTCTAAATATTATCTGATCACAATCTCAAATTGCAAGCTTCGTCTTTGTCATATACTCTTACGTTAGTTAAAATTTCGAAGAGATCGGACTATTATTGTGACCTACAGAACAGCTACAAAATGGGATAAAAATTATGTTTTTGGTGCATTTCACCAGCTAAATATTTCACGATCATCACCAATAAATGTAGGGATCTACTCCGGTCTGAACCCGACCTCCATACAGAATTTCGTGACGATCGGTCCATAATTGCGGCCTGTAGTTTGATTACAATTTATAATGGACAGACGGACGGACGGAGGGACGTACGGACACACATCTCAAAATCACTTTATCTCGTCGAGATATGAAGATTGGTATACCACATTGGGGGTCTCCGACGAATAGTTCGCGGTGTTACATGAATTTTTACCAAAACAAACCCTTTCCACATAGTGATGTAGGGTATAAAAAGTTAAAGGGAATAAGCCTTGACGTTGCGGAAGAGCTTAGTACCTTCGTAAGGTACTAAGCTAAGATCGGCCCGGCCAAATTTAACGCCGTTCTTACTCATTTTTAATTGTTCCACTTTCTTGAGCCATATATTTTACAGTTACTTTTCGAAACAATTTATCATCCTAACCCCATGGGTTTTGTTTAGATGTTATATAAAAAGTTCTAACAATCTTAAGTTTCATTGAATGTTTTTAATTTCATTATAAGCTGTGGGGTCAACAGCAACCACAATTGCAAGCAGTAAAACTATGTGCAAAACCAAATGCCTTAGGCACTTGAAAAACTTTATTCAATTTCTATCAACAACAAATTCGAAATAAAATGCTGTCTGAAATATTTTGCAACTGCATTCATCCACAGGCAGAGTTTTTGTATTTTTGTATGTAGAACAAATTTAGTGGGGACCAGTATTTCTGAATGGACAATGTTTTATGTGTATGCAAGATATGTAAACAATGCCTGCGGCAACGGAATGTGATGAAGCAGAAGAGATTTAAGTTTATGAAATAAAATTACTTTTTGGTTTTTAAAGCGATAAACTCTTATCTGAGTTTAAATTTAATTTGCATACTGGTGATCTTAATTTTTGTGCGGCCTACAGCAAACGACATACTAAAAAATGTGTTACGTTATTCAAACGACATACTACAACAGCAAACGACATACAACAAAAATGTGTTACGTTCTTCATTACATAAATCAGTAAGGAAAGGATCAAAGTCGGTCGGGGCCGACTATATAATACCACCACTGTGAATATGTAAAATATATATGGGTGCTAAATCCAAATCAGAACAGATTTTGATATAATTTTTCACATTTATTTGTAGACCAAATTCCGTCACATAGTCCAAATTTCATCAAAATTGGACATATATTGGGTTTTTCCTGCATCAAATACCTCAAATCGGCCGAAAATATATATGGGAGCTATATCCAAATCTGAACCGATTTCTATATAATTTGGCACACTTATTTCTAGGCTAAATTCCGTCGCAAATTCCAAATTTGATTGAAATCGGATATAAATAGCGTGTTTTGTGCACCAAATGCCTTAAATCGGGCGATGATATATATGGGGGCTATATCCAAATCTGAACCGATTTTTACCAAAATAAATAGCGTTCGTCCTTTGGCCAAAAAAACTATCTTCCCCAATTGTCATGCGAATCGGACAATAAATGCGACCTGTACTTTGTTTACAAAAACACATGGACAGACGGACAGACAGACGGACAAGCGTAAATCGACTCAGAAAGTGATTCTATTTATATCCCTAAAAGGAACTATGGGTCTATCTCATTTCCTTTTGCATGTTACAAACTAATGCACAAGACATAATACCCCTTACCACAAGGTGGTGAAGGGTATAAAAAAACATCAGATTTAGACGGATGAATTTACTAAAAAACAAGAGAAGATATATGTAGATACATAATAGAAGAGAAAAACGTGCTTAGACATTTTGCAAGTTTACTTCGAAAGTTAACCCAATATATTTGGAAATATTGGAGTTAAGATCCCTGGGAATCCACATGATTTGGCATACAGTGAGATAGGACCAAATACCTAAAATGGGCCTATCGGAGCTATACCAAAATCCGATCCGATTTTCAAAATTTTTTGTAGAATTCGATTTTTTGCCACAACAATGAACTGATAAAAAATGTTATCGATTGCGCCACGGTGGCACGGGTTATCGCCATAAAATTTCATACATGAATTTCATTACATGAACAATATGTAATTTCTTTGCTTCTTCAAGAATCATAATTGAAATTTGGAGTTTTTAGTAGTATTTGGCTTGTACCACGGTGCTCTTCAATCAATTTTAAATGGAAGGTGCTTACACCTGGAAAGTTTTTGCGGATTCTGAAACGATAATGTTGATAGATGAGAAAAATCAAAAAACTGAAAAAATCGCCGGAGCGCTTTTTAAATAAATCGCGATTCAAGATGAAATTTTCAAGGGTTTTTTAGGTTTTCACGATTTTGCTGGGAAATCGCAAGTCCTATTGAAATGGGACTAAAGAAGATTATGTTGCTATGAAAATTCTCTATAAGATTGACTTTATCTTCGTAGTTTTTACCGTTATTGAAAAATAAAAGTTCAAATTAGGACAATGAATTGACTGTTTCGCCTCCTTATAAAACAAGGCTGCTCAAAGGGCGCACTTCTCCTGTCGGTGTGTGTCAATTTGCCTAATTTCCGAACCTTCAAAATACCGAAAATATGGTATTGTTCTATGGAGTCTATTTTAAAACAACGACCGAAAAATCATCTTCAATAACAAAATCACCTCTTCTTCTTCATCTGCCAATTTGTGTTCGGATGTTCCCGATTATACAATTACAATTTCGTGTTACTATAATTAACTTAACTAATTGTTAAAATTATTTAAATACATTTTTATTCAATTATCGAACGCCTTCGGTTTCTGGCGGCTTTCAACAGACTTCGTTCCTCTTGCAGACCCGTCCAAAGTCTTAGCAGCTGTATAATTTTCATTAAAAACTCCATCAAAAATTTTGAGAGCTTTGTCTCCTTTTCTGCAGACAGGCAGACGGAGGGACATTGAATTGACATTTTATGCAGATTAAAAATATGTGAACTAGGGTCAAAAATTTTGTTGTATATTTCACAAATATCGAAAATACCACATAGCGGTGTAAAAAAGCAGTTATTTCTTTCATTTCGCCATTACGGCAAAAAGTCGTTCTTAAAAAAGCTATATTTTATTGAATATAATTCTTTTAATCTATTTGACGCACCAAACACGCAATATCGGTCCAGATTTCGATGTAACTCCCATACAAAATTTTGGTCGATTTTAGGTATCTGATGCACCAACACGCTATGAATGTCCAATTTCAATAAGGTTTTTAAGTGTGAGGGAATTGGGAATTGGCGAGATTTGTAAATTGTATGCAGAATTTGGACTAAAAAATGTTCAAAAAAATATTTTGAAAACCGTTCAGATTTCAGGTCATCCTTTGTTAAAAAATATCACATGAGTAGAGATAAGGAGTAACAATAAAATATTGAATCTCTGATTCATTATTTAAGGAAGTGTCTTTGAAGTCAGTAGAAGTCATCATTATAGTATGCGTGTACTTTTAGTTGGAGAAAATCAAGGCTAAAATTATTAAATATTATATATCTGAGAGACTTCTTAGGTGGGATGAGCGAAGGGGAAACATTTACCTATATTTGCTTAAGACATGTCCTTATCCTCATTATTATTATTGGATTAAAAATTGTCTATGCAAGTGGGAGTTACCCTAATAGTAATTTAAGGTGTCGAAACAGCTTGATATATGCCCTTTAAAAAAAGGTTCTCAATCTTAACGTTATTCCTAATTTAAGTCTCTTCTTTAAAGGGGACATTTATGGTGACGATATGGCATTTGCAAATGTCACCCACTTAGGTGTAGTTATAGCAGGAAAGGATTTAGCAGAAGTCTTACCACCTGCACCATACAAAAATACCATAACATAAACTCCATACACGGCACTGTATGTGTAGAGAAAGCCTTCATATCTGCTATACTTATTTATGCATTAAAGTATTTTAAAGAATAATTTCAATATAAGTATTAGGCCGGGGCGATTTGTATGGAAGGAAAAAAGTGTTATCGGGCGCCTGGAGTTTCAGATTCTTGGGATTGTACTGAGCAAAAAAGTCAACTAGACCATATGTCTACGGTGAAAATCGAGCCCCCGGATTTTGACTTGAAGTTTTTTTCAGGGATTTTCGGATATTTTGGCACATAACAACAAAACCACTGATATTTTCGATCCAACACAAAGACAACAATTGTAGCCAAGACAAATAATAAAGAAATGTCTAGTACATCGCAAAAGCATTGGAACGCTCCTTCAGGCAGTTATGGCCTCGAGAAGGTGCACATTTTTCGGAAAATATCGATAAATGACACTGTGCTACAAAATGGGACTAAAATACAGTGGGTGGAAAATCCCTTTCGGAGATGAAAGCCCTTGGTGAGTGTACTAAGAACCCAAAAGGAAATTTTCAACATAGGTCAAGTTTCCGAGATATCGCGTGATTAATGGTTAATTTTGGCCCCTTAATTTGCGAGAAAATAGCCCTAGCAAAATTTGAAGGAATGGGTTCCATGCGATGACGTGATTTCATGGCATCTTTTGCATTGGTTCAAACGAAGTCGTGAAAGATCCGATCTTTTCATTAGCATTTGAACCCATGTAAAGGAAGTCGTGAAAGATCGGATCTTTTCATCAGCATTTGAACCCATGCAATGGAAGTCGTGAAAGATTCGATCTTTTCATCCGCATTTGAACCCATTCCATCGATCCAATAGAGATGAATTTTGTGTTTTTATTTATACATATTTTTCTAAATATTTAGGATTAATAATTTACAATAGGATTTGATGTTGTCGGCGACTCGAAATCACAACAAATGTTGTTAAAACTCTTGTCGTAATGATAATGTCATTGCAAAGGTTTGGTGAAAATGACATGCCAAAGCATTGGTGGAAATGACATGCCAAAGCATTGGTGAAAATGACATATCAAAGCATTGGTGTAAATGACATGCTTTGGATCCAAAAATGAATAGCATCTTTTGGGGTCCACGCTCATATAAAATTCATCGATGAAGATGCTAAAAAGATGACATGCCGGATCACTTTCACCCATGATTGAATGGCATCTTTGGCATCGAAAATTTTGCTGGGAGCTTTATATCTCTGTTAAGCGTTATTGTAGCTTCATTTTGAGATTACATGTCTGCAGTCAAATCGAATGGTGAATCTTTTTGTAGAATATTTCATCCCTCTAACTCAATTCCTTCCATGTCCTTTTCGTCCTTTATTTTTTGAACCGAAGTAAAAGTACCACAAGATGAGATTTTACAGCATCCAAATATTCTACAAAAATTTTGTTCAAAAGATTTTAGGTACGGTTCTCATTGATGACCAATCGATATTTCCCCGTTTTCATGCTCCTTTTGACATTTACCCGTATTTTGTTGAGAAAACTATGTTTTGTTTTTATTTATATTCGTTATTGGTCTGTGGTGCATCTGAAATACTTACCATAAATAGCTCTTGTAATGACGAACACGTTAATAACAAATTTTATTGAAGGATAGATCCGGTTATCTAAACTTATGAACCGGATATTCTGATATCAAAACCGATGTTGTCTTTGTGTTGGATCGAAAATATCAGTGGTTTTGTTGTTATATGCCAAAATATCCGAAAATCCCTGAAAAAAAACTTCAAGTCAAAATCCGGGGGCTCGATTTTCACCGTAGACATATGGTCTAGTTGACTTTTTTGTTCAGTACAATCCCAAGAATCAGAAACTCCAGGCGCCCGTGATGGTGTTCAAATCGCCCCACTCTAATAAGTATAGCATTCCATTATATTTTATCTTGGTCGGGGTAGCGAAGCGCACCGGGTTCACCTAGTATTTTATATAGCATTTCCAGATTAAATTAAACCTTTTCCAAATTAAATGAAACCTTTTCCAAATTAATTGAAACCTTTTCCAAATTAAACGAAACCTTTTCCAAATTAAATGAAACCTTTTCCAACGGAAATGAAACCTTTTCCAATTGAAATGAAACCTTTTCCATTTGAAATGAAACGTTTTCCAAATTAAATGAAACCTTTCTTTTTATTATAATGAACATTAAACTGATATTGATTTTTATTGTTTTAAAATAAAATAATAACATCAATTGATGTTATTATAACAAATATAGTTATAGGTATCATTGTTTTTTAATTATTTATTTTTTGTTTTTTGAGTTATTATTTCACAGTTTTTACTTCAGTCTTAACAATAAAAAACTATGTTTTCCAATAGTCCGGTCAAAATAGACATTGAAATAGCAAAAATTCCCACAAAGCTGAATTTTGGTGGAGAGCTAGGGTTTGTCATTAGAAGCAACGTCCTAAAAGTCCCCATCGATCCCATGTGTGCAAAAAAAATTATTCGGGGTCAAAGGTCAAAATTTAAGGGTTTTTAGGTTTTCGGATTTATTTTTTGAAAACGGTTGATCTAATCAAAAAGTGACTAAAGTAAATATTGTAGACAGAAAAATTATCTGCAATTTTGACCCTTATAATTTTTTTCTTAGAAGGAACCATTCTTGAGATATAGCTGTTCTAAAAAACACCTGATTTTTACGCACTTATAAGGGAAATATGCACATATTCAGACGAACCGGCTAAAATAAGCGCAGTAATCGGGTCTGTCCCCCAAAAATATATATATTTTCTTGAAGAGCGAAGTTATAGCTATCTTCTAAAAAAAATTCCAACAAAATCGGAGTGTGTTTAGTAGAGTTATTCAATGTTAGATTCATTTTATGCAAAAATAGCCCATTTAACCCACATGTATAATCGAATGCCCAACGGGAACGACCCAAACGAAAACTCTCCGATTTTTTTCAAGTTTTGTCCAAAGGTAGGGTTTGTTGCGCTGATTACGGAAATGTATAATTTTCAACGGTTGCGGATCCGGTTCGCCGGTTATTAGACCCGAAAGGCCAAATTTAAAAACCGGGTTAGACCCGGTTCTACTGAACCGATTACTGCAAAGTGGGTATCGTTTGAAAGCTTACGGAAGTATCTAACACATAGTGCCGTTACTTTAAGCGGTTCGCCTCATAATGTACTTACGCGGCCAATTATTTATTTGACCTTTAGATCGAGATATCTCGAAAATGATCAGTCTTTTTTAAGAATCATGAAGACCAATCTTGTAGACAATTATTGAATCTACAACTTTTACTTTAGCGGGCTTTTGCTAAGTACTACCGTTTTTGAGATAAATTAAAAATACTGAATAATGCCTCCAAAAATGACCTTTGACCCCGAATAACTTGTTTTGCACACATGGGATCGATGGGGACTTTTAGGACGTTGCTTCTAATGGCCAACCCTAGCTCTCCACCAAAATTCAACTTTGTGGGAATTTTTGCTATTTCCCCCTTATACGCATGTCTATTTTGACCGGACTACAAACCTTAAAAATGAAATACGGAAATTGAAAAATACTTTAAAAACAGCCTCAGTCGAAATAGAACGAGCCTAAAACGTAGGAGTTAAGAAAAAACAGGCTCGGTATTTTCCAATATGGATACTTCAACAAAGGGAACATTTAATATTTATAGAAGATAGTGGATTTAATCTTCAGATTGTGCTGCCTACATTATAAGATCGATATGTAACTCGAATGACAGTAAATAAAATCGGGGGTTTTGTGTACCATAATATAATTTCAAGTTTAAGTATGAATGCAGACAAATTCAAACAATTTATAGAAGGTATTTTGAGGAAGATTACACCAGACTTAGAAAACTCGTTTCTGATAATGGATAATGAGCAAATACGTAAGAGGAATGACATAAGAACTTTATTAGAATTAAACAGATATCAACTTAAATTCCTGCAGCCATATTACCAAAGTTCGACCGATTTAGAATGCATTTTTAAAAATAAAATGCTGCACAACAACTGAACTCCGCGATCCTTCATCTGACCATAACATAACTGAGGCTATAGAGCGCAGCATTCAACAGAAAAATCCACAAGATTGTTCGAACTGGCCGTTGTATTGAAAGTTTCCCAAGCAGACAACTGAAGGGACTGACTACGTAAGAAAAGTATTATGTTAACATAGTCAATTGATATATTTCTCATTTCCAGATCTATATTTAACAAAACCGTCAAGAATTTCAGTTTACGTTTTTCGTTTATTGATTTTTGTCGGTAAAGGTAAAAATGTGATACAAAATCCCACTACTGTAAGATTTATTCACAGATACATACCTATATAACTACCCAGCAAACCAATCGTACCGACTTCGTAACGAAATCGGAACAAAATGTCGGACGTATCGTCCGAAATCGTAACGATATCTTAACGAAAGTTGTATGAAGTGGTTGACATAATTTCGGAACAAAATGTCGCAGCGACATCGGATCGATTTCGGTCCGATTTCGTAACGAAATCTGAAGAAAATCCTTAAGAAATTCGGAAAGGAAATTTCTATCCGACATTCGTTCCGAAATCTGAACGAAATCGGTACAAAATCTGAACTATTTCCTCTCCGAAAAATCGTTTAGAAATCGGAACGAAATCTGAACGACTTTGCTTCCGAAATTGTTCAGACGTGTCGGACATCAGACATTTGGTTTGCTGGGTATTTATACCCTACACCACTATGTGGAGAGGGTATTATAAGTTGGTTTTGGCCAAAAAGTTTGTAACGCATCGAAATAATGGTCGTAGACCCATACTTATATATATCAAAATGAATGTCTCGACGAGCTGAGTCGATCTGGCTTTGTGTGTCCGTCCGTCCGTCCGTCCGTCTGTCCGTCTGTCCATCTAAACCTTGTAATCACGCTACAGGCCGCAATTATGATCGGATCGTCACGAAATTTTGGATGTTCATGGGGGTCCCGGAGGGGAAGAAGCCTATTGATTTTGGTGATGGTCGGATAATATTTAGGGGTCGGAAAGGGCAAAACACTTAGGTGGATAAAAAGACAACACTTTTTTCCAAAGCCAATATCTCAGCTTCTATATGGGGTATACCAAAAGCAAAACCTGACAATGAAAGCAGAAAATATCACCTTTCTAATAATGTAAAGTAGGTGCTCGTAGGTGATCAAACAACGAAGATATCGCAATAGTAGCAAATAAAACCCCAACTTTCATTTTTGCGATTTTAATTATATTGACAAATATCACAGCTTTGGTTGAAAATTTTCCAAAAGCAAAGCCTGACTATAAAAGTTGAGGATCCCGTCTTTACAATGATGCAAACTAGGTCGGCGTAGGTAACCAAATAACGGAGACATAGCAATAGTCGGTAATACATCCCATTTTTCTATTTTTTTGGAAATCACGCTACAGGTCGCAATATTGATCGGATCGTCACGAAAATTTCAAGGTTAATGGAGGTCTCACAGATGAAGAAGCATATTGAATTTGGTGATGGTCGGAAAATATTCAGGGGTCGGAATGGGCAAACACTTATTTGGAGAAATATCAACGTTTTATTTCAAAGCCAATATCTCTGTTTCTTTAAGAGGTATATCAAAAGCAAAATCTGGCAAGGAAAGTAGAAAATATCACCTTTACGGCGATGTAAATTAGGTTGTCATAGGTGGTCAAATAGCAGAGATATGGCAATAGTCGAAAATGCATCCGATTTCCGATTTTTTTGTAATCACGCCACAGGTTGCAACTTTGATCGGATCGTCACGAAGGTTTAGGGGTTAATGGGGGTCCCACAGAGGAAGAAGCCTACTGATTTCAATGATGGTCGGATAATATTCAGGGGTCGGAATGGGCAAACACTTATTTGGAGAAAGGTCAACGTTTTATTTCAAAGCCAATATCTCTGTTTCTTTAAGAGGTATATCAAAAGCAAAATCTGGCAAGGAAAGTAGAAAATATCACATTTACGGCGATGTAAATTAGGTTGCCATAGGTGATCAAATAGCAGAGATATGGCAATAGTCGATAATGCACCCGATTTCCGATTTTTTTGTAATCACGCCACAGGTCGCAATTTTAATCGGATCGTCACGAATTTTTTGGGAGTTGATGCGGGTCCCACATAGGAAGAAGCCTATTGATTTTGGTGATAGCCGGATAATATTTAGGGGTCGGAATGGGGAAAAACTCATTTGGAGACAAATTCAAAGTTTTATTCTTTGTGAATATATTGGCTTCTTGTAGGGGTATTCCAACGACAAAGCCTGTCAATGGAAGAAGAAAATATTACCTTTACATTGGTGAAAAACAGGTTGGCGAAGGTGGTCAAACAAGGAAGATACCACAATAGTCGGTAATGCATCCAATTCTTCCATTTTTTTGCAATCAAGCTACATGTCGTAATTTTGATAGGATGGTCACGAAATTTTGGTTGCTTATGGGGGTCCCAGAGACAAAGAGGCATATTATTTTTGGTGGTAGTCGGTTTATATTCCCTAAAAGAAATGTTTACCAGTGAAAAGCTTATGCACAGGGGTAGTGGTGTAGGGTATCACATGGTCGGTCCCGTCCCGACTATAGCCTTTGCTCACTTGTTTTGTTTTAATTACATGAATTGATGTTAACATTTTAATTTAAAACAATAAAAATCAATAATAGTTTCAAGTTCCTTATAATAAAAAATAAAGGTTTCATTTGATTTGGAAAAAGTTTCATTTCAAATGGAAAAGGTTTCATTTCAATTGGAAAAAGGTTTCATTTCATCTGGAAAAGGTTTCATTTCCGTTGGAAAAGGTTTAATTTAATTTGGAAAAGGTTTCGTTTAATTTGGAAAAGGTTTCATTTAATTTGGAAAAGGTTTCATTTAATTTGGAAAAGGTTTCATTTAATCTGGAAATGCTATATATGTCAAGTTTATTATGTTTGGTTTTGTCTTTTTTTTTTTGTTTTGTCAGCGGCTGAGGGTATATCTCCGTTAGCAAAGTTGACTGATACTTTCTTACTTGTTTTATAATAATCTGAAAGGGACTTACAACAGATTACTGTGGTCATTTTGAAAGCAAAACGTAATATGTTAGGCAACCATTGGCTTTCAACATTCTTTATTGGCTTATTTGCCATAAAACTTTTTTAGTCCTTAATCAAAAGTTCTTGCTTATTTTTGACAGTAAAATATTTATACCCTATACCACAATGTGGAAAAGGGTATTATAAGTTTGTTTTGGTAAAAATGCATGTAACACCGCGAAATATTCGTCGGAGACCCCCAATGTGGTATACCATTTTTCATATCTCGACGAGATAAAGCGATTTTGAGATGTGTGTCCGTCCGTCAGTCCGTCCGTCCGTCCGTCTGTCCATTATAAATTGTAAACACGCTCCAGGCCGCAATTATGGACCGATCGTCACCAAATTTTGTATGGAGGTCGGGTTCAGATCAGAATAGATCCCTATTCTTATTGGTGATAATCGTGAAATATTTAGCGGGTAGAATGGACCAAAAACATAATATTTATCCAATTTTGTAGCGGCTCTGTAGGTCTCAATAATAGTCCGATAAACGCGTAATTTTAAATAAGGTAAGAGTATATCACAAAGGAGAAGCTTGCAATTTGAGATGGCGATCGGATAATATTTAGAGGGTTAAATGGACCAAAACTTTTGTGTGAAAATTGTGAAAATTTTTAATATACAGCTTATATCTTAATTCCTGGAAGTGACATTCCGGACAAGTGAGATATACTTGAAAGTGGAACGCTTGACCTTTCAATTGATGCCAATTATGTTGGTGTGCATGATCAGATAACAGAGTTACAGCCTAATATATCCCGTTATTTGTTTGTAGTGTAATAATAAACTCGCTAGAAGTCGCAATTATTCATCAATAGTCACGAAATTTTGCACCGGGTAAGAGTATAGGTCGAAAAAGATGCCTACAATTTTGAATGATGATCTGATATTCTTTAGCGGGTGAAATGGACCATTACTTTTGTATGAAAAATATAAAAATTTTATTTTTGGTCGATATTTTAATTCCTTGAGGACATATATATTTCGCAAAGTAGCCTACATATGGAAAAAAACTACTGACCTTTCATCTGATGTAAATTGCAATAAAGTGTTTGCTAGATAACGGGCCTACTGCCTAATATATTTTGGGTTCTGTGTAGAGAACCACATTTTTATACCATGCTACATATTGTCTCTCCAATAATTTATGTAACGTCACGAAATATTCGTCCTAGACCCCTTATTTGGTATGCCAAAATTCATATCTCGACGAGATAAAGCGATTTAGCGGTGTGTGTCCGTTCATTAAAAATTGTAAACAAGCTTAAGGCAATTTGAACTTCAATAACAAATTTTTTAAGGATATTGTGTTCGGGCCTGAATAGAAATGATTAGTTTTTGGTGATGATCGTGAAATGTTCAGGGGATGAAATGGACCAAAAACAAAATTTTAACCAATTTTGTAGCGGCTCTGTAGGTCAAAATAATAACCCGCAAAATTTTAAACAAAGTTTGAGTTTATGACGAAGAAGAAGCGTACAAACCAACGTGAAGATCAGATAATACTTAGCGGGCTAAATGTACTGAAACTTTTGTGTGAAATTGGTAAAAATTTCAATAACGTAGCGGTTAAACAACGGAAGTAGTAGTACTACATAAGTGGGTTTCATTACATTTTAGTTTGTGTGAACTAAATTTTCCTTTCCTGCTACAAAAATGTCTTTGTCATGCTAGATAACTTTTTGGTTTTGGTCATAAGTATTATACATTACATCTCTGATATTTGATAATCAAATTTTCACAATCATTGAAAAGAAGTTCCGTGGAGAGCGATTGTCCAGGGATAGTGGTATAGGGTATCCCATGGTCGGCTCCGTCCGACTATAGACTTTTCTTACTTGTTTTCTTATCATTTAGCAATTACCATAAAATCCAATAGTTTTTCTTTATGCTTCATACCTTTGAAAAACATCCAACACTTGTTCTCACATACTTTCACGGCTTGCTTGCCTGTTTTCTTAACTAGCGCTCTATTATTCTCGACCAACCATCTTAATCGTTCTAATTAAAATGCACAGCAACGCCCTCATTTGGAAATTCCGTTTGCGTATCTGTTAATTTGCTGTTAATTGGTTTTGGAGTGTTTTCTTGGCGGATCCGTTTCGTTTGGTAAAACTATGTCAACCCTTTTGTACTCTGTGGCAAGTAAAGGTTAAATGCTTGAAAATCAATGGTGGAATAACGACAAGTGAAAAAACAGGCAGGCATATAGTTTCAAGCAATTAGGATTTTTATCGTTAATGCGTGCTCAGGCAATTGAACAAGAACAGAGAACAATTACAGAAATAGCGATGTTGTTTTACTTCAGAATTTTTACTGGGGGAGGCATTTATGCTTAAACTTAAAAATTTTAAAAAGGGCTTTAGTGATTTAAAATAAGTGTTTGCACATATAAAAATGGTGTATTTATATTTAATTTTCAAGCTTCTAGCTTCAGCTGTGTGAGCTATGATTTGTCAGTCAGTCAGTCATCACTAAGCTCTTTTATATATTAAGATGTTAAACTAAGTTTGAAAGATATTTTTGAAAAAGATTGAGAATTATCTGGCACGCTAGTTATTTTAGTATGTGCCGCCACGGGTTTTTTGAGCTTTTGGGCGATCAGCTCAGGAAGTATGGACTTACTCCGGAAATAAATTGTACCGTTGTAATGGGGATCGTGAAACCATCCTTCTTCAAAATAATTCAAATAGATCCGAGACGAGTGCTCAAACTACACTTTTCGTGAATTTTTTGTCGGAGGTACCAGATACATAACTGGATGAAATAATATGCGAGAGTTATCTTGCGGATTTGCCATTTAAGTTGGTGCCGTTAGAGTTTCATGGACCTTTTAGGCCATTATCTCAGGAAAAGTGGACTTGATCCCGAAAAAATTTAACTAATGTAAAAGGGGCCGCAAGGGCAACCTGCTGAAAAAATTCAAAACAATTCGAGAAGTGCTCTTAAACCACACTTTTTCCGAATTTTGAGTGGCAGGGGATCTTGAAAAGTTTCTAGCCTAATAATGAAAACGAAAATATTTACCATCAAATATAGTTTAATTGTTTTCTTAAGTAGTCTCCAGCATTATTTATACACTTTTTCATGCGCTGCAACCAATTGTTCAAGCACTTTTTCCACTCCTATTGAGACACCTCCATTGTCTGGCGACGAAAATCGTTGACCACCGTTGTCTAATTGCCTAAGCCCAAAACTTTTCCAGTCCCCTATGTACATATTCAAACCCGATCTATATCTGGAAGGAATAATACAATGTGCAAAGTTTGGAACAAATCAATTGCTCGGGATTGCTCAGTATATCAGCGCTGTCCGTTCACCTAAATCCAAAGGTACGCTTTTCCAAACTATCTCCATTCCTCAATCCTACGCTACGAAAGTAATATTTATTCCAAATTTATATATCCGTTCACCCAAATCCAAATTGTACAAAATTCAGTACCATTTAGTACTTTTCGTACCCATAAGAACGAATTTTCTAAAACTGCCTCAATCCTACACTCCAACAGTAATTTTAATTGCAAAATTCAGGAGGCCAGCGCTATCCGTTCACACAAATTGGAATTGTACCAAATTTAGTACCATTTATAAGTTTCGTACACATAAGTACAAATTTCCAAAACTATCTCCATATTTCAATCCTATACTCCAACAGCAATCCTTATTCCAAATTTCAGAATTTCAGCTCCATTCGTTCACCCAAATCCAGATTGTACCATATTTAGTACCATTCAGAGATTTTCGTACACATAAGTACGAAAAGCCAAAACTAACTCCATATATCAATCCTACACTCCACCAGTATTCAGGATTCCAGCTCTATCAATTCACACAAATCCAACGTGTACCAAATTTAATACAATTCAGTACACATAAGCACGAATTTCTAAAAAGTATCTCAATCCTATACTCTTGAAAAACCTTAATTCCAAATTTAAACATTCCAGCTCTATCCGTTCATTCAAATTCAAATTGAACAAAATTTGGTACAGATTAGTACCTTTCGTACACATAATTACGAATTTCCAAAGCTACCTCGATATCTCAATCCTTCGCTCCATATAAAAACCGCTTTCCACAAATCAAAATTTCTCTATGGGACAAAAAAACTTATTGTAAGAAATAACTTTGCGGATTCTGACATCGTATCACACCAAGCTTAAATAATAATATAATAATTGTTTCACAAACATCGCAGAAGGGACAAGAGAGTCTTCTCTTATATAAACAAGTGAGCCAAGGCTATAGTCGGGTCGGGGCCGACTATGTGATACCCTACACCACTACCCCTGTTCATAACCTTTTGACTAATAAAATTCAAAATATTAAAATTGGGATAGCTTAGCGCCTTTGCTCTGAATGTCTTCATAAACACAGGTCATTTTTTTTGAAACGCATTTAAGTGCATCAACAGTACAACCCAAGTAAAAAATGGAAAAGTGAGATGTATGCCAACCATCAATAGGCTTCTTTCTCTGTTAGACCCCCATCAACCCCCAAAATTTCGTGAGGATCCGATCAAAATTTCGTAGTGTGAATGCACAAAAATGGAAAAAGGTATGCATTACCGACTATTGCGATATCTCTGTTGTTTGACCACCTATGACAACCTACTTCACATCGTTGTAAAGGTGATATTTTATACTTTCCTTGCCAGGTTTTGCTTTCGATATACTTCTTACAGAAGAGAGATATTCATTTGAAATAAAACGTTGGACTTTTCTCCAAATAAGTTTTTTTTTTGTCACATTCCGACCCCTGAATAATATCCGACCATTATCAAAAATCAAAAGGCTTTTTCCTCTGTGGGACCCCCAATAACACTCAAAATTGCGACCTGTAGCGTGATTTCCAAAAAGTGGAAAAATTGGATGTATTACCGACTATTCCGATATCTCCGTTATTTGGATACCTACGCCAACCTGCTTTACATCATTGTAATGATGGGATTTTTTACTTTCATTAGCAGGTTTTGCTTTTGATATACCCCTTTTAGAAGCGGAGATATTCGCTTTGAAATAAAACGTTGACTTTTTCTCCAAATAAGTTTTTTGCCCATTCCGACCCCTGAATATTATCCGACCATCACCAAAATCAAAAGGCTTCTTTCTCTGTAGGATCCCCATTAGCCCCCAAAATTTCGTGACGATCCGATCAAAATTGCGACCTGTGGCGTGATTACAAAAAAATGAAACAATGGGATGTATTGCCGACTATTGTGATATCTCCGTTATGTGGCCACCTACGCCAACCTACTTTGCATCACTGTAAAGATGGGATATTCTACTTTCATAGTCAGACTTTGTTTTCGGAAGATCCCCAACCGAAGCTGTGATATTCGTCATTAATATTAAAATCGCAAAAATAAAAAGTTGGGTTCTATTAGCGGCTATTGCGATATATTCGTTGTTTGATCACCTACGAGAACCCACTTTACATGATTAGAAAGGCGATATTTTTTACTTTCATAGTCAGGTTTTGCTTTTAGTATACCCCATATAGAACCTGAGATATTCCCTTTGAAAAAACGTTGTCTTTTTATCCACATAAGTTTTTGCGCATTCCGGCCCCTAAATATTATCCGACCATCACCAAAATCAAAAGGCTTCTTCATCTGTGTGACCCCCATTAACCCTCAAAATTTCGTGACGATCCGATCAAAATTGAGACCTGTAGCGTGATTTCCCAAAAAGTGGAAAAATGGGATGTATTACCGACTATTGCGATATCTCCGTTATTTGGTCACCTGCGCCTACCTTGTTTACATCATTGTAAAGACGGGATCTTCTACTTTCATAGCCAGGCGTTGCTTTTGGAAAGTCCCCAACCAAAGCTGTGATATTCGTCATTATAATTAAAATCGCAAAAATGAAAATTTGAGTTTTATTTGCGACTATTGTGATATCTTCGTTATTTGATCACCTACGAGAACATACTTTACATCATTAGAAAGGTGATATTTTTACTTTCATAGTCAGGTTTTGCTTTTAGTATACCCCATATAGAACCTGAGATATTCCCTTTGAAAAAAAACGTTGTCTTTTTATCCACATAAGTTTTTTGCGCATTCCGGCCCCTAAATATTATCCGACCATCACCAAAATCAATAGGCTTCTTCCCCTCCGGGACCCCCATCAGCATCCAAAATTTCGTGACGATCCGATCAAAATTGCGACCTGTAGCGTGATTACAAGGTTTAGATGGACAGACGGACAGACGGACGGACGGACGGACTGACGGACGGACACACATAGCCAGATCGACTCAGCTCGTCGAGACATTCATTTTGGTATATATAAGTATGGGTCTACGACCATTATTTCGATGCGTTACAAACTTTTTGGCCAAAACCAACTTATAATACCCTCCCCACATAGTGGTGTAGGGTATAATGAGTGAGTGTACCCCGATTCATATTTGCTCAATGATATGGGACCCACAGCTTATCTCCGAGTCCGAACGGCGTGTCCTAAGACACCACTTGTAGAGAAGTTTTACATGGCTGAAATACTTAGAAAATGTCGTCAACTGCGTGTTTCTGACTACACTATAAACAAATAACTGGATATATTAGGCTGTAACTATGTTATCTTATCATGTACACCAACACAATTAACTTCAATAGAAAGGTCAAACTTTCCTCTTCCAAGTATAGCTTACTTGCCCGAAATGTCACTTCCAGGAATAAAGATATATGCTGTATATTAAAAATTTTCAGAATTTTCACACAAATCCAGAAAAAACAAGTAAGAACAGTCTATAGTCGGACGGAGCCGACCATGGGATACCCTATACCACTATCCCTGGACAATCGTTCTCCACGGAACTTTTTTTCAATGACTGTGAAAATTTAATTATCAAATATCATGTAATGTATAATACTTATGACCAAAACCAAAAAGTTATCTAGCATGACAAAGACATTTTTGTAGCAGGAAAGGAAAATTTAGTTCACACAAACTAAAATGTAATGAGACCCACTTATGTAGTACTACTACTTCCGTTGTTTAACCGCTACGTTATTGAAATTTTTACCAATTTCACACAAAAGTTTCAGTCCATTTAACTCTCTAAGCATTATCTGATCTTCACGTTGGTTTGTACGCTTCTTCTTCATCATAAACTCAACTTTGACCTATAGAGCCGCTACAAAATTGGTTAAAATGTTGTTTTTGGTCCATTTCATCCCCTGAGCATTTCACGATCTTCACCTAAAACTAATCATTTCAATTCTGGCTCGACCCAACCTCCTTAGAAAAATTCGTTACAATTGGTCCATAATTGCGGCCTTAAGCTTGTTTACAATTTTTAATGGACGGACACACATCGCTAAATCGCTTTATCTCGTCGAGATATGAATTTTGGCATACCAAATAAGGGTCTAGGACGAATATTTCGTGGTGTTACATAAACTTTTGGAGAGACAATATGTAGCATGGGATAAAATGTGGTTCTCTACACAGAACCCATTATATATAAGGCAGTAGGCCCGTTATCTAGCAAACACTTTATTGCCATTTACATCAGAGGAAAGGTCAGCAGTTTCTTTCCATATGTAGGCTACTTTGCGAAATATATATATCCTCAAGGAATTAAAATATCGACCAAAAATAAAATTTTTATATTTTTCATACAAAAGTAATGGTCCATTTCACCCGCTAAAAAATATCAGATCATCATGTAAAATTGTAGGCATCTTTTAGATCTATACTCTTACCCGGTGCAAAATTTCGTGACTATTGATGTATAATTGCGACTTCTAGCGAGTTTATTATTACACTACAAACAAATAACGGAATATATTAGGCTGTAACTCTGTTATCTGATCATGCACACCAACATAATGGGCATCAATTGAAAGGTCAAGCGTTCCACTTTCAAGTATATCTCACTTGTCCGGAATGTCGCTTCCAGGAATTAAGATATAAGCTGTATATTAAAAAATTTCACAATTTTCACACAAAAGTTTTGGTCCATTTAACCCTCTAAATATTATCCGATCGCCATCTCAAATTGCAAGCGTCTCCTTTGTCATATACTCTTATCTTATTTAAAATTTCGAGGCGATCGGACTATTATTGCGACCTTCAGAGCCGCTAGAAAATTGGATAAATATTATGTTTTTGGTCCATTTCACCCGCTAAATATTTCACGGTCACCACCAATAAGAATAGGGATCTATTCTGATCTGAACCCGACCTCCCATACAAAATTTCGTGACGATCGGTCCATAATTGCGGCCTGGAGCGTGTTTACAATTTATAATGGACAGACGGACGGACGGACGGACGGACAGACACACATCTCAAAATCGCTTTATCTCGTCGAGATATGAAGATTGGTATACCACATTGGGGGTCTCCGACGAATATTTCGCGGTGTTACATGAAATTTTACCAAAACAAACTTATAATACCCTTTTCCACATTGTGGTATAGGGTATAAATAGGGATCTATTCTGGTCTAAACCCGACCTCCATACAATTTCGTGACGATCGGTCCATAATTGCGGCCTGGGTACCTATTCTGTAACTTTTTAATAACTTTACTCATTTTTTTATTTTACAACAATTTCATTTGTTTGTTTTGTAGTTGTTACAAAAACAAAAAGAAATTTTTACAACTTTTTAATCGACGAAAGTTACAGAATAGGCCTACTGGAGTTTGATTACACTTTATAATTGACAGACGGACGGACACACATCTCAAAATCGCTTTATCTCGTCGAGATATGAAGATTGGTATACCACATTGGAGGTCTCCAACGATTATTTCGCGGTGTTACATAAATTTTTACCAAAACAAACTTATAATACCCTTTCCACATAGTGGTGTAGGTTGGCTTCAACTCATTTTCCCCCATTTTATACCCTACATCACTATGTGTGGAGGGTATTATAAGTTGGTTTTGGCCAAAAAGTTTGTAACGTATCGAAATAATGGTCGTAGACCCATACTTATATATACCAAAATGAATGTCTCGACGAGCTGAGTCGATCTATGTTTGTTCGTCCGTCCGTCTATCCATATAAACCTTGTAATCACGCTACAGGTCGCAATTTTGATTGGATCGTCACGAAATTTTGGATGTTGATGAGGGTCCCACAGAGGAAGAAGCCTATTGATTTTTGATGATGGTCGGATAATATTCAGAGGTTGGAATGGGCAAAAACTTCTTGGGAGAAATGTCAACGTTTTATTTCAAAGCCAATATCTCTGCTTCTTTAAGAGGTACATATATCAAAAGCAAAACCTGGCAAGGAAAGTAGAAAATATCACAGTAGGTGGTCAAACAACAGAGATATCGCAGTAGTCGGTAAAGCATCCCATTTTCCGATTTTTTGAAATCACGCTACAGGTAGCAATTTTGATCGGATCGTCGAATGTTTTGAGAGTTGACGCGGGCTCTCAGAGGTAGAGGCCTGTTAAGTTTGGTGATAGTCGGATATATTCAGGAGTCGGAATAAGCAAAAAGCTTATGTGGAGAAAAGTCAACGTTTTTTCTTATGCGAATATCTCCGCTTCTGGTAGGAGTATTCCAAAAGGAAACCCCGTCAATGGAAGAAGAAACGATCTCCTTTATATTGATGTTGGCGTAAGTGGGCAGACAACCGAGATATCGCAAAAAGTCAGTAATATATCCATTTTTTTCATTTTTTGTAATCACGCTACAGGTTGAAATTTGGATCGGATAGTTACGAAATTTTGGGGGTAGATGGGGGCCCCACAGGAGAAGAAGCCTACTGATTTTGGTGATAGTCGGATAATATTTATGGGTCGGAATGGGGAAAAACTCATGTGAAGACAAATTCAAAATGTTGGCGAAGGTGGTCAAACAAGGGAGATACCGCAATAGTCGGTAATGCATCCAATTCTTCCATTTTTGCAATCACGCTACAGGTCCTAATTTTGATCGGATGGTCACGAAATCTTGGTTGCTTATGGGGGTCCCAGAGAGAAAGAGACATACTATGTTTGTTGGTAGTCGGATTATATTCCCTAAAATAAATGTTTACCAGTGAAAAGCTTATGCACAGGGGTAGTGTTGTAGGGTATCAAATGGTCGGCCCCGTCCCGACTATACCCTTTGCTCACTTGTTTTTTAGTCGTATTATGTACATTAATCACAAAAACATACGATTATATGCAAGTATATAATGAAAAATTTATTTTGCATTTGAATGCTAAAGCATTCACTTCATCCTACGTCACCATGAAAATGAATGCTAAAACATTCACGTCGCGAACGTGTTAAGCTTTTAAACTGAACTTTTAGTCTTTATTTAGTTGGCCACCACTGTATAGTGGGGTTATTACTTCTTTACAACCTGATATCCTATTTCCATTTTTTATGATATTTTACCTAAGATTCGATAAAAAAGCTTCAGCACAAAAAGCTTTTAAAATTCGTATTTTCCGGACCTTTTTGTCAATTGTTTGAAGTTACTGTAAGCAGATACATATATCACTGAAACAAGCTTTATGGCCACACGACATAACCAACATGAAGAACCGTTTGTTTCTTACTAATTTTATCATCATATCATATATAGATTAATTCCATATATCATATCAATTTAAAGAGGTTTTGTGCGGGACCTTTTTCAATATTTAAATGGATTAAACATTATTTTTGGTCATTAATATTCAATACGTAAGGGTGCCACCGTAGTACAATGGTATGCACACCAGCCTTGCACGCTGAAGGTCGTAAGTTCGGTTCCCGACTTTGGAACATCAAACATTTTTCAACGGTGAGAAAATTTTAGTATTTTTTTCACAGATATAAAATTTGAAATTGGTTTTGGGGAACCTTTTTAAATTTAAATGGAATGAATCTTATTTTTTCATTAATAAGCAAAAGTTTATTCATTCCCGCTACTGGAAATCATTTTTGGGGAAAAGGTCAAAAGTCATAACCCTACTGCATATACACCTTATAGGGTTGCAAATGGTTATTTCAATGCGTCAATAACGAAAAAACAAATTTAAGCTATATTCGCAATTTGTTATTTGAAATGTAGACTCTCAAAAATAATAATCTTTACAATTGTGGATGCACGATTGCTTAGACGCCACAACTCTACTTGAGACATTGTAATTAAATCTTGAACGTTTCATATCTCTCATGTTCGCGTTTAGTTATCTTCCGGTTTCAGTAGTTTACAGCGCCTTTTTGGGCTGTCGTCTATAGATAATTGCTGTGGCATTGCATTTGCGGCAGACATTTTTATTATCCTCCCAGCTGCTGCTAAAAACTTTTAGATGTTTCGAAAGTGCAAACTAGTATTAAGATTAAGTTTAGTGGAATGCAGTTTTCTGTCTGCAAAGTTTTTTGTTCTTACATTTCCGTAATAGCTGCTAGAAATATAAGAGATTGAATCTGCACTTGCGCTTAATATCACTGGGGTTATTGCTATTCAATATTCCTTTATTTAATTTTTTAAGGACATACAAACATGTTTTTTTCGAGTTATATGTTTGTCAGGGGATAATGTCACCAGCTATAAATAATGTTAGGATTTATTATCGCATAGTTTAGTAGAAACCAGTACTATTTTCTATTTCATTCCAAAAAACTGCCCACTCAATATTTTTCGCATTATTTACATTAAAATCAAATTAAAATTTTAACACATTTTTCAAACTCTAATTAACTTTTGTACATGTATTTATTGTTCACATTCCTTGAAGATTTCTTCATCTCACTCCTCACATATAATATTAAAGTAAATTCCTTGGAATATTACAACCTGATTTCAACAATGGTAAACATTTCATTAATATTGGTCACATGAATCCTGCGGCTGTTGACTTTGGTGTTGAAACCACAACAGAACTGAACAAATTCATCATCATCGTCGTCATCATGTGGTGTCTTGACTGTAAGTGACAACATGGAATTTTGTCTGTAATTGCAATACAACCACTACCAAAGAATACCTACAGATTGCTGTGATGTATCCTTAGGATATCACCATTACACACAGCAAGAGCATGATATAGCAAGAACGACAATAGCAGCACCAGCAACAATGGCAACAGATGATGAAAATTGTTTACTTACAAAGATTAATGTTATATTTCTAATATTGTTTTGATAGATATGATGCTGCTAATGTCAGTGTTGATGGTGATATTATCAAGGGAAGAAGAATGTACGTTAATGATATATTCTTAAGACTTGTAGAGATATCGGGCATCAGGTGTTTGAAAAATCCAAACGTTATTGCATGCATTTAAAAATGTTTTTCTTTGTATTATTTGATTTTCTATGTTGTCATCGAAATGTGAAAGTTAGGTTAGTTTTTATGTCATCGCAATTTTCACAAGTTGGATTAGAAACACAACATTCTTCTATGATTAGTTTGTGATTTGAAAATGTACAATACCATTTAAAAATAACGATTTGTAACGTAAATGGTACGTACATACGTTCACGCAGAAAAATATACTTACTTAGCTGGCTTATTACAGAACATTTGTTCTATAAGCCGAACTAAGAAAATATCTGTTTACTGGTACGCTTTCTAGAATACCGCACTTTTTCGTCTCTTCATCCACTTGTTAGTTCCATCTAAGCTTAGGCCTGCCAATTCTGCTTACATCGCCATGTGGCACGTATTTTACGCCTTTTTAGCGGGCTCATCATCGCTCATTCTTATGAAATGGCTTAACCGACGCAATCGTTGCATCTCGAAACGTTTATCTATCGTTGTATCTTTGCCGTTTATAGCAGATACAGCTCGTGGTTCATACGACATCGATATTCACCGTAAACGCAGATTGGTCCATACATCTTTCGAAGAATTTTTCTCTCAAACACACCAAGCACTGCCTTATCTGCCGAAGTAGCATCTGTTGGCCAACACTTTTCTTCTTCGTATTTCTCAACTGATGTTGTTGGTTGTGTTTACGGCGGTGCGGAGGTAGACGAAGTCCTTTACTACCTCAAAATTATAGGAACCAACGTCAACAGTTGGCCCGATCTCTATGGACGCATTACGCGTCGACAGCATCGCAGTTTACCGCCAGATCCACTTTAGTAGATTCCCTTTCGATTTTTGCAAAGGTGTCAGTTACTTCCTTTACCGATCGACCCATGATGTTAATGTTGTCGGCATAAGCAAGTAACATATGGCAGTTCGTGTATATTGTTCGGCGTACAGAAATAAAGCCCCAAGAAATAACGCCCCAAACGGGAATGAAAATGGACCCCAATTTTTGGGGTGTTTTTACAATTTGAAAAATTGCCCCAATACAAAAAGGCCCCAAACTAGGAAATTTGGCCCCAAAAAAATATTGCAATTATGCCCAAAATTTCATTGGGGCCAAAATGCATTTTTAAAATTTGGGTGCATTTGCAAAATGCATTATCACTCCAAACAACGAAAATGCAATTAGGCCCCAAAGTATGCATTTACGTCCCAAAATATTTATTCACTTAAATTTGGGGTGTAAATGAAGCCCTAAATTTGGGGTGTAATTTCAAAAAATATTTTTAAAGATATTCATTCAATAGTTTGTAATATGTTACTAATTGATGACTGTACTTTTTACGATTGTAGCATGTTAAAGCCACCTAGGAAACAAGCTCTTATTTTCAAGTGTACTAGCAGGCGTCTATGAATGTGATAAAAATTAAAATTTTAAATAAAATTAAAGACGATTGCGTAGGAATCGCAAAATCTTTGGGAAGTGGATCGTCGGTATCAAGTACCGTTCGTAATGTTTTTCAGAAACATTGTGATAAGTGAGTATTTCTGTACCAATTTCTATATACATATATGTATGTATATATTTTTATAGTTTTCAACAAGAATCACAAAGTATATATTTTAACAAAATACAAAGAAGTTTGCATCACATCGTTAGCAAAAAGTTTGTGCCGGCTACAAAAACTCCCCAACAAATAGTTGAAGCATTCATGCTCGAAAAGGTGTGGACAAATTTCGGTCTGACCAAAAACCAAACAAACCCGAGACAGACTTTAACTACTCCATATCTCAAAATCAAGTCAAACAGAATTAGAAAGAAATGGAAAGTAGCTGAAGAAAAATATTTAAAAAAAATAATTTAAAAAATCAAACAGAAGTAGAAAAAGCGGAGAGTAGCTGAAGAAAAATATATTTAAAAAAATCGCGCGATTTTTTTTAAATATATTTTTCTTCAGCTACTCTCCCTTTTTTTCTAAATCTGTTTGAATGCATTTGGAATGAAAAATATATTAGAAAAATCGCGCGATTTTTTTAAATATATTTTTTCTCTCCAAATCAATTCAAACAGAATTAAAAAAAAATTGAGAGTAGCTGAAGAAAAATATATTTAAAAATCGCGCGATTTTTTTAAATATATTTTTCTTCAGCTACTCTCCCTTTTTTTCTAAATCTGTTTGAATGCATTTGGAATGAAAAATATATTAGAAAAATCGCGCGATTTTTTAAATATATTTTTTTCTCTCCAAATCAATTCAAACAGAATTAAAAAAAAATTGAGAGTAGCTGAAGAAAAATATATTTAAAAAATCGCGCGATTTTTTAAATATATTTTTCTTCAGCTACTCTCCCTTTTTTTCTAAATCTGTTTGATTTTTTAAATATATTTTTCTTCAGCTACTCTCCATTTCTTTCTAATTCTTTTTGACTTGATTTGGGGGGAAAGAATATATCTAAAAAATCGCGCGATTTTTTAAATATATTTTTTCTCTCCAAATCAAGTCAAACAGAATTAGAAAGAAATGGTGAGAAAAAATATATTAAAAAAATCGCGCGATTTTTTTTAGTATATTTTTTCTCTCCAAGTCAAGTCAAACAGAATTAGGAGAATAGCTGAAGAAAAAATATATTTAAAAAATCGCGCGATTTTTTTAAATATATTTTCCTTCCTTCCTCTGTAAAAAAGGAAAAATAAATGCCTTAGCATTTTTAAATAGGATGGTGTTTGAAGAAAACGCTATATGCACAAATATGCTCCCAATGGAAGATGAGGTATATAAATTAAACATTGTTAATAGGTGTATCTTTTTTACTTTCTTAATGTTGCTGAAACATTTTTTCAGCAGCTTTTCCTTTACACAACTGTCAAAATCTGCAACATTAGTAATAATTATTACCAACTAGCTGAACCCGGCGCGCTTTGCTGCCCCGACTACGATAAAATATAATGGAATGCCATAATTATATTAACGTTTTTAATATTTTATCGAATAAATATAGGAGATATGAAGGAGTTATATACCTATTCAGCGTTGTTATGGAGCTACTATGGTATTTTTTAAGTTTCAGGAGGTAACACTCCTTCGAAAGCCTTTCCGCCTATAAGTATTCCTAATGATTTAGATATATCATAATAAAACATAAATCTTAAGAAGTCTCTCAAAGATATGATACTTAACAGCCTTGGTCAATTCCTTCCCAACTATAAGTACTTCTGTAAATAATGATGACTTTTACTGACTGCTAAGTCTTCAAAATTTCATTGAAATTGAACATACGTAACAAAAACATTAAATTGACCGAAAATATATATGGGTAGCTATATTCCTATATGAACCGGTCTCGATATAATTTGTCATTTTTATTTTTAGACCAAATCCCGTCTTACATTCACATTTTGTGCATAAAATACGGAAAATCAGCCGAAAATATATATGGGAGCTATATTCTAATTTGAACCGATTTCGGTATAACTTGTCCCATTTATTTCTAGAACGAATTGCGTCACGCTTTTCAAATTTCAGTGAAATTGGACATATGTAGTGTGTCCAAATCTGAACCGGTCTCGATAGAATTTGGCACATTTATATTTAGGAGCAATATCCAAATCTGAACCGATTTCGATATGATTTGGCACATTTATGTCTAGACCAAATCCCGTTACGCATTCCAAATTTCACAGAAATTGGACATAAATAGCGAGTTTGGTTCATAAAATACAGGAAATCGGCCGAAAATATATACAGGAGCTATATCCAAATCTGAACCGTTTTCGATATAATTCGGCACATTTATTTCTAGACCAAGTTCTGTAACACATTCAAAATTTCAGCGAAATTGGACGTATATAGGGTGTTTAGTGCATCAAATGCGGAAAATCGGCCGAAAATATATATGAGAGCTATATCCAAATCTGAAACGATTTCGATAAAATTCGGCACATTTATGTCTAGACCAAATTCCGTTACACATTTCAAATTTCAGCGAAATTGGACATATATAGCGTGCTTGGTGCATAAAATACAGAAAATCGGCGAAAATATATATGGGAGCTATATTCAAATCTGAACCGATATCTATATAATTTAGCACGTTTATTTCTAGAACAAATTCCGTCAGACCCTCCAAATTTCAGCGAAATTGGACATATATAGCGTGTTTGGTGCATAAAATAAGGAAATCGGCCGAAAATATATGTGTATGGGAGCTATATCCAAATCTGAATCAATCTCAATATAATCTGGCACATTTATTTCTAGAACAAATTCCTTGAGAAATTCAAAATTTCAGCGTAATTGGACATATATAGCGTGTTTGGTGCATAAAATAAGGAAGTCGGCCGAAAATATAAGTGTATGGGAGCTATATCCAAATCTGAACCGATTTTGATATAAATTGGCACGTTTATTTCCAGACCATGTTCCATCATACATTCCAAATTTCATCGAAATTGGACATAAATAGCATGTTTGGTACATAAAATAAGGAAATAGGCCGAAAATATATGTATGTGGGAGCTATATCCAAATCTGAACCGATTTGAATATAATTTGGTAAATTTATTTCTACATCAAATTCCGTCACGCATACAAAATTTGGAGATTGTATCTGTAACAGTTCTAAAGATATTTGCATACAAAATCTAAATTTTTTGGAGGTACCTCCGGTTTTGATGCTTTATCTCCAGATCAACGCGAAATTTCATAAAATGATATAGCCTATTTTCTTTCCAGGCCATGTAGCAATGTAACCTAAAAATTTCAGTAAGATCTGTTCTGCGGTTTTCGAGTCTATAAGGCACAAACAAACAAACAAACAGACAAACAAATTTCAATTTTATATATGGTAACATGGGGCGCCTTCGCCCCGTTTTTATTCAAAATGTTCTCATACCGACACCGTTCAAGTTTTCTCAAATATTATTTTTGGTACAAATATTAGCGTATCTTGGCTTTATGTTTTGGTATATAAGTGGTTATAATTTTGTCTTTAAAATATTATTTTTGAGAATTTACAAAATGTCTAAAAAGTGGCGAAGCCTCCCCACCCAGGGGGCCGCTTCGCCATCGAAATGGAAAATTTTCCAACGGATTCTAAAACTGTAATTTACCATACTTTTTCCTTAAATATCAACATTATGCGAAAAAGGAACATGTTTTCTATTGAATAATCAAAAATGATTCTAAAATTCACAAATAGTAACCGATTCTAGCGGTTAATTGAAATAGGTTCCCTGAATTTAGGTACAAAAATCATAATATAACCAAAACAAGATACGTTTATGATTTGATTTTAACTTCACATTATAGTGTGGTATATCTATGGCATAAAGAATTGAAGTTAAATATGACAAATTTCTGACATTAACCCACCACACCCCTATCATGGCGTAGGCGCCCCACCCCCAACATATCTCATAATATGAATATATTGACATTTGTTATTGTTTTTTTCATGCAAATTATTGGGATTTCTATTGTTCAGTAGTTGTCTTCTAACGGTATAAAATATGTTTTTGATATCACAAAAGGTAAAGAAGATATCACAAAAAACATTTGCCATAATTATTTTTCCCAATACCCTCAAAACACAAAACCGCGTGCGTCCGCTATCAAGCTTATGACACAACTGCCAACTTTTGGGAGATGATATATCTTCATTAAACTCACAATTTTGCCTTTAACGGATTTTTTCTAGCACTTGTATTTGGGGAGAACATCGGCGATGGCGTACCCGCCCCAGTGGCGAAGGCGCCCCATGTTACCATATATAGATTATTATTACTTATCATATAATTTTTTGAATTCTATGAAATAAGGGTTTACTTTTGCTTATTATTACTAAAAATTATTGTTATTTTGAGTCCTTTATTTTTTTCGCTTTTTTCTTAATAAATTTTTCGAAATTGCACCCCATTTTTTGATCATATCTTTATAAAAACTTTAGAAAATGCACCCCAATTTCTTGTTTTTGTTAAACACTAAAATATATTTAGGCCCCAAACATGTGCAAAAAGGCCCTAATGAAAAATTCAATTAGGCCCCAATATTATTTAGACCCCAATTTGATTTTCAAATTTTCGATTTACTTGTTGTGAAGACAATTTGGCCCCAACAGTTAAATGAAAAAAGGTCCCAAAAAGACGAAATTAGACCCGAAAAGTTTTGTTGTTGTTTTTCATATACCTGTTTGGGGCCTATTTTCATTTTCAATTTGGGGTGTTATTTCCTGGGGCCTTATTTCTGTACGCCTATTGTTCCACTTCTTTTGACCTTCGCGTCTCGTATGACCTTCTCCAGCAGGATGTTGAAAAGATCACACGACAGGCCATCGATTTGTCTGAATCCTCTTTTGGTAATAAACTCTTCGAAGAGGTTCTTTCCTATTTTAACTGAGGACCGAGTATCAGTTAATGTCATTCTACAAAGCCGAATGAGCTTTCCAGCAATACCAAAATCAGACATGGCTTGGAACACCTTTGATTGTATAGGGCTGTCGGAGACTGCTTTGTAATCCTCGAAAAGATGGAAGGTGTCGATCTGCATTTCCTGGATCTTTTCCAGGATTTGTCTCAAGGTAAATATCTGGTCAATGGTGGTCTAAAGCTGCACAGATAGGGTCCAATAATTTCATTGACCATAGGCTTTAGTCTCTCACACAATATGCCAGATACTATCTTATATGCAATATGGAGCAGACTCACGCCCCTGTAATTGGAGCACACAGTCTTATCTCCCTTCTTGTGGACTGGACATAAGATGCTCACGTTCCAATCGTCGGGTACGCGTTCTTCCTGCCAGATGGTGCGTGTCGCCTCCGGTTTTGAACAGCTCGGCTTGCAAGCCATCGGCTCCTGCTGCATTATTATTCTTCAGCCGGTTTAGTGCTGTCTTTACCTCAGCCTGGGTGGGCGGTATACATTCAATACCTTCTTCTGGGATTGGATCTGTGGTATCTTCGCCGTCATCGCTACTATCGGATACCAATAGTTTAGAAAATTGTTTCCATAACCTGAGCACACTATCTGTATCAGTTACCAAATTACCTTGCTGGTCTCTACAGGAGGATGTGCCTGTACCAAAGCCATCAGTTCGATTTTTTGCTCTTTGGTAGAACTTTCGGACTTCATTCTGGCTCCTGTAAATCTTGATTTTTTTCACACTCCCGCGTTTCCATTTCTCTCTTTTTCAACAACAACAAGGTAGTGGTCCGAATCTATGTTTGCTCCTCGGAACGATCGTACATCCAACACGCTCGATGAACGCCTTCAATCTATCACAACATGATCAATTTGATTATTTGTTCTTTGATCTGGAGACAGCCATGTGCCCTTTTGAATATCGAGATGCTTAAATCTGGTACTGCTAACTACCATGTGTTTTGCAGCTGCAAAGTCTATTAGCCCATACCATTGTCAGATGTTTCACTGTGGAGACTGACTTTCCCGACTGTTGGGTCAAAGATATTCTCCTTTCCAATTTTGGCATTAAATCGCCTAGAATAATTTTAATGTCATGGGCAGGGCAACGGTCATAAGTTTCTTCTAAGCGCTCGTAAAATATATCTTTGATCTTTTCGTCCTTGTGTTCAGTGGGGTCAGAGCGCAAATAAAGCTGAAGTTGAAGAATTTAGCTTTTAATGGAATTACATTGAGTCTTTCATTCACTGGGGTGAAGCTTGAGACTAGATGTTTTAATCTCCGACCAACTACAAATCCGCAACCAAACGCATGCTTTGTGACATGGCAGCTGTAATACAGTGTGTCACCTTTAGGTGTTGTTGTGACGCCTATGCCAATCCATCTTATTTCCTGTGTGGCAGTAATGTCGGCCTTGTACTTTTCAAGTACATCTGCCAATGCGTAAACTAAACCTTCTCTATAAAGATTGCAAACATTCCAGGTGCAGATTCGCAGATCATGGTCCTTAAAACGCTTGCGGGGTTCGGCAACTTTAGAGGGGTGAGTTTTTCTTTTCTTTCGTTTTTTCATAGTAGGCTACCGGGTATTAAAGGCAGCTCCCCAGGTAACACCACGGGGAGGTCAGTGTCCACTTAAGATGAAAGAGGGACCAAGATAAATCCTGGGCTTTGCCATGTTAAAGCCGGTCAGGACCGTTCCTTGGTATCTTCCATCACGTCACCCCACAGAAAAATATATGTTAGTAATATGTTTGCAACATTTTATAACATATCTCAATTTTATTTGTTTGGGTACCAACATATTTTTTATGTTAATACAAACTTGTTATGGGTGTAGGGAAGATATTTGTCAAAGAGCGTAACAACAATCAATTGTCGTTGGTTGGTAATGGCATCACTTGAGAACGGTTAGATCGATTTGGATAGTTTTTTTATTGAAATATTAGCCATTACCCAACTTAAGTTTTTATGCAAATAAAATTTGACCACGTCCACTTTTACGCCCACTTTTTTAATTTTCTATTTATATATTTTCTACAAAAACTACTGAACTAATTTTCCTGAAATTTTCAGAGAATGTACAGCGATAGCATCCGGTGAAAATAGGCTACACATTTTGTTGAATTTCGGTAGGGTCAGGATACTTAACCTATTTCTTTAAAAATGCCATACTTACAAGAGGAGAGACAATTGTGGTTGTGTCTCCGACCTTACCTACTTTTTAGGACCCACGCCCACTATTTAAAATATGTTACATCGTGAAAACTTATGACCACGCCCACTCTTTTCAATACATTATTTTTTCAAAACTACTGAACCTTATTTCATGCAATTTTCAGAAAATGTTCAGGAATGTCCCGTGGTCCAAAATGCTATATATTTTCAGACGAACTTCGGGCCATATTGTTTTATAATCGCTATATTTGCTAAACTTTTGAGTGCATCGGTTTGCAAATTAATTTTCGAAACAACGTTGGTTACGCCCCGATCAAGAAAAACGATATGTTTACAAATTTCCTCAAATGGTGAGGTTCAACGTTCCATCAGCCTTGAAAAACTAAAAAAATACATAAGTCTAAATAAGCGGGAGATTTAGCCTTAACCATTTTTTAAACTTCTTTAATTGGATCGCTTTAGGATAAAGACAGGGGATATGGATAATAAATCCTAAACAGCATCAATGGGCGAAAAAATCCGACAAAATCCGTAAGAGAAAAGAAAGTCTACCGACGAAATCAGTTGACAAATTTAAAATCCTCTTCAGTTTGACAAGCATAAGGTCCATAAAAAGTTGTCATTAAAACACAAAACGACGGGCCATCAACGCGGACCGGGTTCTGCTAGTTTTATAATAAAGAGCTGTGTGTATAGTGCAATAGAAGACGCTGAAGCGACGACGGGAGGGTGAAAAAGTTTGTTTTTGCTTGGGCCAAACGCTGGTATGTCGTCCTTTGTTGTTGTTGTTGTTGCGATTTATTCTTCCACAGGCTGTCAATTTTTCTGTAACTCACAGTTAACCAACCTAGCAAGCGAAGAGGAAAAGAAAAAATTTTATGAATTATTTTCTTTTCTTCAGTTTCCCCAAGACAATAGTTGAGTAAAGACGGTAAAGTTAGTGAATAAATCAGAGTTTTGTGTTTTTTAAGTAATGGTGAATTTTAGTAAATTCATAATATAATCAAAAAAGTTGAATGAAAATACTTTATTGGACAAAGAAGAAATCGCATTTAATATCGATAATCACATTAGTACATTTTTTATATACATACATATATTTGAAATATGGATATACTTATTTATTACATAATCATTTGATTCCATATACCGGTTTCCCGTTCATAATTTTAATTTTGAGAAGAATGTTTGCACCAAAACAATTATTTGTTTGCAGGAGCCAAAAATATGTTATGTTAGGGACTGTTGCAAACATATATACATATGTATGCTTGCTGCAAAATATGTTTGTGACATATGTTAGAGAGGCCTTATTTTCCTCCGTGTACGTACATATGTATGTTTCTATAACCTCAACACAAATTTTATCACAAAATATAAACTCCCACAAAAATACACATAGTGGCCAATAGATTGCAAAATTAATGCCGGAATCAATAAATACATCATTACATACGTATGTATGAATGTTCATGTATGAAAAATTGTACAATTGAGTTATACAAATTGAGTCAATGCACATCACTCAGACCGCCAATCAAATCTATCGAATGTTGGTGCAAGCGAACATCTGTCAATTACACAATGGTTTGGGATAGTTAATACCGCACAGAATTTAGTGATGATTTAGAAAATTTTAAATTTCACGTATAATTGTATTATTAGGAAAATGTTTAAGTTTATTGAATTTAAAAATTTTGAAAAACTTAGAAAATAACCACACAGGTGATCTTGACAGCATAAACACACTAGATAAAAAGGAAGTGGTGAACAAGAGGTATACGTTGGAGAGTTTGAGAATACAACAAAAAACGGATCGTGCAATAAACAGAAAGGAATCTAAAGACAGCGGCAATGCAATTTACACATTAGCAATATTCTAGTTATATTTAACTTTCTGTGATTGATAGTAATGTGATATTTTATTTCAATTTTTGATTATTTTTTCCAATTATGCTGAAGTAAAACTGACGAGAAAGTATCATATGTACCATTTTTATACCCTCCGCCATAGTATGGAGGGTATACTTAGTTTGTTTTTACGTTTGTAACGCATTGAAGTACTCATTTGCGACCCTATAAAGTATATATTTTCTTGATTAGGGTAAAATTCTGAGTCGATCTATGCATGGCCGTCCGTCCGTCTGTAATAATCACTATAGCATCCACAAACATGGGGACAGCACGCTGAAATTTTGGGAAAATGCGTATTTTGTTTGCAGGCAGGTCAAGTTCGATGATGGGCCGTATCGGTCCACGTTTTGGTATAGCCCCCATATAACGATACTCCCCGATTTCCGGCGATTTGACGTTTTTAACTACATTTTCAGACCGAATTAGCTATAATTTGACATGTATGGTTCCTAGTGACGACAAAACTTATATTCAAAAAATTATGGTCCATGTTTTGGTACAGCCCCCATATTACGGTACCTCCCGGTTTTCGGTATTTTGAGGATTTTAGTTAAAAATTTTTACCGAATTGGTCACCACACTTCTCCACCAAAAATTGTCAACATAGGTACCTCACGATTTTCGGTATTTTGAGGATTTTACCTAAAATTTTTAACCGAACTAGTGGTAATTTGGCATTTGAAGTTTTTAGTGGTCAGCACACCTCTCCACCGAAAATTATTGACATAGGTCCATGTTTGGATATAGCCCCCATATAACGGTACCTTCCGACTTTCGGTATTTTCAGGATTTAGGCTACATTTTTTTGTCGGAATTACACGTAATTTAACATTTGAGGTTCCCTACAGTCACGAAACATCTTCACTAATTGTATTCACAAATTATATGGGTATGGCACCCATATAACGGTACCTCCCTATTTTCGTTATTTTTATGGTTTTATTTTTTTTTTTTTTTTTGACTTTTTACTTTTTTTTTTTACTTTACTTTTCCCTGCAGACACGAAACTCTACCAAAAATTTTCGACATAGGTCAATGTATCGGTATTGCCGGTATTGAAACGATAACTCCCTAATTTCAGTATTTTGAGAATTGTATCTACATTTTTTACCTAAATAGCGATAATTCGATATTTGAGGTTCCCAGTGGTCACAAAACTTCTAAGCCAAAAATTGTCAATGTACCTCCCTATTTTAAGTATTTTGAGAATTTTAGCTTCATTTGTTGGCCGAACTGTCTGTAGTTTGAAATTTGAGAGCTAACAAAAATTCTACAAGAAGGATTGTTAATTTAGGTCCATATTTTCGAATAGCCCGCATATATTGTGAGGATTCTAGCCACAATTTTTAACCGAACTAGCTGTTATTTGACATTTGACGTACCTGATGATCACAATCCACTAGAAATATTCTAGACCTATGATGAATATTTCTAGTGGATAGTTTTGGTATAGCCTCCATACAACGTTACTAGAGTTTTGAGCTCCGGAACGAGCAAGTTTTAAAGAACTATTCTTGTATTTATATAGTTCTGCTAAGTCTAATCTAATTCCGTTCTCATGCATTCGATTCTTGTGTGAAATCATAGAAATGAATTATATAAAGATGATGTTCAGACGAACAGATAACTTTGTATCCAACATTAACCTTATTTTTGCCAGAAATATGAATTTAATTGTACGACAACACCTATCGAGTGGCTTTTCGTAGCCGAAATACTCAGAAAATGGTTTAGCATTTTGCTGAAGGATTATCCAGCTCCAAATAATATGAAGTTTTTGCCAAGGAAGGACTAACCTTCGATTGTGAAATGAACATATCGTTCATTTACTCAAAGAGTGACACATCTCCAAGATTCAAGTTTGAAAAAACGAGTTTTAAGTTGCCGATTGAATTTGACTTCCCAACTTAAAATGATTATTACACAAAAAATAAAATAACTAATTAGAGAATCTTTTGTAAAGAGCTAGTCAGCGCTAAACTTCTGTGCAAGATTAAGCATGATTCGAACTCATTTAGTGCTTCATAAACTCAAAAAACGTGTTTGTTGATTTATGCTAAACTCCTAAAAAATAAGCAGTAAATTGTTGAGTTTTAGAGATATAAATATGAAAACTTTACACAAGATAAAAAAACGCATTTTTTGAGTTATGCCACTTTTTGAGGAAATGAGCGACAACATCAACTAAGCCCCTAGCGGAAAAAGAATAAACTACAACAGTGTTTCAAACTGATGTTGTTCATCATCCACCGACAGGGTGTAAAAGGAGATGTTGTGTCATCACTCCAGACACCTAAGAAAAGGTTAACGAAGCTTAACAATAATGGAGTGGTTACCACGAGTAACTCACGGTCCGCAACAAGGTTAGCAAGGCTTGGAGGGAATCGGAAATCACACGCCGATGGTGGAATTTGGTAACGAGATAAAATCAGATTCATTCACCGCAGGTGAAGATAACGGGCTTGTTGGTCCAGACATGGTCGGTTCAGCCATAGCACGGCAAGCGTCGAAGAAGTCTTGTGGCACCGAAAAAGAAGGAAAGAGAAGCCGTCATCCTTTTCCTCACTTTACTGTTTAATCACTGTCTCAACATTGGCTCTTTCCCGACATCCTGGAAAGAAGCACTAGTGGTATCGACCCTGAAAGATGGAATACCTGGAAACTATAGGTCAATTTCCCTACTATCGCTCTTGGGGAATCGAGTCAAGGTGAGCCTGCCATTTTAGATTTCGTGCTATATACTCAACAACCCATGATCTGGCAGACTTCTTAACATATGTAACGGAAGTTTTGATACCAAATTATACCTAATTCACCCAAAAAATGTAACTACAATCGTCAAAATACCTAAAATCAGGTAGTACCGTTATATGGGTGATATTCTAAAACGTGGAAAAGCTTGTTGACCACCAGAAACCCTAAATACCAAATTATAGCTAATTCGGTCGGAAAATGTTTGTGGATGCTAGATGCTATGCTATTGATCAGTGTTACATATTGTCCTTCCATCCGTCTCTGGTGATGGAAGGACAATATTGTAACACTGATCAATAGCATATAGGGTCGCAAATGATTATTTCAATGCATTACAAACGGAAAAACAAACTTAATATACCCTCCATACTATGGTGGAGGGTATAAAACGGAGCCAGGATTTCGCCACAGCTTTCGATACGGAATGAAAGTATGGCATTTTATAGCAACCTATGTATTCGATCGCCAAGTTTTTTTAACGATAGAGTAAGATTTCGAGTAAGATTGGATAGCAGGATGTAAGAACAACGACCCGTCAAGGCAGGGATACTTAAAGGATCGCTACTAGGACCAGTCCTGCATAGCCTCAGCATCAGCAATACGAGGGAAGTTCGGAAACTTCTTAGCCTAGCACAAAAAGCGCGGTATAAACAGAAAAAAGTTTTAGAAACTTCCATCTCTGTTATGAACACATGTTAAATTTTGTTTCGATCTGGCAACTCCTTCATATAGAAACAGGTGTTCAAAAAAGATGCATCCGCAATTTTTTTACAATGGAAAAATAAAAAATGCATGCTGTCATTAAATATTTACATAAAAAAGGTTTATCGGGACAAGAAATTCATAATGATATGATGAATGTGTTAGGTGAAAGTGATCCTTCATATGCAACAGTAAAAAATTGGGTTGCTGAATTTAAACGTGGTCGTACTAGCATTGAAGATGAACCACGTAGTGGACGTCCAAAAACAGCAACAACAACAGAAATTGTAGCCAAAGTGCATGATATGGTATTAAATGATCGACGAATAAAAGTGCGTGAATTTGCTAATATCATGGGCATCTCAAATGATCGAGTCCACTTAATTACCACGACCTCCTGAAGGAGGCCGAGTACGCTTTGGGAGCAAAGTGAAAATACATCTGAATGTGTTGACGGATACACATCACAATTATTTCAACAAATGGGGACTCAACGTTGAATAATCTGAATACGTGGCTTTTAAGGGCAAACCAAACTCAACGGCGAAAAGCTTCCGGTATTACATACCATCAAAGTAAGTAATGAAATTATAGGAACTTCTGATAGGATGAAATATCTTGACATTACGCGGTATGTTCGACTTCTGTCGGCACATGGACTATGTGCTGTCAGAGGACAAAATATTGTCGGCCCATATAAAAACTATTATGATTTGGCAAAGGAGGATCTTGGCAGCATGCTTGGGAATGAGGCCAATAATTGGATAACAAGATGGAGTTCAATGATGAACTCATGATTCTCAGAAGGAAGCTCATGGCCCCTGCAGCATTATTAAAGCTGCGTGATGAAGGAATCCTGTGCGATAATCGCCGCTTGATGTACTACCACAGTTTATACAGTTGGACACTAAGCCCACCTGGTTGTTATGTTTGTTGTCAAAAAACATTATTGTGAATATAAAATCTATTATGTTTGTTGTCAAATGTAGTTAACAGAACTCTGAATGGCCGACCTTCTATAGGCCTTGTGTACTACCATCGAAAGTTTTGAGCCTGTGGATAGTTTTTTATTTGGTATAGAAGTTTATATTACTCCTAGGATGTTTGGTATTGCAAATGGGCTATATCGGTCCACGTTTTGATATAGCCTCTATAGAGCGATACCACTCGATTTTCGGTATTTTGAAGGTTTTAGCTTCATTACCATACCGAAATAGCTGTAATTGGGTATTTAGTCATCATTGGGGTTATAAAAATTTCCCCTAGAAATTTGTCGGTATAGGTCCACCCCTTCATATTCAAATTTGGTATTTGGTCTTCATTTGGGGTATTATTCGATATGATACGATACACGCCCTCATATATCCCCCATAGAACGGTACCACCCGCTTTTCGGTATTTTAAAGGTTTTAGCCTCATTATCACACGGAAATGGCTGAAATTTGGTACTGACTCCACGTTGGGGATATAAAACTTTCTCCCAGAAATCTGTCGTTATAGGTCCTTGCCTTTATATAGCCCCATAGTACGGTGCCTCCCGATTTTCGGGATTTTGAAGGTTTTGGCCACAACAACCCACCGAATTACTGAAATTTGGTATTTAGTCGTTGTTGGAGGTAAAAGCCTTTTTGAGTTTAATTCTTCGGTAAAGGTCCACGTTTCAATGTAGCCCCCATAGGACGGTATCTCCCGATTTTCTTAATTCTGAAGGTTGTGACGTCAATATCCCAACGAGAGACTGAAATTTGTTATTTAGTCTTCCATAGGATTATAAAATATTCCATAAGAGAACTATCAGTATAGGTCCGCGGGTTCCTATATCCCCCATAGAAGCGTACCTCATGATGTTTTTTTTTATGGTTTTACGAAATATCGGAAATTTCATATTTAGTCTTCTTTGAGTCTACAAATTTTCCGCCAGAAATTTGCATAATTGCACCCCTGTTGCAATGGTACGCACACCCGCCTTGCACGCTGGAGTCCGTGGGTTCGATTCCCCGGCCAGGCAACGTCAACAAATTTTAAGCGGTGGCAAAATTATGTTGGCGAAATTTCCTGAGTATTTCAGCCATGTAAAACTTCTCTACAAGTGATGACGAAGACACCGTTCGTAGGTCCCATATTATTGAGCTAATATGATTCGGGGTGCACTCATTGATATGAGAGAAGTCCCTTTTGTCCCGTCTGGGACAATTATAGATCGACGTTATGATATAGCCCCAATGAACGGTACCTGCCGAATTTCGGTATTTTGAAGGTTAGCCACATTGTTTTACCGAACTTGCTGAAATTTGGTATTTAGTCTTTTTGATAATTGAAAGGAAACTAATTGGTATAACAATTTCGGCCTGGCCGAACTTAGCTCCGTTCTTGCTTGTTATATTGTATATTGTTGGATTTATTTATATTTATATGGCTTTAGTTTTTAATTTTGATGACAGGTAGTGGCAGGCAGCAGGTGGGGTGGCGAAGACTTGCTTTTCTTAAAGTGGAAAGTAGTTAGTGGGTGTATTTGTCTTAACTAGTTACGAAGACTATTTAATGCGTCGATCTTTTAACTATGTAGTATTGTTGTCTGTACCGATATCTTAACTTGGTAGTGTCATTAAATGTTAGACCCTGAAACATGCACAACCAATTAAATACACTTAAAAGATGTTAAATAAGAAATAAATGTTATGTCGCCAACACTTTACCATAGGTACAATGCAAGGACAAGAAACGATTCTTTTATTGGCAATACATCTCATTTTTTTAAGGATTATGTTAAAGTATACAAAATATGAAAAAAACTAAAATTGTATGATTGTCAATTTGAATGATCCCAACATACCAAAAAAGCTTGAGAATTATATTATAATAAGCTTACCAACATAAGCCATAAGCTTAAAAAAGACTTGAGAAAATTGTTGTTAAAAGCTTATGTCATAATTGTAGAAAAATCGAAACGGAACCCTTGTTTATAAGCTTACCCTTGTAATTGTAGAACAAGCTTATGCAATTAATATTATCTTAAGCTTACCCTTGTAATAGTAAAACAAGCTTACATATATTTTTTTTAAGTTTTATTAAAATTTTCAGTTCAAATTTTGAGATTTAGTTATAAATTAACAAAATGTGTAGTGTATTTTATCATTGCTATTTTTTTTAATTTTAATTATTATTATTATTATTATTATTATTATTATTATTATTATTATTATTATTATTATTATTATTATTATTATTATTATTATTATTATTATTATTATTATTATTATTATTATTATTATTATTATTATTATTATTATTATTTGGGATTAACTTTTCAGAGTAATTTATCGTGGGATCAACACATACAGCATCTGAAACACAAGATTGCCCCAGCTATTGGGTTGCTTTATAAATTTAAAAATAAATTTGATGCAAAAACTAAGTTTTTAATTTATCAAGCACTTGTGCAGAGTCACTTAAATTATCTTGCTGTCATTTATGGCTACAAAATGTCCACTGAACTAAACTCGCTTCAGAGAATGCAGAATAGAGCTCTAAAAAATGTGGCAAATTTGTCAGTTACCTATCCCACGCAAGTCTTGTTTAAGGATGTTTTTCCAGACATATTGCCTGTTCATGGTACTTATAAATTGCAAGTTCTGTTGTATATTTTTAAATGTTTGAACAACATTGGCCACCATACCATAACCTTTTCTCGAAACCACCATAGATTTTTAACTCGAAATAGAGACAATTTAAAAGTAGAATTCTGTTTAAGTGAAACGAGTAAGCAAAGAATTGATCACTCTGGTAGTAAGGAGTATAATATCATGCCTCAACACATTAAAAATATAGGAAATTTGTTATCATACAAAAGGAATGTTCGTTAATTTCTCTTACAAAATGTTGAGCAGCTTTTGTAAATATAATGCTCTTTAATAAAACTTATAGTTTATAATTTATGATAAGTTATGCTATTAAAATTTAACTACTGAATTATATTATATTGCCAACTAGCCTCTATAAAGCCTACATGGCGCTGAGGCGAAAACAAACTATGAATTGTACATAACTTGTTATTTGAAAACAAAATAAAATTAAAAAAAAAAAAAAAATAAGTTGATTAGTGAGTTAAGTTTTCACTCTATGGTATAATTAAAATAATTATATTTACAGATACTTTTTTATGGTTTTATTATTGTTTCGCATCTTTACACATTTTTAGCGAACCGTCTTGAATGAATGTGTCGCTGGAGTTCAGGCATCTATAAAAAGTAGAAATTTAATGATTATTTTTTAAGTTAATTTTGAAAATTGACCTTACTTTATATAGCATTTCTTGTGCAATAGTTGTGCGTCTTGCACTCTGTATGCACGGTTTCGATTCTCAGGTCGGGCAAAAACATCATACTTTCCAACGGTGGCAAAATATCCCTCAGCGTAATGTAGACATTTCCGGATCAACCATGAAACACGCCGTTCGGAATCGGCGATAACAAGCATGTCATTAAGCCAATATGAAGCGGCATGTACTCATTAATATGAAAGAAATCTTCCGTGTCCCTTAGAAAATGCGGTTGGGAACATATGTATGAAATATATAATTATTCGTAGTTTCGTCACATTCACTATGTTCGCATCCACTTCTAGTTTTATCACAACAGCTATTTACATCACCAATCCTGAAAACTTCTTCTGATTCATATTTTTTTATGATTCAAAAGTTCAATGATTTTTTTGCTTCTTAACACTGTTTTATATTTTGTAGGCATCGGCAATTATATTTTAGCACAACACGGATATAATTATTTAGTTTACACAACGCGGATATACATTTAATCACATAAAAACTAAGAAATCGATGTAAAATACAAAAAAAAAATTCTACGAAAACTAATTTATCAACAAAAGTCGGGCAGACTTGAGAAAAGTTTGTGCCAGTAATAGTTTTACAAGCATTGTTACGAATTGATTGTGAATTTTCTATTTGTATAATATTATTCTCAAGTCCTATTAATTTTTATTTTTATTTGGTATGTTGGGATGCAAACAAAAACTTCTTTCATAGTATTTGGTCCTTTGCCAGTCGATTGTCTCTTAATCGTTCACATGTCTGCCATTTGGATTATCTGAGGTTGTCTGGAAAATTTGCAAATCTTTTGTTTTTTTGCAAATAGTATTTCCAAAAGTTGTACTAAATTCAAATTTCTTGCCAATATAAACATGGAAAAGGACATTTATTTGTGTATATTTGTTTGTGTATGTACATACATACACTCAGACTCACCGGAGTTGAAGTACATAGTTGTGCATGGTTGACAAAAAAACATATGAAAAAACAAGTGAGCAAAGGCTATAGTCGGGGCAGGGCCGACAATGTGATACCCTACACCACTACCCCTGTGCGCAAGCTTTTCACTGGGAATATAATCCGACTACCACCAAACATAATATATCTCATTCTCCCTGGGACCCCCATACTTACTTACTTACTTAGCTGGCCCATTACAGAACATTTGTTCTATAGGCCGAACTAAGAAGAGATCTCCATTCCTCTCTATTTGTTGCTTTGCACTCTGGAATACCGCGCCTTGTCATCTCATCATCCACTTGTTTGCGCCATCTATTCCTTGGCCTGCCAATTCTGCGTGCACCGCCATGTGGCATGTATTCATACGCCTTTTTAGTGGGTTCATCATCGCTCATTCTTTTGATATGGCCTAGCCAACGCAATCGCTGCATCTCGATACGTTTAACAATATTGATGTCGTTGTATAGCAGATACAGCTCGTGGTTCATGCGACGTCGATATTCACCGTCAACGCAGATTGGTCCGTAGATCTTTCGAAGAATTTTTCTCTCAAACACACCAAGCACTGCCATGTCTGCTTGCGCAAGTACCCAGGCTTCGGAGCCATACATCAGCACGGGTAGTATCAGTGTTTTGTAGAGCGTTATTTTTGTTTGACGAGATGTGGCTTTGTTTTTAAACTGCTTACTTAATCCAAAGTAGCATCTGTTGGCCAATACAATTCTTCTTTTTATTTCACAACTGATGTCGTTTGTTGTGTTGACGGAGGTGCCGAGGTAGACGAAGTCTTTTACTACCTCAATATTATAGGAAACAACTTCCACAGTCGGTCCGAGCTCAATGGACGCATTGCGCGTCGACACCATCAACTTGGTCTTCTCACCGTTTACCGCCAGACCCACTTTAGCAGATTCTCCTTCGACTTTTATAAAGGTATCAGTTACTTCTTTTACTGATCGACCCATGATGTCTATATCATCAGCATAAGCAAGTAACATGTGACTATTGGTGTAGATTGTGCCACTTCTTTTGACGTTTGCCTCTCGTATAACCTTTTCTAGCAGGATGTTGAAGAGGTCACACGAAAGGCTGTCTCCTTGTCTGAAACCTCTTTTGGTACCAAACTCTTCGGAGAGGTTCTTTCCTATTTTAACTGAGGACCTCGTGTCAGTTAAAGTCATTTTACAAAGCCGGATGAGCTTTGCGGGAATACCAAATTCAGACATGGCTTGGAATACCTTTGAGCGCAGCGGACTGTCGAAGGCTGCTTTATAATCGACAAAAAGGTGGTAGGTGTCGATCTGCATCTCTTGGGTCTTCTCCAGGATTTGCCGCAGGGTAAATATCTGGTCAATGGTGGACTTGCCAGGTCTAAAGCCGCATTGGTATGGTCCAATAATCTCGTTGACCATTGGCTTTAGTCGTTCGCACAATATCCCTGACACGATCTTGTAGGCAATAGGGAGTAGACTTATGCCCCTATAGTTAGAGCATACAGTCTTATCTCCCTTCTTGTGGACGGGGCACAGGATACTCAGGTTCCAATCGTCGGGTACTCGTTCTTCCTGCCAGATGGTGCTAACTAGCTGATGAATACACCTTATCAGCGTGTCGCCTCCGGTTTTGAACAGCTCGGCTGGTAAGCCATCGGCCCCTGCTGCCTTATTATTCTTCAGCCGATTTATTGCTGTCTTTACCTCATCTTGGCTGGGCGGTATACATTCAATACCATCTTCTGGGATTGGGACTGTGGTATCTTCGTCGTCTTCGCTGCTATTGGATACCAACAGATTTGAAAAATGTTCTTTCCATATCCTGAGTACACTATCTGTATCAGTTACCAAATTACCTTGCTGGTCTCTACAGGAGGATGTGCCTGTACCAAAGCCATCAGTTTGATGCTTGACTCTTTGGTAGAATTTTCGGACTTCATTCTGGCTCCTGTACATCTCGATTTTTTCACACTCCCGCTTTTCCATCTCTCTCTTTTTCCTGCGGAAAAGACGTTTCTCCTCTCTCCTTTTCTCCCTGTATCTCTCTCGTGCGCTACGCGTTGCTACGGATTGTAAAGTAGCCTTATATGCCGCATTTTTCTCTTCGGTGGCAGCACGACACTCCTCATCATACCATGGATTCCTTGGTGGAGGTCTCTGGTATCCAAGTATGGATTTTGCGGCTGTTTGCATGGAGTGGGCAATGCTTTGCCATTGCGCTGATATGTTATCGGGATGAGGAGGGCTTTGATTAAGCAATTGGGCTAGTTGAGTGGAATATGCTGTGGCTATCTGTTGTGATTGCAGCTTACCGATGTCTAACTTTCGTGTTGTGTCTGTTCGTACTTTGTTTGCTACGTTTAAGCGGGTGCGTACCTTTGCTGCAACAAGGTAGTGGTCCGAATCAATGTTTGCGCCTCGGAACGATCGTACATCCAACACGCTCGATGAATGTCTTCCATCTATCACAACATGATCAATTTGGTTTCTTGTTTTCTGATCTGGAGACAGCCAGGTGCCCTTATGAATATCGAGATGATTAAATCTGGTACTGCTAACTACCATGTTTTTTGCAGCTGCAAAGTCTATCAGTCTCATACCATTGTCAGATGTTTCACTATGGAGACTGAATTTCCCGACTGTTGGGCCAAAGATATTCTCCTTTCCAATTTTGGCATTAAAATCGCCTAGAATGATTTTAATGTCATGGGCAGGGCAACGGTCATATGTTTCTTCTAAGCGCTCGTAAAATATATCTTTGGTCTGTTCATCCTTTTCTTCAGTGGGAGCATGAGCGCAAATAAAGCTGATGTTGAAGAATTTAGCTTTTATTCGAATTGCAGCAAGTCTTTCATTCACTGGAGTGAAGCTGGATACAAGATGTTTTAGTCTCCGACTAACTACGAATCCACAACCAAACTCATGCTTTACGTCATGGCAGCTATAATACAGTGCGTCACCTTTAGGTGTTGTTGTGACGCCTTTCCCAATCCATCGTATTTCCTGTATGGCAGTAATATCGGTCTTGTACTTTTCAAGTACGTCTGCCAATGCGAAGACTGCACCTTCTCTATAAAGAGTGCGAACATTCCAGGTGCAGATTCGCAGATCATGGTCCTTAAAACGTTTGCGGGGTTCGTCAACTTTAGAGGGGTTTGTTTTTCTTTTCTTTCGTTTTTTCATAGTAGGCTGTTTTTTCTAGGGGAGGGTTACTAACCCGACGCCCAAACCCAAGTTTTTAACGTTCTTATGGGTGAACGCGCGGCACATGTTAGCTCACTACCTTTAACGGGTGTTAAAGGCAGTTCCCCAGGTGACACCACGGGGAGGTCAGTGTCCACTTGGGATGAAAGAGGGACCAAGATAAATCCTGGGCTTTGCCATGTTAAAACCGGTCAGGACCGTTCCTTGGTATCTTCCATCCCCTACGTCACCCCTGGGACCCCCATAAACAACCGATATTTCGTGACCATCCGATCAAAGTTGCGACCTGTAGCGTGATTGCAAAAAATGGAAGAATTGGATGCATTACCAACTATTGTGTTATATGGATATATTACGCAAAGATACTTTACATCACTATAAAGGAGATCTTTTCTTCTTCCATTGACGGGCTTTCCTTTTGGAATACTCCTACCAGAAGCGGAGTTACTCGCATAAGAAAAAGGTTGACTTTTCTCCACAAAAGCTTTTTGCTTATTCCGACTCCTGAATATTATCCTACCATCACCAAACTTAATGGGCTTCTTCCTCTGGGGGACCCGCATCAACTCCCAAAAAATTCTTGACGACCCCATCACAATTTCGACCTGTAGCGTGATTACAAAAAATGTCGGAAAATGGGGTGCATTACCGACTATTGCGATATCTCTGTTGTTTGACCACCTACGACAACCTACTTTAAATCGTTGTCAAGGTGACATTTTCTACTTTCCTTGCCAGGTTTTGCTTTTTGATATACCTCTTAAAGAAACAGAGATATTGGCTTTTAAATAAAACGTTGACCTTTTCTCCAAATAAGTTTTTGCCCATCCCAACCCCTGAATATTATTCGACCATCATTAAAATCAATAGGCTTCTTCCTTAATGGGACCCCCATTAAACCCTAAATTTCGTGACGATCCGATCAAAATTGCGACCTGTAGCGCGATTTCGAAAAAAGTTAAAAATGGGATGTATTAACGACTATTTCTATATCTCCGTTATTTGTCCACCTACGTCAACCTACTCTGCATCATTGTAAAGGTAAGATATTCTACTTGCACAGTCACGCTTTGCTTTTGGAGGCTCCCCAACCAAAGCTGTAATATTTGTCATTATAATTAAAATCGTAAAAATTAAAAGTTGGGTTGTGATAAAGACTATTGCGATATCTTCGTTGTTTGCCCACCTAGGACAACCTACTATACATCGCTGTAAAGGTGATATTTTCTACTTTCATTAATAGGTTTTGCTTTTGATATACTCCTCACAGATGCGGAGATATTAGCTTTGAAATAAAACATTGACTTTTTCTCCAAATATGTTTTATGCCCATTGCGATTCCTGAATATTATCCGACCATCACCAAAATCAATAGGCTTCTTCCGCTCAAGGACCCTCATCAACACACAAAATTTGGTAACGATCCGATCAAAATTGCGATATATCAAAGTGTGGACCTATGTTTTTTGGTGGAGAAGTTTTTTGACCACTAGGAACCTCAAACGTCGAATTGCAGATACTTGGGTCAAAAATTGTAGCTAAAATCCAAAGCTATCGTCTCAGAATTTTATCCCAACCAAGAATATATATACTTTATATAGTCGCAAATGATTAGTTCGTGTTACAACCAGAAAAACAAACTTAATATACCCTCTATACTATGGTGGAGGGTATAAAAATGGGTTGTATTACCGCCTATTGCGTTTTGTTTGACGACCTACGTCAACCTACTTTACATCATTGTAAAGGTGGGATTTTTTACTTTCATTGTCAGGGTTTGCATTTGGAAGGTGATATTCATCATTACAATTAAAATCGCAAAAACGAAAAATTGGGTTAGATTAGCGACTATGGCGATATCTCCGTTGTTTGATCACCTACGTCAACCTACCTTACATCGTTGTAAAGAGGATATTTTATACTTTCATCGGGGTGAGGGGTTTACTAACAGGAGATAGAAGCAAAGAGATTCGCTTTGGAATAAAGCGTTGACTTTTTCCCCAAATAATTTTTTTCCCATTCCGACCACAAAATATTATCCAGCCATCACCAAAATCAATAGGCTTCCTCCCCTCCGATCTGTATATATTTCGATGTGTATATTATTTCGATGTGTTACAAACTTTTTGGCCAAAACAACCTTAAAATACCCTCCCCATAGTGGTGTAGGGTATTAATAGTAGTGTAGTGTAGTGTAGAAAAGTCGTAACTGATTTGCTGTTGAAATGCTCAAAATCGCAAAAAAATTACAAATAATCCACAATAGATGATTTTATTAGTCCAAAAGAGAGGAAATTGCACGGATAGTCCTAATATCAGATATATCAATACTAATTCTCTTTTAGAATATAAATTCAAGAGGAATATCAGTACAAATCGATGGGTTATACAGTTAATATCGCAGCCTTTAAAGTGCAAAAGATTTCATGCCATGTACAGTACCAACTATGTGATTGGCTGTTAAGGGGGGTATTTTAAAACAACAATCGGATTAAGCCAGACCAATGTTCTGATTTTCCGTAAGAAAATATTTAATTTTGATGTTGTTGCTGAAGTTGTTTTCCATTTACATTCATGCTATTCCTGCAGAGAAAATATTAGCTATGATAAGCGAATACCTAAAAAATCCCTTATCCTTAGCCTCGTTTTGCTATATGTATGTACCTTCAAAATTGTATGCAACGATTATGTAGTTCTAACCTGATGAATCGGAGTGTACTTTGTAAGTATGTTGCCATTTACGATTGTCAACCGCAATTTTTATAGCAGTCAAATGATAATGTTATGACTTGTATAGCAGTTGCCAACAATTTTGTGCAAACCTCATCCAAACGAATTTTTATATTTTTTGGGTGGTTGGTGGGTAAAAGGAAAATAGTTTCCCAGCCTCTAATGTGTGTTTAATGTGACAACCACAAAACGACAGAGGTAATTAAGATAAATTCTGCCAAATAAAAATGTTATTTTGTTCAAATACAATGTTATCTATCACATTATTGAACAACTACTAAAAATTGCATGCATTTATTAATGGATAACAGTAAACAAGCGTACCAATTAAAAAACTTCCGAACTGGAAGACATGTACAATTCATGATAAATGATTCTAGAAAGATAGATTTGATGGAAAAAAAGGCTTAAAAATACTTCATATCTGCAAATTTGCAATAAGTTCGTATACATAAAGATTATCAGGAGGGTTGGCGTTTTTTTGTTTGGGATGACGACTTCTATTTTGTTTTTCAAAATAGTCAGGCTTAATCCCATAAACTTAGTTTTTCCCACTAATAAATTAAAGTTGTTTTAATAAAATATTAAAACAACGACTATGGGATTAAGCCTGACTATTTTGAAAAACAAAACATAAAGATTATCAAAATATCAACCAACAGCGAAACGATCGTAGCATATTAATTCGATGTGGTGAACTTCGCTAGATATCACTTTTTCTATACAAACTCCTTTGGTCATGATAGTTCCATTAATTCAATTAACTAAAAACTTTCATAAATAATGACCTTCGTACTAATAAGAAAACAATAAATCGAAATTATTGGTTTACAATTTTGTTTTTTCAAAATAGTCTGGCTTAATCCCATTGTTGTTGTTTTAATATTTTAAAACAACTATTTTATTAGTGGAAAAGATTTGGCATTGTTCGCCAAGGGGTAAGGCAGGGAATACTATAGTTTCGCCACTGGATCTCATCAGTTCCCTTGTTTCTTGTTTGTGGATATTCTCCACCGAAGTTATTTTTCAATAACTTCTTCAACAAGAAACTTTTTATACGCAAACATCAATCGTCAGCTCGAAGTATAAAGGTAAGCAAAGAAAAAAGTTCAATGAGAAGTTTTTCCTTGGCAACCTCATACAACTCCGACGAAAGTGTCTGCGAAAACAATTCAAACCTCTTCCACTTGTATGTGTCGTCGAATTTTGACGAATGCACACACCAAAATTTGGTTGGTCTGCTTTACAGCAAAAACAACACACGTCGTGCCAGTGTCTTCAATTTGAAGCATTGTGGCGTTTTTTTATTGGGATAGCGTTTGCAATTTTGTTTTTTCAAAATAGTCTGGCTTAATCCCATTGTTGTTGTTTTAATATTTTAAAACAACTATTTTATTAGTGGAAAAGATTTGGCATTGTTCGCCAAGGGGTAAGGTTTACTTTAAAAATGTTTCCAAAAGTTCGTTCAAAAGTTACAGAATTTTGGACAGATTCTGAATCGCTGTCCACCGCACAGTTTTGCCACTTTCTTATAAACGTGGACAAAAATAGAAGGAATTGACCTAGGTGGATGAATTTTTGTACAAGTACATACGAGGGCATAGGAATGAAAAAAATCCTACTTTGGTCCAATCAGTTCAGATTTGGATATAGCCTCCATATATAGTTTTCATCTCTTTTTCTGTAACTCGGTTAATTTTATTAAATGGCCTTCAAATTTAATAAAAGTCTCCCTTGGCCCCTATGGGATGTTTGTGGAACAATTATATTTTTTTAGTTTTCTTCCTCATTGTTTAAACTTATATTCTACTCAAGCTAGCCAACACCAGATTGGCTGGTAAAATTCATTTAACTTATTCCTCTGACAATCTTTATCGTTGATATATCTTATCTTAACCTTGTTTATCCACTTCACAAAGATAAATGCAAAGCGAGATTGGATTTACACTACCTCAATTATATGAATGGAATATCCTTGTAACCCTACCAACAAAAGAGTTCATAGAAGCGTCTAACTGCGGTTTCTGTAAACAATTTTTAACTAATCTAAAAACACATAAAATTGCGAAAGTTAATTTGCGTTGATATGAAATTGCATTGGAGGACAAATAACAGAACTGTGGTATAGCTTTTTCAATGTTGCTATAGAAGCTGTTTGACATGATAATACCACCGCCATTAAACCTTTATATATAACAAAAGAATTCTTTACTATGGTTGTATAGTGTTAGTTATAAGGGCTTACAATATTACTGAGAATTGACAAATGTTTAAATGGTGGTAATACCGTTTGAAATTATAATATGGTGGGTGGTCGGGAAATGCCATTACTTTTGTGAAACGTATTTTTCTTTAATCCAGTCATATCATATTATATGTATGTTCAAAGACAAAATTATTCTTCGTCAAATTTCATTGTAGGTCGCCAAAGAAATGAAATGTCTATTTACATTGTATATCATGTAAATATCAGTATAAATTTTGCTGAATAAACATGAACATATTTCCCATTTTTTTGATGAATTTTTTTTTTTTCATTTTTTTCGAGTTGATACATAAAAGTAATATGAAACTTGGTTATAGGTTAAAGTGTCAAAAGTGTCAAAAAAAGAAAAATTCTACACAAAATTTCACTATGAGTTTCGTTATGAATTCATGCGCTCCATTCAAACAGCTTTTGAAATATTAGTGGTGAATATATATTTGAAAAATATAGAAAACCCAGATCGGACTTTGTAAAATTGCGTATTTTTAGCACTTTTAACTTAAATTACGTAGTTAGTATAAGCCATTGGTTGCTTATATTGTATGGGAAAATACATGGGAGGTCTAAGGCTATGGTCCATTGAAAATATAGGTGTCATATGGGCTCTCACATACACGATTTGGCGTGGTCCAAAATAATACAATGATGGGAGTAACTCCTGCTTTGGCGACATTTATGGAATTAACCCTAGAAACCCAAAATATCTTAATTCGAATATTTCGAAAAAAAAAAAAACTAAAAATGGGCGGAACTTGGCCCGCCTACTTTGGTTACTTTCCGATGTAAACTTTAAGAACGCCGATACACCTGTCTCATATTTTTAGCTCTACTTTCATAATCCACTCAGTTTCCCATCATTTAAAAAAAAAATGAATTTTGTTGCCGATTGACTATAACAAAAATTTTTGAAATAGGCTAAAGTTTTCATACAGCCCCCAAATGACGGTACCCCCAATTTCAGATAACTGTTATTTGGTATTAGGGGTTTTCTGTGGTCAATATACATCTCCCCATATTACCATAAAGCCTGATTTCTTGTACTTTGTACATTTTATCTACTTTTCGGCCTAACTTGTCTGTGATGTGTCATATGGGGTTCCTAACGGCTGAAAAACGTCTCCACTAAAAATTGTTGACATAGACCCAGGTTTTTGTACAGCCCCCATAGAATGGTACCACCCGATTTTAAGTAACTTCACTTTGTGTAGCCTTTAGGCGATCTGTCCGTAGATGATAATTTCAATTCACAGATGCTGAGGTTCAATTTCTGTCAGCAAAACTGACTTATGCTTTTTTGTACCCTCAGCATTTATGCTAACGAGGGTATATATACTTTCATACTCGCAAAATGTGCCTCATCGAAATAATGGTTTTAGTCCCCAAGTATGTTTGGACGAAATTAATTTCAGACAATTTGGAGTCGATTTAGCAATGTCCGTCCGTCTGTCTGTCTGGCTGGCTGCTGCGCACGATAACTCTTGAACGGATGAACCGATTCGGTTCAAATTTTTGCTTTCGTAATATTTTGTCCAAACTTAGTTTAAGTTCGAAGATGAGCTATATCGGTCCACTCCTTCCGGTACTTCCCCCACAAAAGTTCGAAAATGTTCGGAAAATTTGTGCACACGATAACTCTTGACGGGAGTAACCGATTTGGTCCATACTTTGCCCATCGTGAATTGTGTAGCAGACTTAGATAAGGTTTTAATATGTACTCAATCGGTCCACTCCTTCGGGTACCTCCCACACAAAATTTCGGAAAAGTTTAGTTTAGGACCTGCACTCGAATCGCTTTGATTTTTGTTGTAGCCACTTGTATTCACTGCCCCCCATACGATGGTACAAGTTTCATCAGGGGCAAGTCCATACTTCCTGAGAAAATAGCCTAAAAAGTGCAAAAAATCAATATGACACTGTGTGTAGTGGTCGGAGCGCAAGATAACTCTCGAACGGATCTGCCGATTCGGTCCAAAATGCGGCCTTCGTAATATTTTGTGCAACCTTAGTTTTAGTTCGAAGATAAGCCATATCGGTCCACTCCTTCAGGTACCTCCCCCACAAAAGTTCACAAATGTTCGGAAAAATTGTGCGCGCGATAACTCTTGATGGAAGACACCGATTTGATCCATACTTTACACATCCTAATATATCTACCAGATATAGGTCTGGTTCGATTATGGACTATATTTGTCCAATTCTTCGGATACCTCCAACAAAAATTTTTGGATAAATTTACTTTGAGACCTGCTCTCGAATCACTTTGATTTTTGTTGAAGCAGCTTGCATTCGCAGCCTCAATTACGACAGTAAAAGGTTTTTTTCAGGGGCAAGTCCATACTTCTTGAGAAAACAGCTCGAAAGTTGTAAAAAGCCCCTATGGCTCCATATGTAGTGACTGGAGAGCTCGAACAGAATACTACATTCGTCCACACTTTGGATATCGTAATATTTCTTCGAAAATTAGATGAAATTCGAAGGTGGTGCTTATAGGTCCACTCCTTCCGGTACCTCCCCCACAAATGTTCGAAAATGTTCGCTAAAATGGTACGCGCGATATCTCATAGACGTAGCAACCGATTTGGTCCAAACTTTGGATATCTAAATATTGTCGAAACTATGTTTATATTCAAATTTAGGCCCTATCTGTCCGACCCTTGGGGTACCACCCACACAAATGTTCAACATTTTTGTGTGGTTAAGGGTCTTTTCGAGGATCCTTCCTGTTTATAGCTACATATATTATGTTTTTCGTAGGCTAGTATGATAAAAAAGCCCTATCTGTCGATATTCCTGCAAATTTTTGCGCTTTAATCCTATCCATACTTTTGTCGGTTCATACGCCCAAAATTTTGAAAACCCCCCTAAATACATACGTTTTTTTTTTTTTTTTTTGGGAAAAAAGTATTTCAATCCACACAGGCTGATGGTATATCTCTGTCGGCAAAGCCGACTGATACTTTTTTCCTTGTTACTTCTTCCATTGTAGCTCAAAATGTTTCATGATATGAGGTACGAAAATAGGGTACAACTTGGCCAAACCTAACGTTTTATAACGTGTTCCAACTTTTAAATTGTTAGTTTCCTCCACCAAAGGCTGAGCCTGTACTAAAGCCCTCAGGCTTAATTTTGACTCTAGTACACTCCCGTTTTTCTCCGCTCCATGATAGCGGATGTATCTTATAAAGGATGAGGAGTGTTTCCATAAAGTGGTTGGATACGTTTAGCGAAGTCTCAGTACTGCTTAGATTGCTCATGCCCAATGCCCAATATAAGTGTTGTTTGTGAAGTTTACTGCAACAAGGTATTCGTCTGTACATAAGTATGTCTGCACTTCGGATTGTTCAAAGAGTACTTTCTACCTACCACAACTTGCTTAATTTACTTTCTTTTCATTTTGTAGCAGCCTCATATTTTATTTCGTAACACACATGTGTCATTAATCAGGATTAAATTCGTAAGGTTATTTTATGTCTTATAAGATGGCATGCCCTCGTAGAAGCCCTATGTTCCCATGCGGAATAAATAAAGGAAAAAATCTTATAACGAATGTTAATTGAAATTTAAAGCGCCACACTCAAAGTTCTAACCTTTATAAAGTCATAATATTCTTAACTGTGTTATTAACAACCTCATTTGCTACACTGCTTAACATTTTTTCAAAACATAACAATGAAAAAAGTTTCATAAACTTCATTTGCACTGAAATGTTTTGTAGTTTGACTCTTTTGCTACCACAAAACCCATTTCATTATCAAATAAAAACGCAACGCCAAACTTTCTAAGAAAATGTTGTTCGAAAATCATCAACAACAAAATTATGTAGAATATTTTCTTACCAAGTTTTAGGAAATGCAATATCTTTTGGAAGCTCAAACTTCTAAGCATAAATTTGTAACAATAGCTCTGCGCGAAAAAAAAAGCAAACATAAAGAAACTTTTCAGACAACTGAATCATGGTTCTTGCAAATTGTGGAGGAGGAGTAGGAGATGCAAAACAAGAGGAATGAACTACTTAAATATACATAAACTGAATATTACAGCATACTTAGGAAGTGAAAACTGTTTTCAAAAACATCCAAATGAAATAAGAACTGTTGGCAGTCTGAAAGTGCTGCATAAGAGGATACAACGATATTTCACAACACGCCGTTAAGGCGCCTGGCAAAATAATTATGGCGACAAGAGAACAAGCTGGCTTGGGGAAGAATAGTAGACGTGCGTAAGTAATCAACAAAAGCCTTTAAGTAATATTTCAATGTTTTTATTTTAATTACAAAGAAATTGTTTCCACAATCTGTGGTATTTCTACAATTGTATAAAGTACTCGTTAACAACATGACATGACAGTCCTACATACATATGGCTAAACCAAAAATGTTTTACAATCGATGAGTCCGAGTTTTACCCTTTCAGAAGTCGCGAACTGTTAACATATTCTATAAAGTAGGACTGATATTCTTTAAAATGAAGTGTTTTAGAAAGGATCCCATAATGTCGACCATTAAAATTAATTTACGTGGAAGCTGTGTTGGCATCAATGACGAAAAATTGGTTTGAAGCCAACAAGTTTTTTTATGTTCCCTTTGGATTTCTTACTTAACCTTGCATTTTATAGACCTATCACCAATGAAAGACTCAAATTATATTCCATGGGCAACATGATACTACCCAGCAAAAATACTCATTACAAATTGACCTACTTTCTAATTATTTTAACAAGGGCATGTCATAGGGAATAAGTACTTATTTTTGGCAACTAAAAAGTAGGTGAATAAGTAGTTAAATAAATAGTTACGACTTGAAGTAACAAGAGTAGAGCTGGCAAAAAATCGATGGCACTATAAAATCGATTATTTTTTTTTAAAAATTAAATATCGATAGATAGTTTTGCCTACGATATTATCGGAACAAAAATCCGCAACCTAAAATTCATTGAAATAAATAGAAATTTCGCTGCTTTTCGGTATTGTGTGTGTGAGAAAGTAAGTCCGTAGTTACACGCACACATTTTTCGGAAAAGTAAAATGCATTTTTATAATATTTTTATAAAATAAAAGCAATTGTTAATTCTCCTTTACATTTATGTGAAATACCATTTTCATTTCCAAATTAATGGCGTTGACAACTTAACGGTAATATCGACAGCAATCGATTTTTTAAACTATTATATCGAAAATATCTAATGTTGGGAATATCGATGGTTTGCCAGCTCTAAACCAGAGTGTAACTACTTGTTTATCTACTTTTTAGTACCCAAAAAATACTGATTCCCTATGGCACGCCCTTGTTAAAATAATTAGAAAGTAGGTCAATTTGTAATGACTATTTTTGCTGGGTAGTGTATGATTTTTCGATATATCCACCACATTCACTTAAAATTGATGCTGACATTTTAAAGCCTTAATTTTGGGTTTTTTATTATACCCTCCCTTTTTATACCCTACACCACTATGTGGGGAGGGTATTATAAGTTGGTTTTGGCCAAAAAGTTTGTAACGCATCGAAATCCGTCCGTTAGTCCGTCCGTCCGTCAGTCCGTCCGTCTGTCCGTCTGTCCATCTAAACCTTGTAAGCACGCTTCAGGTCGCAATTTTGATCGGTTCGTCACTAAATGTTGGATGTTGATGGGGGTCCCGGAGGGGAAGAAGCCTATTGATTTTGGTGATGGTCGGATAATATTTAGGGGTCGGAATGGGCAAAAAACTTATGTGGATAAAAAACAACGTTTTTTCCAAAGCGAATATTTCAGCTTCTATACGGGTATACCAAAAGCAAAACCTGACAATAAAAGTAGAAAATAGCACCTTTCTAATGATGTAAAGTAGGTTCTCGCAGGTGATCAAACAACGAAGATATCACAATAGTCGCAAATAAAACCCAAATTTTCATTTTTGCGATTTTAATTATAATGACGATTATCACAGCTTTGGTTGGGGACTTTCCAAAAGCAAAGCCTGGCTATGAAAGTAGAAGATCCCATCTTTACAACGATGTAAACTAGGTCGGCGTAGGCGACCAAATAACGGAGATTTCGCAATAGTCGGTAATACATCCCATTTTTCCACTTTTTTGGAAATCACGCTACAGGTCGCAATTTTGATCGGATCGTTACGAAATTTTGAGGGTTAATGGGGGTCACACAGATGAAGAAGCCTATTGATTTTGGTGATGGTCGGATAATATTTAGGGGTCGTAATGAGCAAAAAAATTATTTGGAGAAAAAGACAACGTTTTTTTCCTAAGCGAATATCTCAGCTTCAGTATATGGTATACCAAAAGCAGAACCTGGCCATGAAAGTAGAAATTATCGCCTTTCTAATGATGTAAAGTAGGTTCTCGTAGGTGATCAAACAACGAATATATCGCAATAGCCGCTAATAGAACCCAACTTTTTATTTTTGCGATTTTAATTATAATGACGAATATCACAGCTTCGGTTGGGGATCTTCCAAAAACAAAGTGCAACTATGAAAGTAGAAAATCCCATCTTTACAGTGATGCAAAGTAGGTTGGCGTAGGTGGCCACATAACGGAGATATCACAATTGTCGGCAATACATCCCATTTTTTCATTTTTATACCCTCCACCATAGTATGGAGGGTATATTAAGTTTGTCATTCCGTTTGTAACACATCGAACTAATCATTTGCGACCCTTTAAAGTATATATATTCTTGATCAGGATAAAATTCTAAGACGATCTAGCCATGTCCGTCTGTCCGTCTGTTGTAATCACTCTAGCGTCCGAAATAGTTGAGATAGAGTTCTGAAATTTTGCACCCGAGAGACTTTTTTCCATAGCCAGGTCAAGTTCGAAGATGGGCTATATCGGTCCACTCTTTGGTATAGCCCCCATATAACGGTAACTCCGGATTTGAGGTATTTTTACGTTCTTCGCCACATTTGCATACCGAATTAGCTATAATTTGGCACTTAGAGTTCCTAGTGATCAACAAACATATATCCCAAAGTATATGGGCATAGGTCCATGTTTTGGTATAGTCCCCATATAAATGTACCTCCCGTTTTTCGGGAGATTTTTAGCCACAATTTTTAACCGAACTATCTGCAATTTGACATTTGAAGTTCTCAGTGGTCATGAAACATCTCCACGAAACATCGTCAACATAGGTCCATGTTTTGGTATAGCCCCCATATATCGGTACCTCCAGATTTTCGGTATTTTGAGAATTTTAGCTACAATTTTTAACCGAACTAGCTGTAATTTGCCATTTGAGGTTCTCAGTGGTCAATAAATATCTCCACTAAACATCGTCAACATAGGTCCATGTTTTGGTATAGCCCCCATATAACGGTACCTCCCGATTTTCGGTATTTTGAGAATTTTAGCCACAATTTTTAACCGAACTATCTGCAATTTGGCATTTGAGGTTCTCAATGATCATGAAACATCTCCACCAAACATCGTCAACATAGGTCCATGTTTTGGTATAGCCCCCATATAACCGTACCTCCCGATATTCGGTATTTTGAGAATTTTAGCTACAATTTTTAACCGAACTAGCTGTTATTTTACCATTTGTGGTTCCCAGTGGTCATGAAATATCTCCACCAAACATCGTCAACATAGGTCCATGTTTCGGTATAGCCCCCATATAACGGTACCTCCCGATTTTCGGTATTTTGAGAATTTTAGCCACAATTTGTAACCGAACTATCTGCAATTTGACATTTGAGGTTCTCAATGGTCATGAAACATCTCAACCAAACATCGTCAACATAGGTCCATGTTTTGGTATGGCCCCCTTATAACCGTACCTCCCGATTTTCGGTATTTTGAGCATTTTAGTTACAATTTTTAACCGAACTAGCTGTAATTTGACATTTGAGGTTCTCAGTGGTCATAAAACATCTCCACCAAACATCGTCAACATAGGTCCATGTTTTGGTATGGCCCCCTTATAACCGTACCTCCCGATTTTCGGTATTTTGAGAATTTTAGCCACAATTTGTAACCGAACTATCTGCAATTTGACATTTGAGGTTCTCAATGGTCATGAAACATCTCCACCAAACATCGTCAACATAGGTCCATGTTTTGGTATGGCCCCCTTATAACCGTACCTCTCGATTTTCGGTATTTTGAGCATTTTAGTTACAATTTTTAACCGAACTAGCTGTAATTTGACATTTGAGGTTCTCAGTGGTCATGAAACATCTCCACCAAACTTCGTCAACATAGGTCCATGTTTTGGTATAGCCCCCATATAACCGTACCTCCCGATATTCGGTATTTTGAGAATTTTAGGTACAATTTTTAACCGAACTAGCTGTTATTTTACCATTTGTGGTTCCCAGTGGTCATGAAATATCTCCGCCAAACATCGTCAACATAGGTCCATGTTTTGGTATAGCCCCCATATATTGGTACCTCCCGATTTTCGGTATTTTGAGAATTTTAGCTACAATTTTTAACCGAACTACCTGTAGTTTGCCGTTTGAAGTTCTCAGTGGTCATAAAACATCTCCAACGAAACATCGTCAACATAGGTCCATGTTTTGGTATAGCCGTATCAAAATAACGGAATCTCCCGATTTTCGGTATTTTGAGAATTTTAGCTAAAATTTTGTCTATTCAAAAATAATCGTCAATATAGGTCCATCTTTTGGTATACCCCCCATATAACTGTACCTCCCGATTTTCGGGAATTCTCAGTGGTCACGAAATTTCTTCACTAAAATTCGTCAACATGGGTCGATTTTTGAGGGTCTACATTGTTTTGATGAAACTACCCTCAATTTGACTCTTGAAGTTCTCTGCGCCTATAAAACTATTCCGCCAAAAAATTTAAAGATAGGTTGACTCTTTGATATAGCCCCGTAGGTGGTACCTTTCTTTGATATAGCCCCGTAGGTGGTACCTTTCACCTAGCTGAACACATTTTTTTAGATTAGATTAGATAACGGAAAATTCCTCTGGGGAAGAAAGGCCTTGGTGAGTATATTATGAACCCCGAAGGACAGATCCGCGTGAGTCGAACTTTCGTGTTATGGCGCGATGAAATTTTTGTTAGCGACCCTGTGGGCCATCAGGAATTAGCGTTATAGTGGGAGGCAGTAGGAGTCTATCCATTGTCGAAAAGTTGTTTCACCTAAAATTGTGAAAGGACCCTAATTATTCCATTTTAATTAAGACTATTTTATGGTGGAGGGTATAAAAAGTTCGGCCCGGCCGAACTTATCGACTTTTTACTTGTTTTAATATACCCTCTCCTCGGGGGAGCCTGTAACCCCTAGAGGACGCGTCCCCATGTGCGGATAGGGGAATGCTTCCCAGATATGGGTGGTAAGGGGGAAATAAAACACCTCTCGCGGAACAACAGCTAGCAGTGTCTGTTTCCACAGTGGACGGCTGCAAACAGCAGATAAGGGGAAATTACTGATGTATTTATCCCTTGAAAACCATATAACAATGAATGCAGAACAAAACACACGCCCCTCAATCTCCGGTAACTAATAATCCGCTGAGGTAAAACCAAAAAGGCACTTAATATTGGTACATCGAATATCCGAAGTTTATATGAAGCAGGTAAACTAAACAATACTATAGCTGAAATGGACAGACTCAATGTGGACATACTGGGAGTGTGTGAAATTTGGTGGCCAAACTCCGGAGATTTTGTATCTCAAAATCCCAAATATATATACTTTTCAGGTAACTCGGATAGAAATCATCGGAATGGAGTTGGCATTATGGTGAAAGAACATATAGCCAAAACTGTCATCGGATTCAATCCAAAATCAGACAGAACTATGATAATAAAAATATCTGCAAATCCAGTCAACGTTAATATAATTCAAGTCTATGCACCCACGGCAGAAAAAAGTAATGACGGGATTGAAACCTTTTTCACTGAAGTCGAAGAACTAATTAAAATAACAAAACCGCACGAAATAACCATAATCCAAGGCGATTTCAATGCAAAGGTAGGAAGCGATATAGTTGCAGGTGTAAAAGGAAGATATGGTCTAGGAGACAGAAATGAAAGAGGTGACAGACTCATCGAATTTTGTCAGGAATTTAAAATGAAAATTATCAATACCTACCGCCAAGAAGGTTATATACTTGGAAATCCCCCCAAGATAGAGTCGGCAATGTGATAAGGAATCAAATAGATTTCATACCTATAAACAGGCGACACTGCTCATCTGTAAGAAAGGTCACAACATACCCTAGCGCAGATGTACCATCTGATCACAATCTCCTGATGTCAAAAATCCACATAAAACTAGCACGTCAATCAAATAAAGCATGAAATCGAAAAATTGACATCGGAAAATTCGGAAATCCTACAATAAGGTCTGACGGTTCTTCTCAAGTCAACGCAGAAGTAATCAATATCGACAGGAATGACGCACTGTGGGCGAAATTCAAATCTAGCGGAGCAAAAGTCCGAAAACTGGCCTTATGTTATATGGAAATAGTTAATGGCGTCCTGTTCTAAACATTTTGCGGCACCCGAAACCAATAAACAAATTTGTATTTTATTTTAATTGGCTGTTATAGCGGTACATACATTGGGAGTTTTTATTCGTGATTGCTGAATCGACTTTTTTGGTATTTGTTTTGATCGTCAAAAATTGTGGGAAAAATTAAAGTAAAGAGTGCATAATTGAATTTTTTCCAACAGTTTGGATGTGCAGCTTTAAAAAGAAAGTGATTGTTTAATTATTTACTGTTGTAAATATTCAAAAGAATAATCTTTAATTAAAACTTTTCGACTTTAAGTATCTTATATAAAGTACAACAAACCGGGGATAATCGGGGATCACTTCCGAATATTGTTTTTCTTAAAATACATACTCCGAGGTAATTACTCCGAAAATTCCGACTGCTACTATTTGCAACTCTTCATTTTATCGCCATTTTAATTTTAAGTAAAAAAGTCGTTTAGTTTGGATATCATTACATGGAACCTATACCAAAACGTGAAGCTATGCCTCCACTTTTTTTGGGAGAAGTTTTTTTTGGCCACTGGTTACCCTAAATGCCAAAATACAGCTAAGTCCGTCAGAAAAATTTGTTAAAAACTTAAAAAAAGTAAAATCGGACAATACCTATATATGGAGGCTAAACCAAAATGTGGATCTATGTCCCCAATCTTTGTGGAGAAGTTTTTTGACCTCAGGGAATCCGAAATGTCAAAATACAGTTGATTCGGCCAGAAAATTTAGCAAAGTTATTCAAAACGCCGAAAATCGGGCGGTACCGCTATATGGGATCTACACCAAAATGTGGGCCAATATAGACCATATTCCATAATATGGGGCCTACGGTCAAAAAAAACATATGATCAAAATTTCAATAGTCTATCTTAACTAGTTTAAAAGTTATTAATTTTTCCCCGCTAGATTTGGATTTCACCCACAGTGTGACGTGGAAAATGTATGGAACAGTGTGAATGCCACAATCAATTCAATTGCACGTAACACGCTTGGAAACTACAGACACCAAAAAGTAAAATCTGGATGACTGAAGAGATACTTCAACTCATGGATGAGCGTAGCAAATACAAAAATAGTAACTACGAGATGTATTGGGAAATCAAAAGGGAAATTCAAAGGGAAGTGCGTATAGCCAAAAACAACCATTTTAACAATCAATGCCAAGAAATTGAACTGATGGCACTGCACGGCGACTTTCAATTACGAAGTTGAAGATGTAATAATATCCCTCCGAGAACGAAAAGCCACGGGTCTTGATGAAATACCTGCCGAAATACTAAAAATTATAAATGATAACAATATTGATCTGTTAACAAAATTGTTTAACTATATTTATGACACCGGAAAATACGCCGAGGATTGCCTGAAGCCCGCATTTATAACCGTTCCAAAGAAATCTCACCCCAAAAGATGTAACGACTACCGACTTATTAGCTTGATGAGCCACGCCTTAAAAATTTTTCTGAAAATTATACATAGACGGATATACGAAAAATACGAAAAAGAAATGGGCGAAACACAATTTGGTTTTAAAGAAGCAAAAGAAACCAGAGAAGCACTATTCTGCGTGCAAGTGTTGGTCCAAAAATGTAGAAGTGTCCATAAAGACGTTTTTATGTGCTTCATCGACTACCAGAAGGCACTTGATACCGTACAACATGACAAGCTCATTAATATTTTGGCGTCAATTGGAATAGGGGGAAAATAAATTAGATGCATTAAAAGTCTGTATTGGCACCAAACCCCACATGTTAATATCAATGGAGAAATGACGGAAGAAATATCTATATCCAAAGGAGTAAGACAGGGTTGTACTCTGTCCCCACTACTGTTTAATATCTATTCGGAAAAAATATTCAAAGAAGCAATAAATAACGCTAAAGAAGGTATCCTCATAAATAATGCTTATATAAACAATATCAGATACGCTGACGATACTACACTAATAGCAGACAGCCTATCAGGTTTACAAAATCCTGTCACCAGACTAACTGCGTGTAGTGAAAGATATGGATTAAGATTAAACATCAAGAAAATTAAATATATGATAATAAGCAGAAAAAACAATTATGAAAACATGAATATAATAATTCACAACACTCCACTCGAGATAGTGTCGAGCTTCAAATATCTCGGGTTCTCAATAAATGATCAGTGGGATAACTCCAAAGAAATTAAATGCCGGATAACTCCAAAGAAATTAAATGCAAGAGACACCTTTCACAAATATAGAAAAGTTTTGACAAGTCATGATATTAACATCACAACAAAGACAAGGTTCATAAAAGCCTACATATGGCCAGTACTGTTATACGCAACGGAAGTACTTACTTACTTACTTAGCTGGCCCATTACAGAACATTTGTTCTATAGGCCGAACTAAGAAGAGATCTCCATTCCTCTCTATTTGTTGCTTTGCACTCTGGAATACCGCGCCTTTTCATCTCAACATCCACTTGTTTGCGCCATCTATTCCTTGGCCTGCCAATTCTGCGTGCACCGCCATGTGGCATGTATTCATACGCCTTTTTAGCGGGTTCATCATCGCTCATTCTTATGATATGGCCTAGCCAACGCAATCGCTGCATCTCGATACGTTTAACAATATTGATGTCGTTGTATAGCAGATACAGTTCATGCGACGTCGATATTCACCGTCAACGCAGATTGGTCCGTAGATCTTTCGAAGAATTTTTCTCTCAAACACACCAAGCACTGCCATGTCTGCTTGCGCAAGTACCCAGGCTTCGGAGCCATACATCAGCACGGGTAGTATCAGTGTTTTGTAGAGCGTTATTTTTGTTTGACGTGATGTGGCTTTGTTTTTAAACTGCTTACTTAATCCAAAGTAGCATCTGTTTGCCAATACAATTCTTCTTTTTATTTCACAACTGATGTCGTTTGTTGTGTTGACGGAGGTGCCGAGGTAGACGAAGTCTTTTACTACCTCAATATTATAGGAACCAACTTCCACAGTCGGTCCGAGCTCAATGGACGCATTGCGCGTCGACACCATCAACTTGGTCTTCTCACCGTTTACCGCCAGACCCACTTTAGCAGATTCTCCTTCGACCTTTATAAAGGTATCAGTTACTTCTTTTACTGATCGACCCATGATGTCTATATCATCAGCATAAGCAAGTAACATGTGACTATTGGTGTAGATTGTGCCACTTCTTTTGACGTTTGCCTCTCGTATAACCTTTTCTAGCAGGATGTTGAAGAGGGCACACGAAAGGCTGTCTCCTTGTCTGAAACCTCTTTTGGTACCAAACTCTTCGGAGAGGTTCTTTCCTATTTTAACTGAGGACCTCGTGTCAGTTAAAGTCATTTTACAAAGCCGGATGAGCTTTGCGGGAATACCAAATTCAGACATGGCTTGGAATACCTTTGAGCGCAGCGGACTGTCGAAGGCTGCTTTATAATCGACAAAAAGGTGGTAGGTGTCGATCTGCATCTCTTGGGTCTTCTCCAGAATTTGCCGCAGGGTAAATATCTGGTCAATGGTGGACTTGCCAGGTCTAAAGCCGCATTGGTATGGTCCAATAATCTCGTTGACCATTGGCTTTAGTCGTTCGCACAATATCCCTGACACGATCTTGTAGGCAATAGGGAGTAGACTTATGCCCCTATAGTTAGAGCATACAGTCTTATCTCCCTTCTTGTGGACGGGGCACAGGATACTCAGGTTCCAATCGTCGGGTACTCGTTCTTCCTGCCAGATGGTGCTAACTAGCTGATGAATACACCTTATCAGCGTGTCGCCTCCGGTTTTGAACAGCTCGGCTGGTAAGCCATCGGCCCCTGCTGCCTTATTATTCTTCAGCCGATTTATTGCTGTCTTTACCTCATCTTGGCTGGGCAGTATACATTCAATACCATCTTCTGGGATTGGGACTGTGGTATCTTCGTCTTCTTCGCTGCTATTGGATACCAACAGATTTGAAAAATGTTCTTTCCATATCCTGAGTATACTATCTGTATCAGTTACCAAATTACCTTGCTGGTCTCTACAGGAGGATGTGCCTGTACCAAAGCCATCAGTTTGATGCTTGACTCTTTGGTAGAATTTTCGGACTTCATTCTGGCTCCTGTACATCTCGATTTTTTCACACTCCCGCTTTTCCATCTCTCTCTTTTTCCTGCGGAAAAGACGTTTCTCCTCTCTCCTTTTCTCCCTGTATCTCTCTCGTGCGCTACGCGTTGCTACGGATTGTAAAGTAGCCTTATATGCCGCATTTTTCTCTTCGGTGGCAGCACGACACTCCTCATCATACCATGGATTCCTTGGTGGAGGTCTCTGGTATCCAAGTATGGATTTTGCGGCTGTTTGCATGGAGTGGGCAATGCTTTGCCATTGCGCTGATATGTTATCGGGATGAGGAGGGCTTTGATTAAGCAATTGGGCTAGTTGAGTGGAATATGCTGTGGCTATCTGTTGTGATTGCAGCTTACCGATGTCTAACTTTCGTGTTGTGTCTGCTCGTACTTTGTTTGCTACGTTTAAGCGGGTGCGTACCTTTGCTGCAACAAGGTAGTGGTCCGAATCAATGTTTGCGCCTCGGAACGATCGTACATCCAACACGCTCGATGAATGTCTTCCATCTATCACAACATGATCAATTTGGTTTCTTGTTTTCTGATCTGGAGACAGCCAGGTGCCCTTATGAATATCGAGATGATTAAATCTGGTACTGCTAACTACCATGTTTTTTGCAGCTGCAAAGTCTATCAGTCTCATACCATTGTCAGATGTTTCACTGTGGAGACTGAATTTCCCGACTGTTGGGCCAAAGATATTCTCCTTTCCAATTTTGGCATTAAAATCGCCTAGAATGATTTTAATGTCATGGGCAGGGCAACGGTCATATGTTTCTTCTAAGCACTCGTAAAATATATCTTTGGTCTGTTCGTCCTTTTCTTCAGTGGGAGCATGAGTGCAAATAAAGCTGATGTTGAAGAATTTAGCTTTTATTCGAATTGCAGCAAGTCTTTCATTCACTGGAGTGAAGCTGGATACAAGATGTTTTAGTCTCCGACTAACTACGAATCCACAACCAAACTCATGCTTTACGTCATGGCAGCTATAATACAGTGCGTCACCTTTAGGTGTTGTTGTGACGCCTTTCCCAATCCATCGTATTTCCTGTATGGCAGTAATATCGGTGTTGTACTTTTCAAGTACGTCTGCCACTCTATAAAGAGTGCGAACATTCCAGGTGCAGATTCGCAGATCATGGTCCTTAAAACGTTTGCGGGGTTCGTCAACTTTAGAGGGGTTTGTTTTTCTTTTCTTTCGTTTTTTCATAGTAGGCTGTTTTTTCTAGGGGAGGGTTACTAACCCGACGCCCAAACCCAAGTTTTTAACGTTCTTATGGGTGAACGCGCGGCACATGTTAGCTCACTACCTTTAACGGGTGTTAAAGGCAGTTCCCCAGGTGACACCACGGGGAGGTCAGTGTCCACTTGGGATGAAAGAGGGACCAAGATAAATCCTGGGCTTTGCCATGTTAAAACCGGTCAGGACCGTTCCTTGGTATCTTCCATCCCCTACGTCACCCACGCAACGGAAGTATGGACTCTAAAAGCTGTAGAGGTCACGCGATTAGAAGCATTCGAAATGTGGATATATCGGAGAATTCTTAAAATCCCATGGATAGCTCACATGTCAAATGACGAGGTTATACGCAGATTAAACAGAACAAGAGAACTCTTCAATCATATAAAAAGGAGAGAAAATTGCATATCTTGGGCATATAATGCGAAACTCAAAATACCGCATTCTACAATCAATTCTACAAGCCAGTATAGAAGGAAAACGTAGCAGAGGAAGACAAGAGATGTCCTGGCTCCAAAATATTCAACAATGGACAGAATTCCGAAATGCAGAAAATTGAATAAGTGTCTCAAGAAATAGAGAATTATTTTCTTTTTTTGTCAATGATATATAAAATATTATACATGAAATGTTATATGGTCGCTAACATTCGAATATCGAACATGCAATAAAGAAGAAGAAGAAGAATTATACCCTCAGTAGGCCGGGGCGATTTGTGTGGAAGGAAAAAAGCCTTAAAAGGACCTTCGCGATTCTGATTGCTGGGATTGAACTGAGCAAAAAAGTCTACTGGACCATATGTCTTCGATGAAAATCGAGCCTCCTGATTTTGACTTTAAGTTTTTTATCTACGTTTTTTTGACATCTTCGCATATAACAGCCAAACTATTAAGATTTTCAAGCCAACGCAAAGACAAAAATTTTAGCCAAGACTGTAATCAAGAACTCTCTTATACATCGCAAGAGCATTGGAACGCTTTTTCAGGTAGTTTTGGTCTTGAGAAGGTGCAAACTTTTCGGAAAATGTCGATAAATGACACTGTGCTACAAAAGTTGACCAGAAAAATATTCAAGCGTTCAGATGCAAAATTCCATCGTGTCTTTAGTTCGTTTGGGTCACTTTGTTTTATTTTTTTATAACGGCAAAAGTAGTGAAAATCTGGATTTTCAAATTTAAAGGGCATATCTTATTTTTTCCACAACGGATTTCTTTTGATCCTTCTTCCTTTTAAAGGTGTGAATATTTGCCGTTATAAAAAAAAAAATAAAACAAAGTGACCCAAACGAACTAAAGGCATTTTCGTTCTCCATGGATCCCAACACGATGGAATTTTGCATCGGAACGCTTGATAATTTTTCTGGTCAACTTTTGTAGCACAGTGTCATTTATCGACATTTTCCGAAAAGTTTGCATCTTCTAAAGACCAAAACTGCCTGAAAAAGCGTTCCAATGCGATGTATTAGAGAGTTCTTAACTAATGTCTTGGCTACAATTTTTGTCTTTGCGTTGGCTCGAAAATCTCAATGGTTTGGCTGTTATATGCGAAGATGTCAAAAAAAACGTAGATAAAAAAACTTAAAGTCAAAATAGGGAGGCTCGATTTTCATCGTAGACCTATGGTCCAGTAGACTTTTTTGCTCAGTTCAATCCCAGGAATCAGAATCGCGAAGGGCCCATTAAGGTTTTCAAATCCCCCCGGCCTAACCCTCAGTATTTAGGCTAGAAAGCGTATATAAACTTTGGTACGAAAAAAATGTGCCTCATCGAAATAACGGTTTTAGACCCGAAGTATGTTTGGACGAAATGTGTTTCAGACAATTTGGAGTCGATTGAGCAATGTCCGTCCGTCTGTCTGGCTGGCTGGAGCACACGATAACTCTCGAACGGATCAACCGATTCGGTCCAAAATTTGGGTTTCGTAATATTTTGTTCAAACTTAGTTTAAGTTCGAAGATGTGTTATATCGGTCCACTCCTTTCGGTACCTCCGCCACAAAAGTTCGAAAATGTTCGGAAAATTTGTACGTACGATAACTCTTGAAGGAAGTAACCGATTTGGTCCATACTTTGCAAATCGTGAAATGTCTACCAGACTTAGATGGGGTTCCAATATGGACTCAATCGGTCCACTCCTTCGGGTACCTCCCACACAAAATTTCGGATAAGTTCAGTTTAGGACCTGCTCTCGAATCACTTTGATTTTTGTTGAAGCAAATTGTATTCACTGCCTCAATTAAAAGTTTTTTCAGGGGCAAGTCCAAAAGTTCAAAAATGTTCGGAAAAATTGTTCGTACGTTAACTCTTAAAGGGAGCGGCCGAATTGGTCCATACTTTACACATCCCAATATATCTACCAGATATAGATCAGTTTCAAATATGGCCTATATTTATCCACTCCATCCGGTACCTCCCACAGAAAATTTTGGATAAGTTCACATTAAGACCTGCTATCCTAGTACTTTGATTTTTGTTGAAGCAACTTGTATTCACTGCCTCAATTAAAAGTTTTTTTCAGGGGCAAGTCCGCACTTTATGAGCAAACAGCCCGAAGGGTGTAAAAACCCCCAATGGCACCGTATGTAGTGGCTGGAGATCCACTTTCATAATGGTGAAAGTCGATCCATTCCTTTAAGTATCTCCTCCGCAAAACTTTTGCTCTTTAATCCTTATCAAAATTTTTAAAACCCCTATATACATACGTTTTTTGGGAAAAAATTGTTTCAATATAGACAGGCTGAGGGTATAACCCCGTCGGCCAAGCCGACTGATACTTTTTTACTTGTTTAATTTAAGATCTATGACTGTCAAGTACATTTTTAATTAAATGTCAATAATTTAGCTAGAACTATTAATTTTGGTACCAAAAAGTACGATTAAGTACCTCCCTATTTAAACATCCGCCTTCCTAATCAGAAATGAAGCTGGAATTTCTTTGATCCATAAATTTTTTTTTAGCTGAGAAGTCAAAGAAATAACATAAGCTGTAATTGTTTCATTATACCCTACACCACTATGTGGGGAGGGTATTATAAGTTGGTTTTTGCCATAAAGTTTGTAACGCATCGAAATAATGGTTGTAGACCCATACTTATATATACCAAAATGAATGTCTCGACGAGCTGAGTCGATCTGGCTATGTGTGTCCGTCCGTCAGTCCGTCCGTCTGTCCGTCTGTCCATCTAAACCTTGTAATCACGCTACAGGTCGCAATTTTGATCGGATCGTCATGAAATTTTGGATGTTGATGGGGGTCCCGGAGGGGAAGAAGCCTATTGATTTTGGTGATGGTCGGATAATATTTAGGGGTCGGAATGGGCAAAAAACTTATGTGGATAAAAAGACAACGTTTTTTCCAAAGCGAATATCTCAGCTTCTATATGATGTATACCAAAAGCAGAACCTGGCCATTTAAGTAGAAAATATCGTCTTTCTAATGATGTAAAGTAGGCTCTCGTAGGTGATCAAACAACGAATATATCGCAATAGCCGCTAATAGAACCCAACTTTTTATTGTTGCGATTTTAATAATTATGACGAATATCGCAGCTTCGGTTGGGGATCTTCTAAAAACAAAGTCTGACTATGAAAGTAGAAAATCCCATCTTTACAGTGATGCACAGTAGGTGGGCGTAGGTGGCCACATAACGGAGATATCAAAATAGTCGGCAATACATCCCATTTTTTCATTTTTTTGTAATCACGCTACAGGTCGTAATTTTGATCGGATCGTCACGAAATTTTGGGGGCTAATGGGGATCCTACAGAGAAAAAAGCCAATTGATTTTGGTGATGGTCGGATAATATTCAGGGGTCGGAATGGGCAAAAAACGTATTTGGAGAAAAAGTCAACGTTTTATTTCAAAGCGAATATCTCCGCTTCTAAAAGGGTTATATCAAAAGCAAAACCTGCTAATGAATGTAGAAAATATCACCTTTGCAACGATGTTACGTAGGTGTTCAAACACCGAAGATATCGCAATAGCCGCTAATAGAACACAACTTTTCATTTTTGCGATTTTAATAATAATGACGAATATCACAGCTTTGGTTCGGGACCTTCCAAAAGCAAAGTCTGACAATGAAAGTAAAAAATCCCATCATTACGATGATGTAAAGCAGGTTGGCGTAGGTATCCAAATAACGGAGATATCGCAATAGTCAGTAATACATCCCATTTTTCCACTTCTTTGGAAATCACGGTACAGGTCGCAATATTAATTGGATCGTCACGAAACTTTGGGTGTTATTGGGGGTCCCACAGAGGAAAAAACTTTTGATTTTTGATAATGGTCGGATATAATTCAGGGGTCGGAATGTGAAAAAAAAAAATATTTGGAAAAAAGACCATCGTTTTATTTGAAAGTTAATATCTCTCTTCTGTATTAGGTATATCGAAAGCAAAACCTGGCAAGGAAAGTAGAAAATATCACCTTTACCACGATGTGAAGTATGTTGTCATAGGTGGTCAAACAACAGAGATATAGTCGGTAATGCATCCCTTTTTCCATTTTTGTGCAATCACACTACGAAATTTTGATCGGATCCTCACGAAATTTTGGGGGTTGATGGGGGTCTAACGGAGAAAGAAGCCTATTGATGGTTGGCATACATCCCACTTTTCCATTTTTTATTTGGGTTGTACTGTCGATACACTTAAATGCGTTTCAAAAGAATTGACCTGTGTTAATGAAGACATTCAGAGCAAAGGCGCTAAGCCATCCCAATTTTAATATTTTGAATTTTATTAGTCAAAAGCTTATGAACAGGGGTAGTGGTGTAGGGTATCACATAGTCGGCCCCGACCCGACTATAGCCTTGGCTCACTTGTTTTAATTTAAAATATTTCTTGGTGGAGGGTATAAAAATGTGACCTTTTACCTTTAATTCAGCGTTTAAAATAAACTAAACGTGTGTTTTGCTCAAAGACCTACTTAAAGTCATTCCATAAAAACTTCTAATCTTATTTTCCCCTCCTACTTGATAGACCTAACATTTATTGCGTACAAAATACTGTTGCCCATTTTACTTATTACCAATTTATTCCACTATCCTCAGACAATGACAATAGAAAGGGTCATACAACAATTTCTCACATTCCAGATACATATGTACACATGTATGTATGTAGTATGTCTTATATTCCTTTGAAAAATGTGTGAAGTTAAACACATTCGGTGTCACTCTTATCACTCACACACTTGGGATAATAATTACAGTAGATTTCTTTCCTTTTAGTTAAATATCAAAGTCATGGTTTGAATACAATATGAAAAGGACGACACTAATATGTTGGCACTAATAATGATAAAGATGTCAGTTATTGTAACAGTAAAAAGATTAGAATGAAACTGTCAAAGTTTAAAAGTAATTTGCAAATGTAATTTACACTAAAAACTAGGGTTAATGCAATTAACAGCCTACGTAGTTATTTATTTAAATTGACAAAATTTTGTGAAAGAAGGGATCATTAAGATGTACAAAAACTAAACAAATATTTTGAAGGATAAAACTTAATCCTTTTACCGTATCACACATCAAAATTTTTTTTTCATTAATTTTAATGAGCTATGCCTGCAGAATATCAAAACTTTCAAAATATTTAAGAATCCCCAAAATCTATAAACAATTATCTTTAAAGTCTCATCACATTAAAACTTTACTGCAATTATTTCAACACAGTAAGGCGTTGTTAAGAAAATAATTCATTATTTTTTTCGTTTATGCTTTGACAATATCGTCAATATTTGCATCTGCATTTATGATGTCCTTTGCAAAAAAATACCTTTATACTATGTCATCTGCAGTCCATAAATTACAGCTGTCTTTTCGCATCATTTTGCCGGAATTTAATTGAAATTGTTTTATCTCAGGTGACATTGCTGTCTGTCATAAGTGCTAACGAATCATCTGTGTGAGCATGATCAAAAAATGTCTTTGTCAAGATGAACAGCACAACGAATGCATTAATAAAAGTTGTCAATATAAATTCGAGAAAAGACAAAATGATGAGAAAAATATTATTTTTCAACCATTGTGAAGGTAATATTTAATTACACTATGATTGGCTTTAACATGGCAAAACGTAAGCCACGTCGCTCATTCTTATCTGAAGTGGACACTTACATCCCGTGGTGTCACATGGAGAAATACTTTAAACATAAGCTGTACCATAGGTTCCAGCCAGAAGAATGGTAAAAATATGTTGCTTCCTTAAGAATTTTGCAATTGGAGAATTTTTGTTTACAATAGCTACAAATTGGGCTGCATTTTCGAAATTTAGTATTAAGAAATGAACAAAAATTAGAGGACAATATCGTAAATTTTTTATAAACAGTCATTGTTTTCCATGTCATGCTATTAATGAACACGGTGCACAATGGTGCCCTAGTGGACAAAAATCGAAAAATGTGTTGTCGACTTTTTTATAATTTTATGATTTTACTAGCAGACCCCGGTCCGCGTTGCTGGCCCGTCGTAATGAGTTTTAATGATAACTTTTTATCGACTTTATGCTTGACAATTCAAAAATAGGTATTTTCTACCTCACTTCTTCGCTCCATTGTCAAACCGAGAAGGATTTTTTGTCTGTAGACTTTCTTTTTTCTTACGGACTTATGCTTTTTAGGATTTATTATCGTCCATGTCCCTGTCTTTATCCTAAAGCGATCTAATTATAAAAATTAAAAAAATGGTTAAATCGAATTCTCCCGCTTATTGAGACTTACATGTTTTAGCTTTTCATGGCTGATGGACCGTTGATCCTCACCATTCAAGTAAATTTGAAAATATATAGTTTTTCTTGATCGGGGCGCAACCACCGTTGTCTCGAAAACTAATTTGCAACCCGATGCACTCATAGGTTTAGCAAATATAGCGATTATAAAATAATATGCCCCGAAATTCGTCTACAAATATATAGCATTTTGGACCACGGGACATTCCTGAATATTTTCTGAATATTAGGTTCAGTAGTTTTGGAAAAATAATGATTTGAAAAGAGTGGGCGTGGTCATCAGTTTTCAAGATATAGCATATTAAAAAAAGTAGGCCTGGTCCGGTATTTTGGCTCCAAATATGTACCTAGGGTGCACACAACTTCATTGCCTACCAAAATGTATACTGAAACCGATATAATAAAAATATCGCATAGGGGAGGTACCCCGCTCCCTCTGGAATTCAATAAAATATGTAACCTGTTTTCGGGGGGCGTGGTAAACTTTTCTTTCCAAAAAAACCTAAGTTGGGTTATGACATCATTTGATTTTTATTCATAAAGGTAAGGCGTTTTTTTAAATATGCCCCTTCAAAATTCAAGAAAATATGCCCGTACATTCCCTGACATTTTCAGGAAAATCGGTTCAGTAGTTTTGTAGATGTAACATATTTTAAAAAGTGGGTGTGGTCAAGTCTTTGGATCCTAAAAAAGTGGGTAAGGTCTTTCGAAATAGATAAATTCGTAATTATTGTAAATATAACATTTTTAAAAAAGTAGGGTATAGGGGAAGTACCCCGCCCCTTCCGAAATTCAACTGAATTTGTAACCTATTTTAAGCGGTTACATCCTTGTATATTCCCTGGCAATTTCAGGAAAATCGGTTCAGTAGTTTTTGTAGAAATGATAAAAATTAAAAAAGTGGGCGTAAAATTTCTTTGCATAAAAACCCAAGTCGGGTTTTTGCGCATATTTTACAGAAAAAAATATCGAAATCGGTCAAACCGTTCTCAACTGATGCCATGACCAACGAACGACATTTGATTTTTATTTTTAAAGATTTAAAAGTTTAGACAAATCGGGATTTCCTTGAAAATCCCTACAGTAGTTTTGTAGATATAACCTAATTAGTAAGTGAGCGTGGTCGGATCTTAAGTCCCAAACTAAGTACGTGAGGTTGGAGACACAGTCGTCATTGACTCGCAAATAAATTCCGAAACCGATACATTCGTATTTGTTGCAAATATTGCATTTTTACAAAAATAGGGCATAGGGGAGGTACCCGCCCGATCCGAAAGTCAAAAATAGTGTAGCCTATTTTTATCGGGGACCAACCCTGTACATTCGCTGAATGTTTCAGGAAAATCGATTCAGTAGTTTCGTAGATATAACATATTTAAAAAAGTGGGCGTTGTCCAGTCTTAATGCCCCAAATAAGCACGTAAGGTCGGAGACACAATCGCCATTGACTCGGAAATGAATTTTCAAAGCGATACATTTGTAATTGTTGCAAATATTGCATTTTTACAAAAATAGGGCATAGGGGAGGTACCCCGCCCGATCCGAAATTCAACCAAATATGTAGCCTATTTCAACCGGGGGCCATCACTCTACGTTCCCTGAAAATATCAGGAAAATCTGTTGAGTAGTTTCGTAGATATAACATATTTATAAAAGTGGGCGGAAAAGTGGGCGTGGCCAATTTTTCTTTCAATAAAAACCTAAACTGGACTATGACTAACATTTCCACAAAAAAATATCCAAATCGATCCAGCCGTTTTCAACTGATTCAATTACCAACAAACGGCAATTGAGTTTTATATATAAAGATTTTATTGAGAACACTTCAAATAGGACAATCGTGAGAGAATTTTGTCGATATATGGTGTTACCATAAAGTTATAGCTCCTCAAACATAGACAATTATTCGTAGGTAGTTGACATTGCAATTTATACAAAAAAGGACCACATGTTAAAGGAACTGTATTTAAACAAGTTATTATAAATATTAAAACTTTTGAATTGGGAATTAAAGAGTGGCCAATAGACTTCCGTTTTGTCAACAAGAAAGTTTACATTAAATGTTTATATATAAAATACCGTTATGTTGATTAAAGCAATATTATGTTATACATTACTCACGAATTTCGTTTCTTTCATGGAGTGTATCTAAAAATTTGATACATGAAACAGAAATCCCTTTCGAATAAAATTATGCAAAAATTTCATCCGACAAAATCCGATCCTTTGAGACGCAACCACATTTTCATAAACAGTGTGTACGAAAAATACAAGTTTCCTGATTTTGCCTCAGTTTACCAAGTCACTTTATTTGACTGCCTCATGCTATTTTATTAATACGTTGTTGAAAAAAAAACTTAAAAAGGCTCGAATCTGAAACAATTTTGCCGATTGTATTTTGATATGTTTTCGGACATTTCACCGATTTTTGTTAAAGTCGATAAAACTGATCAATCACATAAGAAAACATCGCACATTAAATTTTAACGATACGCAATTAAAATTGACCAACTTATTGCAAAATCGGGGAAGATATATATAGGGCCTATATCCAAATCTGAACCGATTTTTATCAAAATCGGTAAAACTGATTAGGGTCCTAAGATCAGAAATATAATTTGAAGGCTATTATTTTAAAATTGACAGAGTAATAGAAATATCGGGCAAAGATATATATATGGGGGCTACATCCAAATCTGAACCGATATGGACCAAAGTTGGTGTTTTCATTCCAATACCCTCATAAGTACTTGTACAAAAATTCATTATCCTAGCTCAACTCCTTTTATTTTTGTCCACGTTTACAAGGAAGCGGCACCACTGTGCGGTGCGCCTTAACTATCTTTAAATTAAAGGTGCTTACACCTGGGAAGTTTTTGGGGATTCTGAAACTACAATATTCATAGATGAGAAAAATCAAAAAATAAAAAAATCGCCTGAGGGATTTTCAAATAAATCACGGTCAAAGTTCACATTTTTAGGGTTATTTTAGGGTTTCACGGTTTTTCTTGGAAATCGCAAGTCCTGTCGTAATGGGACTAAAGAAAATGTGGTAGAGGATTTTCACTGCTACAAAATGTTCGTTAGTCTCATTACGATAGGACTAGCCGCTTCCAAGCAAAATCATGAAAATCCGAAATAAACCTAAAAATGTGAACTTTGACCGCAATTTTTTTCCCTCTCTCCAGCGATTTTTTCTTGTTTTTGTATTTTTCTTATCTATGACCATTGCTTTTTCAGAACCTGCAAAAAAACTTCTCAGGTGTATGCGGGTTTCATTTAAAGTTAGTTAAGGGTACCGTACATAACACTGCACTATAGGTAATTTGCCCTGTTTTTGAGACAAAAATTAATAACAGCGGAATTAAATGATTTTTTAACTTTTTAAATTATGTAAGTGTAAAAGTGAGATAAAACAAAGATTTTTACAGATAAATTCGGATATAAGGAACAACGGTTATAAGCAACTACGTATATAACGAACAAAGTTTGTTTTTCCAATGCCATTTTCATAAGTTTTCTTATGCACAACAAACTGATGAAAACGACCACGGTAGTAAGTAACACAAATTTTGTCCCCGCGAGTAGATTTCCAACGAATTGTTACTACAGTTTTGTATATTTTTTGAATATACGTTAATAAAGACGAGTTTAGTACTCCTTTAAACCGTATAAATCATTAATATGTAATAGAGAGATAAAATAAAGCTTACTACTGCCGCACAGTTTATAGAAAACCACGGATATACCTAACAATTTGTCACCATTACTTATTTACTTGTAATGAAATTGTAAACAACAATATTTATACCCTACACCACTATGAGGAAAAGGGTATTATAAGTTTGTTTTGGGAAAAATTCATGTAACACCGCGAAATATTCGTCGGAGACCCCCAATGTGGTATACCAATCTTCATATCTCGGCGAGATAAAGTGATTTTGAGATGTGTGTCCGTCCGTCCGTCCGTGTGTCCGTCTGTCCATTATAAATTGTAATCAAACTCCAGGCCGCAATTATGGACCGATCGTCACGAAATTCGGTATGGAGGTCGGTTTCACATCAGAATAGATCGCTATTTTAATTGGTGATGATCGTGAAATATTTAGCGGGTGAAATGGACCAAAAACATAATTTTTATCCGATTTTGTAGCTGCTCTGTAGGTCGCAGTAATAGTCCGATCGCTTCGAAATTTTAAATAAAGTAAGAGTATATGACAAAGAAGAAGTTTGCAATATGAGATGGCGATCAGATAATATTTAGAGGGTTAAATGGACCACAACTTTTGTGTGAAAACTGTGAAAATTTTTAATAAACACCGTATATCTTTGTTCCGGAAATACACATTCCCCACTCGTGAGTTATATTTGGAAGACGATCTCTTGACCTTTCAATTGATGTCAATTATGTTGATGTACGTGATCAGATAACAAAGTTACAGCCTAATATATCCAGTTTTTTGTTTGTAGTGTAATCATAAACCCGCTGGAGGTCTCAATTATAGCTCAATAGTCACGAAATTTTTCACGAGGTAAGAGTTTAGGTTGAAGAAAATGCCTATAATTTTGCATAATGATCTGATATTATTTAGCGGTTGACATACACCATTACTTTTGTATGAAAAATATACAAATTTTATTTTTGGTCCATATTTTCATTCCTGGAGGGCATATACCGGCAAAGTAGCCTACATATGGAATAATGACTACTGACCTTTCCCCTGATGCAAATTGCAATAATGTGTCTGCTAGATAACGCACCTACTGCCTGATAAATAATGTGTTTTGTGTAGAGAACCACAATTTCCTCCCATGCTACAAATTGTCTCTATCATGACAGATAAATTTTCAGTTCAGTTGTCAAATTGGATTTTTATACAAATATTGCAACATGGGGTCGCCTCGCCACCTATTTTATACCTCAGGATTTAGGGTAAAGGTGAACAAAATACGACCAAAGATATGTCTCATCGAAATATTGGTTTTAGACCCCAAGTATATTTGGACGAAATTCGTTTCAGGCAATTTGAATTCTATTTAGCGCTGTTGTCCGTTCATCTGTCTCTCTTAATGTCTAACTGGCTGGTGCGCACGATAACTCTCGAACGGATCTACCGCTTAGAACCAAATTTTATACAACGTAATATTTCGCCCAAACTTTGTTTAAGTTCGAATGTAGGCTATGTCGGTCCACACCTCCCCCAAAAAAGTTCAAAATTGTTTTCGAAAAATTGTGTGAACGATAACTGGCGAAGTGAGAAATCGATTTGCTCCAAACTTTCCATATATTATTATTCCTTCCAGATATAGATCGGATAAGACTTTAAGAAATTTAAGAGTCCTCTCGAATCGTTTTGCATTTTTTTCAAATTGCATGGTATGTATATTTATTTATTTTAGGTGTATTCCAAAAAGGAACCTGATATTCAAAGACAATTTGAAGATGCAGCTGGAGGGGCTAATCAATGTGAATTTTTCCAATTTTCGAATATTATTTAGAAATGTATAAATTATATATTTTTCCACAAACATCCCAGTAAAGACAAGAGAGGCTTCTCTTATATCAATGGATTCATATTATGTTATTGATATGTGACCTAGTTTTTATCGCCGAGTCCGAACGGCGTGTCCTAAGTTGACACTTGTAGAGACGTTATTCATGGCTGAAACACTCAGGAAATATCACCAACATTACTAAGGGGTATTTTGCCACCGTAGACAATTTAATGGGAATCGAACCCGGACATTCAGCGTGCAAGGCGGTTGTACATAGCTAATTCCTACAGGCTGTGGTGTAGGGTATCACATGGTCGGCCCCGTCCGACTATAGCCTTTGCTTACTTGTTTTTACATTTATTTTTTATTTCCTCAAACTAAACTTCCACAATTTTAAGACTTTTTATTGAGAAGTAACCTAATAAAATCTCATATATATCAAAAAACTGGCAAAATCGGGGTTTGAAACCTATTAATAACAATGCAGAAGACTTTCAGTAATGAGTTCTAGGTGGCAAAATCACGGCCAAACACGGCCAATTTAGTATAAGTCTATATGAAGTGAGTTTAAGAAAAATAAAATATTTATTTCTGACTTTTTGTGTTTTTTGGTCGCTACCCAAAATGTTTAAGCTATATTATATATGAAATAAATTTCTCTCGCAATTGCCAATTTATTCCATTTTACATATATTTATATTTGGTTTATTTTTCCGCGGTTTTAAGTACATTAAAATATATATTTTTTTAGTTCTTCTTCGAAATTCTCACATTGACTGCAATTTAAACCGCGATAGTGACGCTATTTTGAAAAATGTCATTCATATTAATAAATTTCGACATGTTCTTTTTTCAATGCCAACAAAAAAAAATATTATTATTAAAAGTTTTAAAATCGACTTTTTGCCTCAAAAACAGGGCAAATTACCTATAGTGCACTGTGTTATATGGAGGCGATAAAGTCAGTGCATTGTCCCAATTTGAACTTCTATATCTAAAAAATGGTAAAACCTAGGAAAAAGGCATGAAGGTCAATCTTGTTGACAATTTTCACTACTACAAAATTTTTTTAGTCCCTACGATAGGAATTGCGTCTTCCAAGAAAACCTTGAAAACCTAAAATAACCCTAAAAATGTGAACTTTGACCGCTATTTATTTGAAAATCCCTCCGGCGATTTTTTTATATTTTTATTTTTCTCATCTATGAACATTGTAGTTTCAGAATCCGCAAAAACTTCCCAGGTGTAAGCACCTTTCATTTAAAGATAGTTAAGGCGCACCGTGTGAAGTGTATTTTAAAGAAAAACAAGTACAAAACCGTTAAGTTCGGCCGGACAGAACTTTTATACCCTCCTGTCCACAATTATAGTTGGAGATATTTTGTGATCAATCATACCCAAATGCCTAAATATCCCCAGAAAATGTCTCCAATTGGTCGGCTCCTTTCAAAGTTTAGACCTTTTTTGAAATTTTTTCGTGGATAAGTTTTTTAAACACTTGGAACCTTAAATGTCAAATTACAGATAGCTAAACTTCTCAAAATACATTAAATCTGGAGGTGCCCTTATATGTTTAAAATTTTTGGTGGAGAAGTTTTGTGATCACTGGAAACATCGAAAGTATATACCATTCTCAATATACCTAAAATCGAGATGTACCATTATATGGGGGCTGTACCAAAATATGGACCTATATTGATAAATTTCAGTGGACCGGTGTTGTGGGCGCAAAGAAACATCAAATGGCAAATTACAGCTAGTTCGCTCAAAAATTGTTGCTAAAACCCTAAAAAACCCGAAAATTGGAAAGTGTCGTTATATAGGGGTTATACCAAAACATAAACCTATCACAACAATTTTTAGTGGTAATATTTTGTGAACGTAAAAAATTTGTTGGAACCTGAAACGTCAAATTACAGATAGTTTGGTCAAAAAATTATGCTAAAACTCTCAAAATACCGAAAATCGAGAGGTACCGTTACATGGGCGCTATACCGAAACATGCACCTATGTTAACAATTTTTACTGGAGATATTTTGTAACCGTTGGGAACCTACAGGTAGCCAAATTACAGGTAGTTCGATGAAAAAAACTAAAACCCTCAAAACACCGAAAATACAGAGGTACTGTTTCATGGGGGATATACCAAAATATGAACCTATGTTGACAATTTTTGGTCACAAAAAAAACCTTTGCGAACCTAAAAAGTCAAATTACAGGTAGTTCGGTCCAAAAAGTTGCTAAAAACACCAATATACGGAAAATCGAGAGGTACCGTTATATGGGGGCTATATAAACACATGGGCCTATGTTAACAAGTTTTACTGGTGATATTCGTGATCTCTGGGAACCTAAAACGTCAATTTGCAGGTAGTTCGGTCAAAAAATGCTGCTAAAACTCTCAAAATACGGAAAATCGGGAAGTACCTATACATGGGGGCTATACCGGAACATGGACCTATTTTAAACATTTTTACTGGTGATATTTCGTGACCTCTGGGAACCTGAAACGTCAAATTGCAGGTAGTTCGGTCAAAAAAATGCTGCTAAAACCCTCAAAATACCGAAAATCGGTTGTCTATACCAAACCATGGCCCGATATAGCCCATCTAAGAACTTGACCTGGCTTTGGAAAAAGACACTCGGGTTCAAAAATATAGCGTTCTAGCTCAAATATTGCGGAAGCTAATATATACAAGAGACGGACAGACGGACATGTCTTTATCGACTCAGAATTTTATCCTGATCGTGGGGAGTATAAATAATTAATTCAAGAAAACTCTGAATCGCGAATCCGGGTTTTTTGGCAATACCCCAGAAGTTAAAATATTAAGCCTGTAAATCTCCAAAATGAATAATAGTCTTCTTCTACTCTGGGACACCCAACATCACCAAAAATTCGATTGCGATCTGTAGTGTGATACACGTAGCCAGATCGAATCAGCTCTTCGATACATTATGTTGCTGCATATACATACATATCATCACTAAAGAAAATGATGTAGAGGATTTTCACTGCTACAAAATTTTTTAGTCCCATTTCGAAAAGACTTGCCGCTTCCAAGCAAAATCCTGAAAACCTAAAAATGTGAACTTTAACCGCGATTTTTTCTTGTTTTTGGATTTTTCTCAAACACTTCATTTTAAATAAATTCAATTATATTATATTAAATATGTCAACAGTTCGCGAATTCTGAGAGGGTGAAACCCGGATTCATAGATCAGGATAAAATTCTGAGCCGATCTAGCCACATCCACCTGCCCGTCTGTTTTGATCTCACATTTTTTCCATAGTCCGTGTTTTGGTATAGGCCTAATAAAACGGTATCTACCGATTTTCGGTATTTTCAGGATTTTAGCTACATTTTGTGGCTGAACTACCCGTAATCTCACAATTAAGGTGCCCGGCAGACACAAAACTTTTTCGCGAAAATGTATGCACATAGGCCCATGTTTAGGTATAGCCGCCATATAACTGTACCTCGCCATTTTCGGTATTTTGGGGTTTTAGCTACAGTTTTTAAACGAACTTGCCGTAATTTATCATTTAAGTTCTTAGGGGTTACATTATTTTTCTACTAATAAGTAAGAACGGCGTTAAGTTTGGTCGTGCCGAACTTTTCACACAACCACTGTATTGAAGTAAATATGAACAATTAGTAACTACTAAGATCTTTCTCTACGTTAAGTATAATTCCTTGGAGGAGATTTTTCCCTGAGGAGGACATTCCAAAAATCCCAGTTTACATCCATTTGAGAAGAAAACAAGTAAAAAAGTATCAGTCGGCCTTTGCCGACAGAGATATACCCTCAGCCTGTGTATATTGAAACAATTTTTTTTCCAAAATACGTATGTATTTAGGGGGTTTTAAAAATGTTGGGCGTTTAAACAGACAAAAATGTTGATTAGGATTAAAGATCAAAAGTTTTGCGGAGGAGATACTAAAAGGAATGGATCGACATTGACCATTATAGAAGTGGATCTCCAGACACATCATATGGTGCCATAGTGGGTTTTTACACTCTTCGGGCTGTTTGCTCAAGAAGTATGGACTTGTCCCTAAAAAAACTTTTACCATCGTAAATGAGGCAGCGAATACAAGTTGCTTCAACAAAAAAAGTAATTCGATATCAGGTCTTAAAGTAAGTAATTCGATATCAGGTCTTAAAGTGAACTTATCCGAAATTTTGTGTGGGACGTACCGGATAGAGTGGACAAGTATAGTCCAAATTTGAACCTGATCTATATCTGGTAGATATATAAAGATGTGTAAAGTATAGACCAATTCGGCCACTCCCTGCAAGAGTTACCGTATGAACAATTTTTCCGAAAATTTTTGAACTTTTGTGGGGGAGGTACCTGAAGGAGTGGACCGATATGGCTTATCTTCAAACTTAAACTATGTTTGGACAAAATATTACTAAGGCCATATTTTGGACCGAATCGGCAGATCCGTTCGAGAGTTCTCTTGCGCTCCAACCACCTCACACGGTGTCATAGTGGTTTTTGTAATTTTCATGTTATTTTCTCAGGAAGTATGGACTTGCCCCTGATGAAACTTGTACCGTCGTATGGAGGGCAGTGAATACAACTTGCTAAAACAAAAATCAAAACGATTCGAGAGATGGCCCTAAACTGAACTTTTCCCAAATTTTGTGTGGGAGGTACCCGAAGGAGTGGACCTATCGAGACCATATTAAAACCTCATATTCCTCTGGTAGAAAGTTTACGCTATACAAAGTATGGACCAAATCGGTCACTCCCTTCAACAGTTATCGTGCGCACAAACTTTCCGAACATTTTCGAACTTTTGTGGGGGAGGTACCGGAAGGAGTGGACCGATGTAGATCATCTTCGAACTTAAACTAAGTTTGGGCAAAATATTACGAAAGCCAAAATTTGAATCGGTTCATCCGTTCGAGAGTTATCGTGCGCTCCAGCCAGCAGGACAGACAGACGGACGGACATGGCTAGATCGACTCCAAATTGTCTGAAACACATTTCGTCCAAACATACTTGGGGTCTAAAACCATTATTTCGATGAGGCACATTTTACACATTTTAGCCTAATAAAGGCTGAGGGTATAAATATTGCAACACTCTTTAAAATAGACCATCGTTGTTATTTCTATCCTCTGACTAAACACAAAAACAAATTACAGCAATCTCCGAAAATCCGTGGGTGCCGTTCCTAGAAACGTCTATACCAGACTTTATAAGATCTCCAACGAATATCTTGATGTGTTACAAACGGAATGACAATTTTAGTTATACCCTCCATATTATGGTGGAGGGTAGAATCAACCTAGGTCCCTGTTAGTGTATGTATAGCCCCCATATAAGGGATTAAATTTTCGGTATTTTGAGGATTTTAGGTACAATTTGTTACCGAAGTAGCTTTAACTTGGCATTTGAAGTTCTTAGGGATCACAACATTTCTTTACCAAAAATTTTCAACATAGGTCCATGTTTTGGTATAGCCCACTTATAAGAGCACCTCCCTTTTTTCGGAATTTTGAAGATTTTAGCCGCATTGTTTGACTAAACTACCTGTAATTTGATATTTGATGCTCCCCGCAGAGAAGTTCTCGGTATTTTGACGGTTTCAGCTACATTGTTTGACAGAAAACTTCTCCAACAAAAATGTTCAACACATGTCAACATGTCGGTGCCTCTCGATTATAGGTGTTCTGACGGTATTAGATAAATTTACTGACCAAACTACCTCTAATTTGACCTTTGAGGTTCCCAGTGGTCATAAAAATTTGTACACAAACAAGTAAGAAAGTATCAGTCAGCTGTGCTGACGGAGATATACCCTCAGCCACTGATCAAAAAAAAAAAAAAAGAAAATAAATAAATAAATAAAAACAACCAAACGGTATATAAAATATATTGATCTTGTATCATGAGTTTGCTTTAAAATCTGTAGGTAATTGACATATACCAAACATTTTTAGTAACTAACCATCTTAATAAAGGACTCGAAATATTAAATTACGTTAAACAAAGTTTGCAAAAATTTTTGAAAAAGTTTTATAGTTATCGTGCACAATAGCCATTTTAGTATGTGCGGCAGGGTTTTGGAGCTTTTGGGCCATTATCTCAGGAAGTATTGAAATTGTACCATTGTAAATGAGGCCGCTAGAAAAACCTACTGAAAAAAGGAAACTGACGCCGCTAGAACAACCTACTGAAAAAAGGAAACTGACGCCGCTAGAACAACCTATTGAAAAAAGGATCAAAACGACGCGAGCGGAGCTCTTAAACTTCACTTTTTGCAAATTTTGTGTGGGAGGTACCCAACGGAGTGGACCGATATAGTTCATATTCTAACCTGATATATGATAGAATGTAATAATGAGGTGTGCAAAGTCTGTAACAATCAGAAACTCCCTGCGAGAATTATCTTGCGTATTTGCTTTTAGGCTAATATCTCAAGAAGTGTGGACTTGTGCAAGAAAAAAATTGTACCGTCGTAAAGGGAGCCGCAAGGACAACTTACTGAAAAAAATTCAACCCGATCGGGGAGGTGCTCCAAAAATTCATTTTATACGAATTTTGTTTGAGAGGTGCCGGAAGGAGTAGACCGATTGGGTCCATATTCGAGTCCTATATATATCTGGAAGGAATAATACCATGTGCAAAGTTTGGACCAAATCAATTGCTCCTTCAAGAGTTATCGTTCACTGCATTTTACAGAAAATTTTTGAACTTTTGTGGGGGAGGTATCCGAGTGATAGAAAACATATTAATTAAGAAGAATCTGAATTATGGTTCTGATACGTGAAGTAGGTTTTGCCACATGAGGGATGAAATCCGACAATTTTAGTTAATACGTATTTTCGTGTTTTTTTTCTAAAATTAATAAATTATATTATGCGTTAATACATAAAATTTAAAAGTAACAGTCGCTGCAAAAATAGTTCCTAAGTTCTCTTGGGATGTAATAAACATGGCTATACTTTTGTTTGCATGTAAATATTAATCATATGGTATTTACATTTACCCAAACATGTATTACTAAAATTATTAATTTTCTGAAGCAAATTTTAAATTGAGTGGAGTGGGAAAAATGGTATAAAAGTGTATATCGATATTTTTTGCTGTATGAGTAGTAAAAAGTGAGTACTTCAAATATATAAAGGTCACAGCTGCAGAGGTTTGCAGATGAATGTGTCATTTCTCTTTTTCAGCGACCACCTCACTGAGAGGATACCCCATTTTTTAACAAATCGTTTTGCGGTGTTGGCTATAGCGCGAAAACGAATGAACCGATCATCATATATTTTTGTGGGCTTATTAAGTACCTAATAACCTTGCTTTAAAACGAGAGAATTTTAAAAATATAAATGTTTAAAAAAATGTGTACAGCGAAAATCAAAATTCGATTTTTTACAAAAAATTGGCCGTCTTTTGACCAATAATCGGTCCAAAAAAATATTTTAAAGGAAATTTCTCATATATAATGACAAGAGTTTGATATATTCAACATGCTTACAAACCAAATTTCAGTCATATCGGGTGGATATTGATGACACAACACTCAAAATACCGAAAATGAAGGGGCACGGTTCTATGGGGGCTATAGGAAGACGAGGACCTATACCGACATATTTCTGGTGGAAGGTTATAAGTCCCCCAACGGAGACTTAATACCAATTTTCAGCCATTTCGGTGTGATAATCAGGCTAAAACCTCCAATATACCGAAAATCGGGAGGTAGCGTCCTATGGGGGCTATATGAAGGCGTCGACCTATGCAGACAAATTTCAAGGTGAAAGTATTATGCCCCCTACGAAGACCAAATACCAAATTTCAGCAATTTCGGTGTAATAATGAGGCTAAAATCTTCAAAATACCGATAATCGGGAGGTACCGTTGTATGGGGGCTATATCAAAACGTGGACCTAAGCCCTCTGCCGAAGACTAACCACAAAATTTGAATACTTTCGGTTGGTCATTCTGTCTAAAACATTCAAAATACCGAAAATCGGGAGGTACGGTTCTATGGGGGCTATATCAAAACGTGGACCGACCAACCCAATTTTTTGTCCTGAAGATTGTAAGTCAATAACAAGTACGTGTACCAAAAGTGATGCACCTACGACAACTCCTTCTATTTGTTATCTAATATTTATCTAACTTTGGGGCAATATTGGATGTCATTTGGCATTTACGCTTTCCAGTAGTTAGGAACTTCTTCATGAAAAATTGTGGACATAGGCACTCTTTGTGGTATTTCACTTGTTGTGTTTGGTCTGTTTGCTCTTTTTGCCCCGAAGATAAACATTAATTCTAGTCACATACATGCAATTATTTTGGAATTCTTAATATAACATACGAAGTCAATAGGAGTTTCCATTTAAATACTTAGTTAACTTGCCAAACATAGCTTCCGGTCAAATATGCCCACCAACTATTGCCCACAACGAAATGGATAACGGGAAACACTATAAAAAAGTTAAATCTAAAAAGGGTTAAAATTTCATTCAGTTCATGAATATTTTATTTTACGAATTACATATTAGTTTTTCGTAACCTTTTTTAGTTGGGAGAAAATGGGTTGCTTTGTATGAAGGAGTGATAATGGGTTGATGTGGTAACGTGGTGTGTTTAAAGGGATTTCCAGTTGAAATCCTCAATGATATATGCTAAAATATGCAAATTATTTTTTTTTTGGGATAGAAACCACAAATGAATATAAATCATATTATCCATGGATTTGGTGAATTATCAATGAATTTAGGCGCGCTGGCCTTACCATTGCTACATTTAATATATGTATGTATGTATGTATAGGAAAATCGATTTATCTAATCCTATTTAAGGTTTAAAACAATTTAATATAATTGAGTTGATCAAAGGGATACATTGTGCTGGAGGATATATAAAGTTTGGCTCTTGAATGATAATGAAGGAAGGGTTTTTTGTGTTATGATTACACTGTGCAACACTGGAAATGCAAACAACTTCTAATGTGCATTTTCTGAAAGTACATATTGAGGCTACAAAAACCTTAATTGGATTTTGTGTTCTTAGATCGGGTTTAGATTTTATGGCCTCATCTAAACCGATCTAAAATGAGCCTTTTTTCCAGTGATCGGACCTTTATCTCCGAAACTAATAAGAATTTTGCTTTGCAGTCTTTAGCAATATTGTAGCCGTAAAGTAGTAGAACTTATGTGTCAAACAGATGAATTAGGAAATGCTGCATATAGCGCATCAAACTCGTTAAAATATAGAAAAGTTTACATAATTTCTGAAATTCTGGTCAGTAACAACTAAACTGTTGGGAATTGAAACAAGTAACCATTCTAAAAATTTTCCAAATAATGTGACCATCAATTCTTCAGAACATTCTGAAACTCTAAAATGGTTATTTCAAGTTGTTTAAGGGGTATTTCATAACATACCTTTTACAAAACTTATTTCAAACAATGTTCACACAGGCTGTTTATTCTCATGTTGGGGATTTCAATGAATTATTGAAATATTTACCAAATTGTTGTTGAAAATTTTGCTATAAACAAGGCGATAGAGTCATTTTACAACAGTATAATGTTCTGAAGAGTTGTGTATTACGTTCCAGAGAATATTTTCCCAAAAGGTAATATTAACAAGACTTTAACATTTTGGGAGATACGCTGCGAAATATACACAAATTATAGAATTTTTAGATATATTATAAAATTTGAGGCAATAAATGCAGTTTTTCGAGTTCACTATTCCTCCAAATATTTTCTTCTTGCTCTTATCTACAAGTTTGCTGCAGATGTCAAAACAAGATTCGTGTTGGTTTCAGAGATACATCCCCGATTTGCTTTAAAAAATCGATCTTTAAACATTTTTAGATGAGGCCATAAAAACCGAACCCGATCTAAGAAAACAAAACCCAAATATGGTTTTTGCCTATTGGTCCTCTACTTTCATAAAATTCTGGACAGAAGTTGTTTGCACGCGATTCGCTCAAAAATGTTGCACAGTGTTATTTTGGGTAACAGTAATAAGTGGGGGAATTGATGTAGGGAAGACCAAGGCATGTCGCTCGTTGTAATACCTACCCAGCAAAATGTTCGATGCCAAAGATGCCATTCAATCATGGGTGCAAGTGATCTGGCATGTCATCTTTTTAGCATCTTCATCGATGAATTTTATATTAGCGTGGACCCCAAAAGATGCTATTCATTTTTGGATCCAAAGCATATCATTTACACCAATGCTTTGACATGTCATTTTCACCAATGCTTTGGCATGTCATTTCCACCAATGCTTTGGCATGTCATTTTCACCAACCCTTTGCAATGACATTAACATTACGACGTGAGTTTTAACAACATTGGTTGTGATTTCGAGTCTCCGACAACATCAAGCCTATTGTAAATAATTAATCTTATATATTTAGAAAAAATTGTATAATATAAACACAAAATTCATCTCTATTGGATCGATGGAATGGGTTCAAATGCTGATGAAAAGATCGGATCTTTCACTACTTCCTTTGCATGGGTTCAAATGTTGATGAAAAGATTGGATCTTTCACGACTTCGTTTGCATTGGTTCAAATGCTAATTTAAAGATCGGATCTTTCACGACTTCGTTTGAACCAATGCAAAAGATCCCATGAAATCACGTCATCGCATGGAACCCCTTCCTTCAAATTTTGCTGGGTATGATATTTGCTATGAGAACGAACTGTTGGGTATATAAAAAGACTAACCCCTGTTTTTGTATGGAAATTTTGTTCGTTCGTTTATTTTCGTAATAATTTAAGCATCAATTGCTCAACTTCTAGATGACGTAGAGATCTCATCCTTCCTAGACATGTTCCATATATAGCTAGGTATGCCTCATTTAAATATCACCAATCTATATCTTCTCATAGGCGAATAAATTGAGTTAAAAAATTATAAAAGACAGTTACAAAAATATTTAATTATTAATATTTAATACAACCCTTCCCTTTGAGATAACTGGCTATTGTACTAAATTTCCCTCCCATATCAACCTCTTTAATTAATTGTTCAATTAAATTTATTAAATACTCTGATATTATTACAACCTTAGAAGTTCTGTGTAACGTTAGGCAAAATTTTATGTGGAGGTTTTTTTAGCATTGGTAAGCCACAAATGCCTAAATTTAGCTAATCCTGTCGGCCAATGTTCACAATTTTTGATGTAGAAATGTTTAACCTCTGGAAAAAATAAACGCCTAAAGAAAAGGTAGATAATAACTGAAGGACCTGAAATCGGTGCTACTGTTTTATATGGCCATACCAAACAGTGGACCTTTGTTTTGTTGGAGAAGTTTTGCAACTACTGGGAACCTCAAATGTCAAAATACATGTAGTTCGGTAAGAAAAATGTAGCAAAATTCTAAAAAAAAAACAAAACATGTACTATACAGACCTATACTAAAAATAGTGGAGAAGTTTCGTGACTGCGTGGAGCTTCAAATGAAAGAAAACAGCTCGTTCGGTTTAAAATTGTAGCAAAGATCCTCATAATACCGATAATGTGGAAGCACTGTTATATGAGGGCTATATCGAAACATGGAATTGTGTTAACGATTTTTGGTGGAGAAGTTTCGTGACTGCTGGGAACTTCAAATGTCAATTTACGGGTAGTTCAGTCCACAAATGTAGCTAAGACCTTCAAAATTCCAAAAATCGGTGGGTACCGTTATATGGGGGCGATAACAAAACATGGACTTAGGTTGACAATTTGCCTTGAAGAAGTTTTGTGAAAGAAAGGCCAAGCCGAACTTGTTATACCCTCCATTACCAGTTGTATTGAAATAAATTGAAACAATACGTGTAAACGAATTTAGTCTTGAAATAAGTTTACCAAGCTATATTGAAATCTGTTCTGATTTTGAAATAGACCCCATATATTATCGCCCGATTTAATATATTTGATGCACCGATCACAACAGCACCTAAAGGTGACGCACTGTATTATAGCTGCCATGACATAAAGCATGAGTTTGGTTGCGGATTTGTAGTTGGTCGGAGGTTAAAACATCTGGTTTCCAGCTTCACCCCAGTGAATGAAAGACTCGCTGCAATTCGATTAAAAGCAAAATTCTTCAACATCATCTTTATTCGTGGTCTTTCTCGGCTGGAGAATAATAAGGCAGCAGGAGCCGATGGCTTACCAGCCGAGCTGTTCAAAACCGGAGGCGACACGCTGATAAGGTGTATTCATCAGTTAGTTAGCACCATCTGGCAGGAAGAACGAGTAGCCGACGATTGGAACCGGAGTATCCTGTGCCCCGTCCACAAGAAGGGAAATAAGACTGTATGCTCTAACTATAGGAGCATAAGTCTACTCCCTATTGCCTACAAGATCGTTTCAGGGATATTGTGCGAACGACTAAAGCCTATGGTCAACGAGATAATTGGACCATACCAATGCGGCTTTAGACCTGGCAAGTCCACCATTGACCAGATATTTACCCTGCTGCAAATCCTGCAGATGACCCAAGAGATGCAGATCGACACCTACCACCTTTTTGTCGATAATAAAGCAGCCTTCGACAGCCCCCTGCGTTCAGAGGTATTCCAAGCCATGTCTGAATTTGGTATGACCCAAGAGATGCAGATCGACACCTACCACCTTTTTGTCGATAATAAAGCAGCCTTCGACAGCCCCCTGCGTTCAGAGGTATTCCAAGCCATGTCTGAATTTGGTATCCCCGCAAAGCTCATCCGGCTTTGTAAAATGACTTTAACTGACACGAGGTCCTCAGTTAAAATAGGAAAGAACCTCTCCGAAGAGTTTTGTACCAAAAGAGGTTTCAGACAAGGAGACAACCTTTGGTGTGATCTCTTCAACATCCTGCTGGAAAAGGTTATACGTGAGGGAAACGTCAAAAGAAGTGGCACAATCTACACCAACAGCCACATGTTACTTGCTTATGCTGATGACATAGACATCATGGGACAATCAGTAAGAGAAGTAACTAATACCTTTATGAAGGTCGAAGGTAAAGTGGGTCTGGCGGTAAACGGTAAGAAGACCAAGTTGATGGTGTCGATGCGCAATGCGTCCATTGAGCTCGGACCAACTGTGGAAGTTGGTTCCTATAATTTTAAGGTAGTAAAAGACTTCGTCTTCCTCGGCACCTCCGTAAACACGACAAACGACATCAGTTGTGAAATAAAACGAAGAATTGTATTTGCCAACAGATGCTACTTTGGTTTAAGTAAGCAGTTTAAAAACAAAGCCACATCTCGTCAAACAAAAATAACGCTGTACAAAACACTGATACTACCCGTGCTGATGTATGGCTCCGAAGCCTGGGTACTTGCGCAAGCAGACATGGCAGTGGTTGGTGTGTTTGAGAGACAAATTCTTCGAAAGATCTACGGACCAATCTGCCAATCTCAATGTTAATTGGGTGGAAGTTAAATAAAGCTCTTACAAATATTCTATTATGAAATTCGGAGAGATAGTCGATCTATATTCGGTCTATAGCAATACTGAAAGATGGCAAATCGGTTTATCCCATCGATAATTATCGTGCGAGTCTCGTTACCTAACCGCTACATTGATGTAATTTTCATCATTTACGGTCATCACAAATAACAACAACTTTTTATTCGGGTGGGAAACGGACCTCCATACCAAATTTCTTGACAATCAGCATTGAGTTGCGGCCTGGAGTTTGATTAGGACATTAAAAGCACTGCTCCATGGCCATAACTCCCAAAATGATTTTTGAACTTATGTCCGTCAATGTTTGGATTTATGTTCGTTTGGCATAACTCCCAAAAAAAAGAAGTGGAAATAACACCTAAAACATTTCGAGAACACTTTGCACGCGTTCCCTTTGTTTGTAACTGTCTTAGGGTTAAAGTCTTAAATCCCAGACGAATGCAAGTTGTCTGCTACATCTTATAGTGTTTAAATAGTTTGTAAGGCAGGTAGATTTTGAATGTGTGACCGGATTTTGTATCTATCCAAGAGTTGAAGTTCAAAATCGCAACCGATGGTCGTCTGTCTGCATTGACGTTTTAATTAAAAACAAAATGATTTAATTTAATATACAGTGAGTTATGTTGAAGCGACCATCGCAGCCTTGAAACTAAATACAATAAAGGTCACAACTAGTAATTCACGCTTGAAACTGCGGTTACACAAATGGATCGGTGTTAGAGAGATAACTGGACTGGAAGAACCGAAAAATGTCTCCCTCCAGCTGCCGGATCACATAATTCTCTCATAGTTTAACATTGATGAAAATAACTTTTTTTTAAACTCATCGAACTATCTTTTATTCGTGCTCATCGTCAGTTTGTGGCGGACAGGGTAGTGTGCGTGTGCGGGTAGTAGAACTAACATTCTCTAGTGGAGAAAATATTTGATTCAGACTAACGAATTCGTTCTTTTTTTCTATGTTCTTAATTTTCAAATCCATCATGATATTTGTTGTCATCAGCCTCTAATCGCCTTGTTATTTTCTTTTTTACATTTCTTCCTTACAACCACATTAAACATATTCCCCAAACGCGATTTTTATACCCTCCACCATAGGATGGGGGTATATTAAGTTTGTCACTACGTTTGTAACTACTCGAAATATTCATTGTAGACCCCACAAAGTATATATATTCTTGATCAGCGTGCAATTCTACATCGATATAGCCATGTCCGTCCGTCTGTCCGTCTGTCCGTCTGTGGAAATCACTCTAGCGTCCGAACGGATTGACGTAGGTTGATGAAATTTTGGGAAAATATGTTATATTTACGTAGGACTTTTGGTATTGAAAGCGGGCTATGTAGGTCCACGCTTTCGTATAGCCCCCATACAAAATGACGCGTGACGCGTCGTCGTTTTAAGGAATTTTTAAGATATTTGGCCCATTTTACCACCGAATTGGTTGTAATTTGGTACTTTGTGTCTCCAGAGGCCAAAAAATATTCCTACCAAAGTTGGGTTATATAGGTCCACGTTTTGGTATAGCCCCCATATAAGGCCCCATATAAAGTACGCGTCATTTTAATATATTTTGAATGTATTAGACCCATTTGACCACAGAATTAGTTGTAATTTGGTATTTTGTGTGTTCAGAGGCCAGAAAACATTCGTACCAAAGTTGGGTTATATAGGTCCACGTTTTGGTATAGCCCCCACATAAGGCCCCTTATAAAGTACGCGTCATTTTAATATATTTTGAATGTATTAGACCAATTTGACCAAAGAATCGGTTGTAACATGGTATTTTGTGTTTCTAGAGGCTAAGAAACATTTCTACCATAAAATGTTTATATAGGCCCACGTGTTGATATAGCCCCCATAGGACGATATCACCCGATTTTCGGTATTTTAAAGGTTTTGGCCTCATTATCACACCGAGATGGCTGAAATTTGTGGTGGAGGGTATAAAAAGTTCGGCCCGACCGAACTTAACGCTTTTCTTACTTGTTCAATTTATTTTCGTAACACTTGAGTGATGAGAAATGTTTCAAATGATGCGAAATAAATAAAACTGAAGTAACGGAGATGTCGGAGAAATGCTGTAACGAAAATGTTATTAACAAGCTTGTTTTATTTCATTTTTTTCGGTCGTTACAAACTGAACTTTTGGCCAACAGCCAAATAATAACAGTTTTCGCATTTTCGCTCTTTCGTGTACCTCCACGGGGAGATGGAAACACTGATTTTATTGCATTTTTCATGGTTGAAAAAATATTTATTGCTCGAAGTATAATTGGGCTTTCAACTTGATGTAAAATAGTAGACAGGAGGCTATTGATGATGATGGTGGTGGTGGCATGGTTGCTGGATGGAAGGACGGTTTGTGGAGCAACTGAAAACTAATGGAATATGTAAATACATCAATAAATTTAAAAGATTGTATATTTGGAGGGGATTCAGATGGTAGTGGTCTTGCAGCAAAGTGGCAATTTTAACAACCGTTCAACTCTGCACCAACACGCCATGAGAGAAAAGGCTTATTCGTCCGTATGTAATAATCAGAGATAAATACAAAGCCGTGAGTACCAAATCAGATTCCCAACATATAAAATTTTGTCTGCCACCATTAAAAAAATGGTCCATCTCTCCGCATATTTAAGTTATTGATGTGCAGCGTAAACAACAGCATAAAGTGAAATGTTCGTGGACATGGACATTTATGTGTACAGCTTGTGCTGACACATCTTAATGTCCTCTCAACGTTCGTGATAGAGTTTTAAATACTCGTAACATATTGAATGTGAAACGCATCCGTATGTAGATGGGTCATTGATGTGCGAACGTGCCGAAATTCTTCGTTTCATCGCCGAGTCTAAATGACTCCGGGGCATCTTAAGTGCAGTACAGAACCTGATCATTATTTAATTTTCAACGCGGTCATCAGTAACATCATTGGAATAACTAAGCGAATGATTAGTATCCACAGGATAGCGTTCCAAAACCATCTTTTAAAGTATCGAGGTACACTCAGAAATCTACGGGAGATTTAAAACATAAAAGTTATAAAAAACCGATGAAAACCCATAATAATTTTCCTAAAAATTTTATTCAACCACTGGCATAATATCTTCTATTTCTAGACAACTTGTATAAAAGCATTGATGGTAACGATATTGAAACCTGTAGCAGATACCAGGCCGTGTGAAATATCTAAGCCTATTGCTCGGTAGTCTCTAAGGCCTTCGATACATTTTATACCAAAGACTATCTTTTGGCGTCGACGAACAATAAAAAGTTTTCTTAAAGTCTTAGGGCCATTATTATATGTGTTCTTTTACTATCTGATGGATTTAAAACGCAAAATAATCCAATTTGGAGACATTAAAATATAAATTTTACATTGAAAGCTAATGTTAGGAAGCTCCTCCTTGAAATTCAATCATCACTTTTAATTTTAAGTTAACCGGAACGCTATAAATCTGTTCGGTAAATCCAAACTATAACAAAAGAAGACTCATAATAATGGGGGTTAGACTTACATATAAAAGCTAAGAGCAAAGACTGCACGCAGAGAAAAAATATTTTTCGCTTTTGTTGGAACAAAAATATATGTTTTGGTTCCAAAAAATGTATTTGTTTTGTTCAAACATTGTAATCCAAATCCAAAAATACCATCTTTTGTTCCAAACATAGAAAACAAAAACAACTTTCGAATTTCCGCAATATTGTTAAAATCGTTAACAATACCGATTGTAGGAACTATCATAATCTAATTTTGTTTACAAAAAGTATTGTCAATACAGAAAACCAGCCCAGAAATTTTTGATTTGAGTGCATACACTTCTCATATACACTTTTCGCATAACTTGGATATAAATGTCGCGTATAATATTGCAATCATTGATGAACACAATACATGGTTTGCTGCATTGGCTGACAACAAAGACAAACAAAAAGCCACAAGAACCCACCACAACATAAGGAATAATTAAACACCATAACAAACATGAAAAGGAAAGAAGAATGAAACAAAACAGAAACAAATAAAAACAAGAGTCTCACAAGTACATACACACAAAAACAAAGGTAAAGGCAGCATGTCATACAAACACACCACAACTCACCAAAATTGTTTTTTCAACACGGCATCGAATAGCGAGAGAAGAGAAACAAATTTTCGAAGAAAAGAGAGAAATATTGTTCAGTTGACACAAACTATTTTTGGATTTACAATACTACATGAGGAATCCAACAATATGTTAACAATAAATATTTTGCTCTTGGAATATTGTTGGATCAAACATATTTTTTTCTCTGCGTGTATGTTGACAGTTTTTAATGGGAGCCTTCAATGTCAAATAACTCCTAATTCGGTTAAAATTGTAGCTAGAATCCTCAAAATACCGAAAATACATAACGTGGGAACTTCAAATGTCATTAACGGCTAGTTCGGAGGTATGTGGGCTATACGAAAATATGAACTTAAATGAACAATTTTTGTTGCAGAATTTTTGTTGGCTTTTAAATTTCAAGTTACAGAAAGTTCGTCCAAAAAATAAAGCAAAGGTACGGAAAATCGGGAGGTTTGTTTTGGGGCTATACCAAAACATGGTCCTACGTGGTTAAACATTTTAAGTAAAATCCTCAAAGTACCGAAAATCGGGAAGTATTGGGGCTACACGCAGAGAAAAAAATATGTTTGATCCAACAATATTCCAAGAGCAAAATATGTATTGTTAACATATTGTTGGATTCCTCATGTAGTATTGTAAATCCAAAAATAGTTTGTGTCAACTGAACAATATTTCTCTCTTTTCTTCGAAAATTTTTTTCTCTTCTCTCGCTATTCGATGCCGTGTTGAAAAAACAATTTTGGTGAGTTGTGGTGTGTTTGTATGATATGCTGCCTTTACCTTTGTTTTTGTGTGTATGTACTTGTGAGACTCTTGTTTTTATTTGTTTCTGTTTTGTTTCATTCTTCTTTCCTTTTCATGTTTGTTATGGTGTTTAATTATTCCTTATGTTGTGGTGGGTTCTTGTGGCTTTTTGTTTGTCTTTGTTGTCAGCCAATGCAGCAAACCATGTATTGTGTTCATCAATGATTGCAATATTATACGCGACATTTATATCCAAGTTATGCGAAAAGTGTATATGAGAAGTATATACACTCAAATCGAAAATTTCTGGGGTGGTTTTCTGGGTTGACAATACTTTTTGTAAACAAAATTAGATTATGATAGTTCCTACAATCGGTATTGTTAACGATTTTATCAATATTGCGGAAATTCGAAAGTTGTTTTTGTTTTCTATGTTTGGAACAAAAGATGGTATTTTTGGATTTGGATTACAATGTTTGAACAAAACAAATACATTTTTGGAACCAAAACATATATTTTTGTTCCAACAAAATCGAAAAATATTTTTTCTGTGCGTGTATGTTGAAAATTGTTGATGCAGATGTGTGGTGACCACTACAACCTTCAAATGTCAAATTACAGTTAGTACGGTTAAAAATTGTAGATAAAAATTGCCAATTACTGAAAATTGGGAGGTACCGTTATATGGGAGCTATATCCGAACATGGACCTATGTATGTTGACAATTTTTTATGGAGAGGTGTTGTGACCACTAAGAACTTCAAATGTCAAATTACTGCTACTTCGGTTTAATATTGTAGCTAAAATCATCAAATTACTGAAAATCGGGAGGTACTTTTATATGGGAGCTTTATCAATACATCGACCTTTCTTGACAATTTTTGGTGGAGAGGTGTGGTGACCACTAAGAATTTCAAATGTCAAATATTCTAATTACAGATAATTCGGTTAAAACTTGTAGGTAAAAATCTCAAAATACCGAAAATCCGTTATATGGGGATACCGAAATCAGTTATACCGAGGTACCGTTATATGGGGCTATACCAAAACATGGATCTACGTTCATAATTATTTCGAATATAAGTTTTTTGGTCACTAAGAACACTAAATATCAAATTATAGCTAATTCGGTCTAGAAATGTGAATTTAAATTCCAAAACATGGACCTATGTCCACTAGTTATATAAGTTTATTGACATTTAAGAACCCTAAATGTCAATTTATAGCTAAATCGGTCTGAAAATGTAACTAAAAACGTCAAAATGCCATAAATCGGGGGTACCGTTATGTGGGGGCTATACCAAAACGTGGACCTATTTCCACAACTTTTGTTATATAAGTTAATTTACACTTAAGAACCCTAAATGTCAAATTATAGCTTAATCGACCTGAAAGTGTAGCCAAAAACGTCAAAATACCGTAAATCGGGGGGCACCGTTATATGGGGCTATACCAAAACTTGGACCTATGTCCACAAGTTTTGTTATATAAGTTTATTGACCAAATTATAGCTACATCGGTCTGAAAATGTAGCTAAAAACGTCAAAATACCGAAAATCGGGGGGACCGTTATATGGGGGCTATACCAAAACGTGGACCGATATAGCCCATCATCGAACTTGACCTGCCTGCAAAAAAAAGACGCATTTTCCCAAAATTTCAGACAATTTTGGTGGAGAGGTGTGGTGACCACTAAGAACCTCAAATGTCAAATGTTCAAATCTCAAAATACCGAAAATCAGGAGGTACCGTTATATGGGGCTATACCAAAACATGTACCAATGTTCATAATTTTTTTCGAATATAAGTTTTTTGATCACTAAGAACCCTAAATATCAAAGTATAGCTAATTCGGTCTAGAAATGCGGTAACGTTATATGGGGGCTATTTTAAAACATGATCTACGTTCACTAGTTTTGTTATATAAGTTTATTGACACTTAAGAACCCTAAATGTCAAATTATAGCTAAATCGGTCTGAAAATGTAGCTAAAAACGTCAAAATACCGTAAATCGGGGGGTACCGTTATATGGGGGCTATACCAAAACGTGGACCTATGTCCACAACTTTTGTTATATAAGTTTATTGACACTTAAGAACCCTAAATGTCAAACTATAGCTACATCGGTTTGAAAATGTAGCTAAAAACGTCAAAATACCGTAAATCGGGGGGTACCGTTATTTGGGGGCTACACCAAAACGTGGACCTATGTCCACAACTTTTGTGATATAAGTTTATTGACACTTAAGAACCCTAAATGTCAAATTATAGCTAAATCGGTCTGAAAATGTAGCTAAAAACGGCAAAATACCGTAAATCGGGGGGTACCGTTATATGGGGGCTACACCAAAACGTTGACCTATGTCCACAACTTTTGTGATATAAGTTTATTGACACCTAAGAACCCTAAATGTCAAATTATAGCTAAATCGGTCTGAAAATGTAGCTAAAAACGGCAAAATACCGTAAATCGGGGGGTACCGTTATATGGGGGCTATACCAAAACGTGGACCGATATAGCCCATCATCGAACTTGACCTGCCTGCAAACAAAAGACGCATCTCCCCAAAATTTCGTGGATGCTAGAGTGATTACCACAGACGGACGGACTGACGGACGTGCACAGATCGCCTCAGAATTTTACCCTGATCAAGAATATATATACTTTATAGGGTCGCAAATGAGTATTTCAATGCGTTACAAACGGAAAAACAAACTTAATATACCCTCCATACTATGGTGGAGGGTATAAAAAAGCGTAGTATACCCTCCACCATGAAACACATATTATTTAATTTTCCTTCCTCTCCAAAATTTTAAATAGATACCCAGCAAAAATTTGTGTCCGACTACAAATCCTAGGGTTGTGTGTTCAAAGCCGACCGTCGGCATGGGAGTTTTATGTTAATAAAGTTGTTTTCGACTGTCGGTATGTGGTCAAATATGTATTTTAAAAACATATTTAAGGAAGTACTTCCTTCCTATGACATCCCCATGTAAAAATAATGACTTTACGCTCAATGCCTATATAAGTTCAGAAAATGCATCAAAACATCTCTTCAATCGGGCGCCACCTTAATATGAAGGCTATATCAAAGTGGAGGACAATCGGAAGAGTGATGCGAATACGAGTAACATATTTGTTCACATAGCCAATCCTCTTCAAATGTTAACCTCACCCACTGTCTACTTGTGACATGGTGTCCTCTGTTCGCGCAAACTAGGCTCTGGCGACCGATCATGGGCAGTATAACCCTAACTCAATGCATGGAAGAAATACCAGCAGCACTACCAAAATATCTGTAAGAGCCAACTCGAAGTACTTGGGGAATCGGGTCTACAGAAATCTGCGTTGTTGCGGTGGACAATGCAGTAGGGATGGCACCGGATTAGCCTATATATGTCAGCGGTGGCACCCACAGGCTTCCAAGACGTTTACGCTCGCGCTTAGACGTTGTTGAATGCCCGGCTCTCTAAACTCTTAATTGGGCACACAAGCAAAGAAGAAATCCTGACGAATTTTGTCACCAAAAACAATAGAGAAAGAACCGAAAGAATTTTTAATCTCCCAGAAGGTCGCAGGCATATGCCAAATCCTCTTGCAAATGCGGCAAGCTCCACGTGTCTGGGAGGGAGCACTTTATGTTTAGACTGTGTTTCAGAAAGCTTTTGAGGGCCTATGCTCTTTAAGGAGTTAAGCGGAAAAGAAGAGGACATCAAAGTGTGGACCTATGTTGACAATTTTCGGTGAAGACATTTTGTGACTGCTGGGAACCTCAAATGTCATATTGCAGATAGTTTGGTCAACACTCCTGACAATTGGAAATTTTTGGTGTAAAGATGCAATTTAAAGGAATTGCGAAATATTGGAAATAATAAAAATAAAAACATGACCTCAAGCTCGAAAAACACTTGTTTTCTTGATATATATTGTAACTATATATTTCATTAATTCGGCGACTAATATTGAAATTTGATGGAGAATATTTTTATCTTTAACGTCTTCTATCTAGAATGAAGTTTTGTGAGACTAAATTTAATAAACTCAGATAAAGTACAACATTAACCCTAAAACGTGATTTTAATTTTGGCAGTTTCCTGGCGTTTATGTACGCTTTAGAGTTCTGGTGTATTCGGGGATCACATTTTAAAGGAGTTTTTAAACGTTTTTTAAAAAAGGGACCAAAAAAGTCCCGTTTAGTGACTCTCATGAGGGTTAATTTTTTTCATAAGAAGATTGGCAGTTATTATTATTATTATTATTTTATTTATTATTATTATTATTATTATTATTATTATTATTATTATTATTATTATTATTATTATTATTATTATTATTATTATTGTTATTATTATAATTATTATTATTATTATTATTATTATTATTATTATTATTATTATTATTATTATTATTATTATTATTATTATTTTTTTTTATTTTTTTTATTATTTTTTCAGATCAATGAAAATAGAAAATTAAATAAATTTTCAAATTACTAATTAATATTTAAACGGTTTGGGTGGTGCCCAAAGTTGAATAACACCAACTTTAGCCTCACGATGAACCAGTAAATTATCACATAGTTTCACACACTTTATCCTTACATATTGTTCTCCCCTTTTGTTAGAATGACATAAAGGAGATGTTGATGTACAATAGTAACATCATTCACATATGTAAACTGATGCTTCTTCATTGAACTACACTTCAAGGATGCCAAGCATCAAAGCAGTCTAAAATATTCGAATCAAAAACACGAAGTTATTCGCTCCTTTGATTTTCATCTAAACACGAATCGAGTAACACAAAGAATAGACACAAATCGTTTCCAGTTTGTAACCGCAACTACGCTTTAATTAACAAACGCATACTCTTGAATGGCATTGAATGAACGCAACAAGCAACGGAGGAAAACAATTGAAATACAAAAGGAAACAGCTTGGTATAATAACCAGGTGTTATGTAGGTCGCACTAAGGGAACTGATTTCACTATCTTAGGTCGATACATGAGGTACAGAATTAGGAAAGTTTGTAATGAAACTTTGAAGCAGTCTTCATGATGATTTTTAGGTTATGGCCGAATCATGGGCGCTATGAACTTTATATAGCACATTTGTATACTGGACTATGTGGTAGACACCCTTACCCTGCGAGTATTATCTTGCGGATTTGCCATTTTGGTTGGTGCCGTCAGGGTTTCTTGGAGCTTTTAGACCAATATCTCAGGAAGTATGAACTTCCACAAGAAAAAAATGTACCGTCGTAAAGGGAGCCGCAAGGACAACTTACTGAAATGCAAAACCATCCGAGAGGAGCTCTTAATCTTCACTTTATCTGAATTTTGTGTGGGAGGTACCCGAAGGAGTGGACCGATATAGTTCATATTCGAACCCGATCTATATATATTGAAGGAATAAGATCATGTGCAAAGTTTTGACAAAAATGAATTGCTCCCTTCGAGAGTTATCGTTCAGATCATTTTACAGACAAATTTTGAACTTTTGTGGGGGAGGTACCAGAAGGATTGGACCGATATTGCCCATCTTCGAAATTAAACTAAGTTTGGACAAACTATTACGATACCCAAAATTTGGTTCGAATCGGTTGAACTGTTCGAGAGTTATCGTACGCAGCAGCCAGCCAGACAGACAAACATTTTTCGTATCAAAGTGTATATGTATATTAGGGAAATAACTTTTTGCACTCTTTTGCAGATATCGAAAATACCACCACATAGCCGTGTAGATCATGAAAAACTATTTTGAAATAAGGTGTAATTTTTTCTCTATCGCGAAAAAAGTTTCCGCACCAAATGCATTGAAGTTCAGTAATGCATTTTTAATTTTATCTGTTACTACAAATGCCCGCTACTTCGTATGCGGAAAGGACATAAAATATATATGAACAATATTTAATCTATGAGTGGTGAACACTGACGATTCTGTTGTATTAAAACATATTTTTAATACCAACATTTAATCAATTTAATTCCTTTAATTCCAAAAAACAAATCTGCCGTATCGCACCCCTACACAGCTACCATATTTTTTATTTCGGATTTCCAAAACTACGACCTCATATCACAGACATACACCATCAGCGTCCATATTGCAAATTTCAGACTTGACTTCTGGTTTTACTCCTTCACTTACACAGCATTTCCTCCCAGTACGAATTTCCAAACACTAAACTTTATCTCACCCCTTCACAACAACAATAACGCACATTCACAATTCAAGGAATTTTCGGAATATATCCCCATATAAAGGTACCCCACGACTAAGTGTTTTTTAAAAATAGAACAAATCTATACTGTCCAATTTTCTTTACATTTGGACCTTGAATACTCAGAGGATATAAAAGCTTAATTTAAAAAATGTCTACTTCAATCCACTTTTATTAGAAGAGGTATTTTGAAGACTTATTTTTAAGTATTAAGAAGATATTATGCACATTTTTCAACATAACTCCGAAATTTATCTCAAAGTTCAGAGTGATCTTCATAACAAAAATTTTTCCATTTCGTATTTTTTGACCAAATTGTATAATCCAAGCTTTGTTCCTACACCCAACACCAAATTTAGTACCATTTAGTACTTTTCGTTCACCTATAGTAGGTATTTCTCACTTTAACCGTTTACACAATACCAAAATGGTTTTGGTACCAACATGTTACCAAACTTTTCGTACACATAATTAAACGTTTCAAAGCTTACTTCCTTATACTCAACATATATCCTGACCACAATTCACTTTTCCAGCTTTATATGTTCCGCTGAAAGCAATTTTATTACTATTTAGTACTTTTTGAATAAATAAGTGCGAATTTTCAAAACTTCATCCCTACCCCCACTCTCAACAACAATTGCTAATCTAACACCGAATTTCAAATTTAAAAATTCCAGTTCTACCCCTTTACAAAATCACAAATTGTACAAAATTCTGTACCATATAGCAAATACCAAAAGGTACCAGGTTTTGTACCATTTACCACTTATCGTACACGACTTTCCAAAAACTACTTGCATAACTCAGTTCTTTCGTTCACCTAAATCCAAATTATAGCCAATGTTCTTTCATTTAGCACTTTTTCATAAGTACGAATTTCCAAAGTAACCGCAATCCTACAGTGCAACAGTAATCTGTTCACGCAAATACAAATTGTATCGAATTTAGTACCATTTAGTACTGCTTTGTGCACATTAGTATGATTTTCTAAAGTTACCTCCATATCTCAATTCTACATTCTAACAGTAATCTTAATTCCAAGTTTCACGATTCCAGCTCTATCTTCACCCAAATCCAAATCATACTAAACTCACTACCATTTAGGACTTTTCGACCTTTGGTACACCTTTCTTACTCTTTATCTGTTTAATATTGGCAAATATAATTTGCTAATATTAATAAAATAAAAACGCCACAATTATTTTTATGTCTGACAGACTGTCATTTTTACTTTACTGTATTTTTCACTATATGACAACAATGACGTTGCCATTCGTTTATATGGGTGCTTAGTTATTATGATGATGTTGCCATCAATTAATGATATTGGTGATCAGCTGCGATCTATGGTTTTGTTGAATCAGCTGTCGTTGAGTAGTACTTTTCGTACACTTTTAGTTCGAATTTCCAAAAACCTGTATTTGTTACTCTCCATCAGTGACCCTTATTCAAAATTCCAAGATTCCTGCTCTATCCGTTCACCCAAATCCAAATTGTACTACATTTAGTACCATTTAGTACTTTTCGTACGCTTATAGTTCGAATTTCCAAAAACCTTTCTTTGTTACACTCCATCAATGACCCCTCATTCCAAATTTCAAGATTCCAACTCTATCCGTTCACCCGAATTTAAATTGTACTAAATTTAGTACCATTTAGTACTTTTGTTAATCTCCATCAGTGACCCTCATTCCAAATTTCAGGATTTCAGCTCTATGCGTTCACCAAAATCCAAATTGTACTAAATTTAGTACCATTTAGTACTTTTCGTACGCTTATAGTTCGACTTTCCAAAAAGCTTTCATTGTTACTTTTCATCAGTGACCTTCATTGCAAATTTCAGTATTCCAGCTCTATCCGTTCACCCAAATCCAAATTGTACTAAATTTAGTACTTTTCGTGCACTTACAGTTCGAATTTCCAAAAACTTTTCTTTGTTACTCTCCACCAGTGTCCCTCATTCCAAATTTTAGGATTCCAGCTCAATCCGTTCACCCAAATCCAAATTGTACTAAATTTAGTACCATTTGGTACTTTTCGTACACTAATAGGTAGACTTTCCAAAAGCCTTTGATTGTTACTTTTCATCAGTGACCTTCATTCCATATTTAGTATTCCAGCTCTATCAGTTCACCCAAATCCAAGTTGTACTAAATTTAGTACCATTTAGTACTTTTCGTACCCTTATAATTCGAATTTCCAAACACCTTTCATCGTTATTCTGCATCAGCGACTCTCATTTCAAATTTCAGGATTCCATCTCTATCCGTTTACCGAAATCAAAATTGTACTAAATTTAGTACCATTTAGTACTTTTCGTACCCTTATAGTTAGAATTTCCAAAAACCTTTAATCGTTATTCTTCATCAGCGACTCTCATTTCAAATGTCAGGATTCCACCTCTATCCATTCACCCAAATCCAAATTGTACTAAATTTAGTACTTTTCGTGCACATACAGTTCGAATTTCCAAAAACTTTTCTTTGTTACTCTCCATTAGTGGCCCTCCTTCAAAATTTCAGCATTCCAGCTCAATCCGTTCACCGAAATCCAAATTGTACTAAATTTAGTACCATTTAGTACTTTTCGTACCCTTATAGTTCGAATTTCCAAAAACCTTTCATCGTTATTCTGCATCAGCGACTCTCATTTCAAATTTCAGGATTCCATCTCTATCCGTTTACCGAAATCAAAATTGTACTAAATTTAGTACCATTTAGTACTTTTCGAACCCTTATAGTTCGAATTTCCAAAAACCTTTCATCGTTATTCTGCATCAGCGACTCTCATTTCAAATTTCAGGATTTCATCTCTATCCGTTTACCGAAATCCAAATTGTACTAAATTTAGTACCATTTAGTACTTTTCGTACCCTTATAGTTCGAATTTCCAAAAACCTTTCATCGTTATTCTGCATCAGCGACTCTCATTTCAAATTTCAGGATTTCATCTCTATCCGTTTACCGAAATCCAAATTGTACTAAATTTAGTACCATTTAGTACTTTTCGTACCCTTATAGTTCAAATTTCCTAAAACCTTTCATCGTTATTCTTCATCAGCGACTCTCATTTCAAATTTCAGGATTCCATCTCTATCCGTTTACCGAAATCCAAATTGTACTAAATTTAGTACCATGTAGTACTTTTCGTACCCTTATAGTTCGAATTTCCAAAAACCTTTCATCGTTACTATTCATCAGTGACCTTCATTCCAAATTTCAGGATTCCTGCTCTATCTGTTCACCCAAATCTGAATTGTACTAAATTTAGTACCCTTTTGTACTTTTCGTACACTTATAGTTCGAATTTCCAAAAACCCTTTGGTACATCTTTCTAGCTCTCTATCAGTTACCCTCATTCCAAATTTCAGAATTCTAGCTCTTACCGTTTGCCTAATACAAAGGGTACCATATTTAGTACCTTTTAGTACTTTTCGTACACTTCTAGGTCGAATTTCCAAAAACCCAGCCTTATCTCACCCCTACACCCCAACAGCAACCTACACCCAAAATTGCAACTTTCTAGCTTCAGCGGTTTCGTCTGGGCGCTGATGAATCAGTCAGTCAATCAGTCAGTCAGGCAGTCAGTCAGTCACTCACCTCACTACTCTTTTATATATATACTAGCAAAATGCCCGCTACTTCGTATGCGGAAAGCATATAAAAAACAAATAAACAATATATAATATGGAAATGACAAACACTGAAAATTTGGTCGCACTAATACCAATTTTAATCAATATTTATTTTTATCTTAGTACTGTACGTACCCTTTAAGTTCGATTTTCAAAAAGATCAGCCGTATCTCACCCTTACACATTAACAGCGAGATCAACGTTGCACACCAATACACACCCTAACTCCAAAAAATAAAAATTCCAGCACTGTCCCTACACCCAAAAACAAATTGAGTACCATTAAATAATTTTCGTATACTTATGGTACGTATTTCGACGATATATCTCATCCATACACAGACATTAATACAAAATAATTACAGTAAATTCCATAATAATTACAGTATTTCCAAATCTCAAGATTCCAGCTGTATCCGTTCGTCCAATTCCAAATTGTACCAAACTTAGTATCAAGTCAAACTCTTCGTATCCATAAGTAAGATTTTCCAAAACTACCTCAATCCTTCACTTTAGTAGTAATCTTACTTCCAAATTTCAGGATTCAAACTCTATCCGTTAAACCAAATTAAAATTGTACAAAATTTAGAACAATTTAGAATTTTCGTACCAATTTTCAAAACTTCCTCAACGCAACAGGGCTACAATAATCATACTTTCAAATTGCAGGATTCCACCGCTATCCGTTCACCTACATACAAATTGTATTAAATTTAGTACCATAAGTTTGCTTTTTCAAAACAACCTGAATCCTACTCTTCGACTGTAATCGTAATTCCAAATTTCAGGATTCCAGCTCTATTAATTCACCAGAATCCAAATTGTATCAAATTTAGTACCATTTCATTCCCAAACAAAATTTTCAGGATTCCAGGTCTACACGTTCACCCAAATCTATATTGTACCATATTTAATACTTCTCGTACCCATACGTATGACTTTTCAAAATTTCCTCAATACTACACTCCTACAGTTATCTTAATTCCAACACTATCCGTTTACTAAAATTCAAATTGTACCAAATTTAGTGGTTTTCGTACCCATAAGTACGAATTTCCAAACTACCTCAATTCTACTGTCCGGCAGTAATCTTAGTTCCGTTCATCCAAATCCAAATTGTACCAAATTTAGTTCCATTTAGTACTTTTCGTACCCAAAGGTACGAATTTCCAAAACTATCTCAATCCTACACCCCTACAGTAATCTTAATTCAAAACTTTAGGATTCCATCTCTATCCGTTCACCCAAATCCAAATTTATTACTGCTCGTAATCATAAAAACGAACTTCCAAAACCATATCCTTATTTCAACGCCATATCCCAACCTTGATTCCCATACCAAATTTGAAGATTCTAGCTTTATTCATTAAAAATATGCAATTGGTACCAAATTTAGAAACTTTTAGTACTTTTCGTACACTTATAGGTCGAGTTTCTAAATACCCTTTGGTACATCTTCCTAACTCTCCACCAATGACCACTCGTTCAAAATTTCAGAATTCTAGCTCTTCGCGTTTGCCTAATACAATGGATTCCATATTTAGTACACTTTAGCACCTTTCTACGACGAATTTCCAAAAACCCCTCTACACAAAAACAAATTGTACCAAATTCTATACAATTTTCCAAAACAACCTTAATCCTTCACATAAACAGTAACCATAATTCCAAATAACAGGATTCCAGCGCTATCCGTGCACTCAAATCCAAGTTGTACCATTTGGTACATTTCGTACCCATAAGTACGAATTTCAAAAACTACTTCCATATCAATCTTATACTCCAACAGCAGTCTGACCGAATTCCAGGATTCCAAATTGTATCACAGGTAGTACCACTTAGTAATTTTCGTACCCTTACTACCTCAGTCCTACACTCCAATAGTTATCCTAATTTCAAATTTCAGGACTCAAACACTATCCGTCACCCAAATCCAAATTCTACTCTATAGCCTACCGCGAACGGGTTTCAAATTCGAACTCTTTCCGTTTACTAAAATTCATACTTTAAATTAAAATAAATAAAATTAAAATACTTAAAATTCAGGATTCCAGTTCTATCCGTTCACCCAAATCCAAATTGTAATAAATTTAGTACCATTTAGTACTATTCGTACACATAAATACGAATTTCCAAAATTTCCCCAATCCTATGCTCCAACAATAATCTCAATTTCAAATTTCAGGATTCCAGCTCTGTCCGTTCACTCGAATCCCTATTGTACCAAATTTAGTACTTTTCGAACACATAAGTACGACTTTCCAAAACCACCCTCATATCTAAGTCCTACACTTCACAGTAATCTTAATTCCAAATTTCAGGTTTCCAGCTACATACATACGTTCACCCAAATCCAAATTGCACTAAATTTAGTACCATTTAGTACTTTTCGTACCCATAAGTACGAATTTTCAAAACTACCTCAATTCTACACCACACCAGTAATCTCAATTCCAAATTTCGAGATTCCAACTATATCCGTTCACCCAAATCCCCATTGTCCCAAATTTAGTACTTCTCATTAACATAAGTAAGAATTTCCAAAACTTCCCCAGTCCTACACTCCAACAGTAATATCAATTCCAAATTTCAGGAATCCAGCTCTATCCGTTCACCCAAATCCAAATTGTACTAAATTTAGTACCATTTAGTACTTTTCGTACACTCAAGATTCCAAAAACCCTTTGGTGCATATTTCTTACTCTTCATCAGTGATCCTCAGTCCAAATTTGAGGAATCAAACTCTATCCGTTCACCCAAATCGAAACTGTACCAAATTTAGTGCTATTTAGTATTTTTCGTATCCTATGTACGAATTTCCAAAACTTCCACAATCCTAAACTCCACCAGTAATCTCAGTTCCAAATTTCGAGATTCCAGAGCTATCCGTTCACCCAAATACCCATTATACAAAATTTAGTTCCATTTAGTACTTTCCGTACACATAAGTACTAATTTCCAAAACCACCCTCATATCTCAATCCTACACTTCAACAGTAATATTAATTCCAAATTTCAGGTTTCCAGCTCTTTCCTTTCACCCAAATCTAAATTGTACTAAATTTAGTACCATTTAGTACTATTCGTACACATAAATACGAATTTCCAAAATTTCCCCAATCCTATGCTCCAACAATAATCTCAATTTCAAATTTCAGGATTCCAGCTCTGTCCGTTCACTCGAATCTCTATTGTACCAAATTTAGTACTTTTCGAACACATAAGTACGAATTTCCAAAACCACCCTCATATCTCAGTCCTACACTTCACAGTAATCTTAATTCCAAATTTCAGGTTTCCAGCTACATACATACGTTCACCCAAATCCAAATTGCACTAAATTTAGTACCATTTAGAACTTTTCGTACCATAAGTACGAATTTTCAAAACTACCTCAATCCTACACCCCACCAGTAATCTCAATTCCAAATTTCGAGATTCCAGCTTTTATCCGTTCACCCAAATCCCCATTGTATCAAATTTAGTACCATTTAGTACTTTTCATACACATAAGTACGAATTTCCAAAAGTTCTTCAATCCTACACTCCAACAGTAATCTCAATTCCAAATATCAGGATTCCAGCTCTATCCGTTCACCCAAATCCCTATTGTACCAAATTTAGTACTATTTAGTACTTTTCGTACACATAAGTACTAATTTCCAAAACTACCCTCATATCTCAATCCTACACTTCAACAGTAATATTAATTCCAAATTTCAGGTTTCTAGCTCTATCCGTTCATTCAAATCCAAATTGTACTAAATTTAGTACCATTTAGTACTTTTCGTACCCATAAGTACGAATTTTCAAAACTACCTCAATCCTACACCCCACCTGTAATCTCAATTCCAAATATCGAGATTCCAGCTATTATCCGTTCACCCAAATCCCCATTGTATCAAATTTAGTACCATTTAGTACTTTTCATACACATAAGCACGAATTTCCAAAACTACCCTCATATCTCAATCCTACACTACAGCAGTAACCTTAATTCCAAATTTCAGGTTTCCAGCTCTTTACGTTCACCCAAATCTAAATTGTACTAAATTTAGTACCATTTAATACTTTTCGTACACATGATTGGTAATTTTCCAAACCATTTCCTTTTAGAAGCACCACTTCCCAACCTTGATTTCCATACCAAATTCCTATATTCCTGGGGCCTATTATTGATTTCATTAATTAGTTATCGATTTCTTCAAATTACAGATTTTGAAATTGAATAGTTATGACTGTACATCTCCATATACGATAAAATTCTTAATTGCAAATAAATAGTGGTAGTATGCACAATTTTATTGCACTTTCATTGATTTGCAAACATTTAGTTATTCACGACATCTGTTGCAATGGAAGATAACAAATGTCTTGTCTTTCTATTATTTAGTGGTTTACGGTAAAATAAGTGCGCCTAGAAGTAAACTACAAAATTTGAAATTATGTGTGATCGTTTACGGTATCATGAAGTTATAGCATTGTTAATTTCACACATGTCTTGCAGAGGGCCAACTAAGTGCATAAGTACGTAATAATAATGAAAAATAAGGATTTTTGTTGTTGTTATTTTTTGTGGTTCCAGGACGAATTTTCTAAAACCCGGCCTTATCTCGCACATTTGCATCAACAGTGACCCACTGGTAAAATTTCAAGCTCCTAGCTTTAGCCGTTTTGGCTGGGCGTTGATGATGAGTCAGTCAGTCAGTCAGTCAGTCAGTCAATCACTTATCACCAAGCTCATTTATATATATAGATATATTGTACTAAATTTAGTACCATTTAGTACTTTTCGTACCCTTACAGTTCGACCTTCCAAAAACCTTTCATCTCTTCTCTTCATCAGTGACCCCCATTCCAAATTTCAGTATTCCAGCTCTATCCGTTCACCCAAATCCAAATTGTACTATATTTAGTACCATTTAGTACTTTTCGTACCCTTATAGTTCGAATTTCCAAAAACCTTTCATCGTTATTCTGCATCAGCGACTCTCATTTCAAATTTCAGGATTCCATCTCTATCCGTTTACCGAAATCAAAATTGTACTAAATTTAGTACCATTTAGTACTTTTCGAACCCTTATAGTTCGAATTTCCAAAAACCTTTCATTGTTATTCTGCATCAGCGACTCTCATTTCAAATTTCAGGATTTCATCTCTATCCGTTTACCGAAATCCAAATTGTACTAAATTTAGTACCATTTAGTACTTTTCGTACCCTTATAGTTCAAATTTCCTTAAACCTTTCATCGTTATTCTTCATCAGCGACTCTCATTTCAAATTTCAGGATTCCATCTCTATCCGTTTACCGAAATCCAAATTGTACTAAATTTAGTACCATGTAGTACTTTTCGTACCCTTATAGTTCGTATTTCCAAAAACCTTTCATCGTTACTCTTCATCAGTGACCTTCATTGCAAATTTCAGGATTCCTGCTCTATCTGTTCACCCAAATCTGAATTGTACTAAATTTAGTACCCTTTTGTACTTTTCGTACACTTATAGTTCGAATTTCCAAAAACCCTTTGGTACATCTTTCTAGCTCTCCATCAGTTACCCTCATTCCAAATTTCAGAATTCTAGCTCTTACCGTTTACCTTTTAGTACTTTTCGTACACTTCTAGGTCGAATTTCCAAAAACCCAGCCTTATCTCACCCCTACACCCCAACAGCAACCTACACCCAAAATTGCAACTTTCTAGCTTCAGCGGTTTCGTCTGGGCGCTGATGAATCAGTCAGTCAATCAGTCAGTCAGGCAGTCAGTCACTCACCTCACTACTCTTTTATATATATAGATAACAACATGTTTGCTTTTCATTAAAATTTTTATTTTTTTGTAATCTAATTTAAAATCATTATAAAAGCGTTCTGGACCAATTTGTTCTCAAATCGCGCCATTTCGGAGCATATTAAGAACTTTTGACACTATTGCAATTTTTGGTTTTTCTTTATAAACTCGTGAATTTTATGTTTATATTTTTTGTACCTATCGGACAAGAGAATATGGTGTCATTTGCAACAAATTCGCGAAAGTTACAGACCGTTTTTAATGACTTTGCCTGTGAGAAATATATTTTTGTCTATAAATATTTATTCAAACAAAGAAAATTTAAAATTATAAGTAGAAAAAATATCAAAAGGGTTTTAGTAATTGCGGTCGGTGCTGAAACTTTTTTCATCGAATCGATATTAGAAACGCGTTTTCATTATTAGGACAAAATTCCCCACATGGTACTGGTGTTGTATTTTTGCAGAAAACAAATACAATTCTCACAGGCAAGGTCAACAAAAACAGCCTGTAACTTTCGCGAATTCGTTGCAAATGACCTCAAATTCTCTTGTCCGATAGGTACAAAAAATATAAACATAAAATTCACGAGTTTATAAAGAAAAACCAAAAATTGCAATAGTGTCAAAAGTTCCTAATATGCTCCGAAATGGCGCGATTTGAGAACAAATTGATCCAGAACGCTTTGGTAATGATTTTAAATAAGATTACAAAAAAATAAAAATTTTAATGAAATGCAAATATGTTGTTAAAATAGATAAAATTAAAAAATGCATTTCTGAACTTCCATGCATTTGGAGCGGAAACTTTTTTCGCGATAGAGAAAAATTGACACCGTATTTCGTATTTCCTATGCTCTACACGGCTATGTGGTGGTATTTTTTTGGTTATAGCCCTAATGTATATACCCTTTCTAGCCTAAAGCCTGAGGGTATAAAAATTAGATGAAAAGAGATCGTATTGACCAGTGTTATTATAAGTTTTTTCATTTGGTACAATTCCCTTCCAAGCTTCTTAATAAAAAAAAATTATTTGACGGCTATATGAAAACGTGGACCTCTACCAACAATTACCTTCCGGAATATTTTGTACTCCAATAGAACACTTAATACCGAATTTCGGCGGCTTCGGTTGAATATTGAGGACACAAGCTTCAGAATACCGAAAATCGGGAGGTATCGTTCTATAGGGACTATATGAAGGCGTGGGTCCATACGAATATTTCTCTTCAGTAGCGCGATTCTCCAACTCATTTTTTGATTTACCTACAAAAATCAGTAAAATTAAAATGCGTATAAGTTAGCGATCAAAATAATTTTGTCTATAAGTCCTACCGATATAAACGGTGCTGTCAATTTGTTTGGTTATTATACCCTACACCACAATGTTGAAAGGGCTTTATATGTTTGTTTTTCGAAAAGTTCATGTAACACGTCGTAGGCCCCCCATGTGGAATACCAAAATTCATATCTCGACCAGATAAAGCGATTTTGGGGTGTGTGTCGCTCCGTCCGTCCATTAAAAATTGTAATCAAACACGAACAGCGATTTTTTCTTTTTTTTGAATTTTCCTCATCTATAAACATTGCTGTTTCAGAATCCACAGAAACTTCTCAGGTGTAAGCGGTTTTTAATTAAAGTTAGTTAAAGCGCACCGTACATGACGTTGTTTTATAAGGAGGCGATACAGTCAGTGCATTGCACAGTGGACTTGTATGGAGAAAGTGGCCAAAAATATTTCCCGTGTAAATATCAAGCTAATGCGCTGGTTACAGCTTTGTGCTGCTGAGAAGAGTGCTTTAAGAAACCACGAGCGTAACATTCTCCCCCCTTTCCCCTCTGGAGGGGGTATACAGTAAGAATTGTTTTATGGTGTTAATACAAAATTACATGAACAAAGGTCCTGATTATCTTATGATGCAAGAATAGGTTTGGGGAAACAAAACAATCTCCAAAACAACATAAAATCCAACCAATTTAGCGGATTAAAAAAATCAACATTTTTGTCTGAAAATGGGTAAAATTTTTAATATAGATCTTATAGCGTTCTTCCTGGAAGCCACGTACCGCCAACGAAAGACAAATTTGGAAGAAGATTTTTTCATCTTGCCACTGATACCAATTATGTTAATGTACGTGGTCAGATAACAGAGTTATACGCTAATATATCCATAGAAACCCTATTCTAGGACAGCTTTAGTCAGCGGTCCACCATTTATAGTCTAGCACAAGATGGCAGCTGATTTTAATACTAAATAATCTTAAACCCATGAGCTAATTTGGGAAATTATTCCCGAGGTGGGCACTGGTGGGCATCATGACTAAAACCTTAGGTCAAATTTAAGTATATGATCGAATTGGCATTACAAAATACACTAAGAAAATGTGCAGCTAACTAGAATTCCACAACACGCTAAAACACTCTTTTTTAATGAAAAATAAGCTATTACCGCCCCCTTCAAAATCCACTATAATATTTTGCTCTACGTATTAATTTCGCGATATTTTGAATATATTTACTTGCACTTAAAATATAGGTTGTACTCACAACAAAAAATATTAGTCAAATGTTCCGACTTTTGAAGCTATTCTTAAGAAGATCGCGTTCGAATGAAACAAAAATTAATATATTTTTAAAAAGGTCCATGTCATAGCTTTCAGAGTTGCCAGATGTTGTACCAAAATTTTGACATTCAATTTTTTATTTTTGGCCAATGGGTGGATCCACTGTGCATTGTCCCAATTTGAACTTCTATATCTCAAAAATGGTGAAACCTACGAAAATATCATAAAGGTCAATCTTGTAGAGAATTTTTACAGCTACAATATATTCTCTAATCTCTATTTTGAATTCCGACAAATTAGAAACGCGAAACTTGAAAAATAACTCCTGATCTTTCCCTTCATACAAATTATAGCAATATAGCGGTTAAATAACAGAAATACTGTCGAACATATAAGTGGGTTCCTTTATCGTTTTGGTTTGTTAACAAATTACTACATTTACATCATGCTAGAAACTGTCGCAATCATTACAAAAAAAGTTCTTAAGTCATGATATAGAAATTCCCATTTTTTTTAATTGATGCAAATTACAATGTGTATCACCTTTTGCAAAATGCAATGCAATACCTCAGCCTTTCGGCTAACAAGGGTTATCTAACGAAATAACGTTTTGTAACCCAAGTATGTTTGGAGGAATTTCACTATAGCCCTGTCCATCTGCATGGCTGGCTAGTGCGTACAATAACTCTCGAACTTGGTTTAACTTCGAATATGGACCATATCGATCCATTCCTTCAATTGCCTTCCTCACAAAATTTCAACAATTTTCTGTAAAATGGTGTGAACGATAGGGAGCAATCGATAGATTATATGAGGTTCCAATATGGTTTCAATCGGTCCACTTCTTCAGGTACCTACCACACAAAAGTTCGGAAAAGTTCAGTTTAGGACCTGCTTTCGAATCGTTTTGGTTTGTGTTGTAGCAAGTTGTATTCACCGCCCCCCATACGACGCACAGAGGGGAAATTTGTGTTAAAATTTGATCAAAAGCCCTAGAAAGCTCATTTATAGTCGTATTGATATAACATTTTGCACAAAGCATATCTTCTGTACAAGGATTAATCCTATAGAAAATAATGAAAATCGGTCCAGATTTGGATGCAGCTTCCATATATATTCGCGTCTGATGTGAGATAAAAATGCACCAAAATCACTGAAATTTGACACATGCAACCTGAACTAGCCTAAAAAAACATTGAGCCAATTTTCAAACAAATCGGTACAGATGTATATGTAGTCCCATATGCATATCAAGCTTTTTGTAGAAAATTAACTTATGTTGAAACTGAGGTATGGGGTATTGTAACTCGCGATCAGTTTTACTATACCATAACTTTTGACCGCATTTCGGCAAAATAAACTGTTTTAGCCCGATTCACCGAGGGGTTTCTTAAAATAATAATTCGAGTGGAAGCTGTGGTCGTACTAATTTAAAAAAAATCGGAAAAAATCGTTGAAATAAACGAGTTTCATTATGTTATTTTCCAATTAGTGGTTTTACAACACAATGTAGAGCTGAATTCTCAAAGGAGAAGTTAAAGAGTACACTTCAGAGTTGAAGTTTCTAATGTATGATTTTTTAATATATCCACTGTATCTACCTCAAACGGATGCTGACATTTTGAAACCAGAAAAAAGGGGTTTTTTGAATTTTTGCTCTAATCGGGACGCGCAGTTTGATTTCCCTAAAAGATTATTATTTGATTATAGTACTCGCGATTTCGCATTTTTTAATGTATAACATGAGGGTGTAGCCCTCACATGATCACAGTAATGTGCGCCTAAGCACGAAATTTTTGTGGGTAAATTTTTCTCAAAAACCTATTTTTTTGGTTTAAAATTTACAAACGTCATTCGATTTCCGTGGAAACCCGCGTAAATTTAGTTTTTTTACGTTCTGAATCTATCAAGCCACGACGCGTAAAAATCCACCCACTAGATCGGCGGATATGATACTTCTCAAAGTTCGAAAATTTGCAAAAAATTATTTTGAAAATATCGCATATTAAAACGCGTTTTGGATGTGTCAGTTCTACTTAAATAAATAAATCGATACGCGTGTTTAAACTGCGCGAAAACAGATATTTCAAAACTATCGCTAATCCAGAGATATAATTGATTTTTTCTAAAAATTAAGTGCGATGCTACATCCACGGTTCTTGATGGATCGCATTGAAACGGCATAGAAGGATGTATTTTTTAATGGTGATTATTGAAATCGGATGCGCATAAAATGTAAATGAACTTCGCGGAAATTATGACCATTTTTATGTGCTTTGCACTCTTAAATGCAGCAGATGCTACATCGTGGCCGCCAAATAGAATTTGACAAACTGTACATCAAATAAAAGGGATTGATTCGCTGTGTTGGAAAATCGAATGCGCATCATGTCATTTTCATAATTACGTGGTTTATATGCATCTCAAATGTTGTAATATTCAATATAACATTATTTTAACGTTATGCCACAATTGGAATTCCTTGTGATTTAATATAAGGTTCTAATAATATTATCCAATAGGAAAACAATAAGCGAAAAATTTGTTACAACGGAATATCATCATTATTGCGTGAAATTTTGACGAAAATGCCGAAGAACTCAAACATTTTTTCTCCATCTTTTCCTATAAAACCATAAAAAAATAAAATTAGAATAATATGATTTTAATTTTTTTCGTAATATTTTCTTCGTATTTTTGCAAATAACATGAATACTATAGCTCCAACCTTCATAACTTAGGTTTCATTTTATTCCTCAAAATGTTTGGATGCTGCTATAACTTTTTTATATATTTTTCGTAACTATGAGCTCTATTGTTTCAAAAATATGTTTATAAATACGTGAAATTATTTAACAAATTTGGTTTTTCGCGAATCCATTGAGACTTTGCGATTATTTGTTGCATCATTGCAAAGGGTACGAATTCAGTTAACGATAATAGGATATAACAGCTAACTATATTAGACCGCGATTTTTTTAGAATTTTTTCTAATTATCTTAATTAAAACGGTCATATCTTTTGCGCGCAACGATGAAAGTTAGTAACGAAAACAGATTTGGAATGCTGATTTTTTTCTTAATCTATGTACCAAAAATCATTGATGTAGTATCAAAATTTTTTTTTGATTTTTTTTGAAATGGAAAAGACAATTTTAGACATTTTTCCTGATATATTTCATTCCAAATTTTATTTTTTGAAACTTACTTAAATCAAATTTTTTCTCAATTCACATGAGAAAAGTCGTGAATGTTTCTGAATAATGCAAACATATTTGATAGGTGTTGGTTTAGTCTGATAAATAAGAGTCCCGGTTATACGGCGGAACAAAATTTAGTGTGAGTAAGCCTTGCAATTCCATATAAAAATATTTCATATTTTAGTTGAGAAAAATTAGAGTTTTTCGGAATGGCGCAAATATGCGCAATTTTTTATGATTGAATCTGATATTTGAGACTCAAGCGCATAAATCATTAGAAGAAACTATGGTCGGGAAACGACGGGGAAATAGACTTTTTCACTATTGAAATTGTAGTAATTTTAAAAATTATCATAAAAAATTTTCATAAAGATGATACGTATCACCATTATTATAGAGCAAAGATGTAAAATCAATCTGAAAATTTTAAATGCTAATCTTGTTCGGAGACTGTACAAAAACAATAAATCTTGAAAAATATAAATTTTCGCGAAAATAATGTCATTTTAATGTTCACCTAATTTCTTAGTTTTCGAAAATTTACTTTTTGTTTTCAGTATGGCTTAGTTCAATCGACTGCTGCATTGAATTGGTTAATCTTACAAAGTCGAGGATGGTTATAGCAAATGTAGAAAAGAGTCTAGTTGCCGTTTATCAAAATTTTTTGCATAATAAACGATTTTCATATTTTGAGTTTTGAGCAACTTTAGGCCTATGTTTCCCCTCTGTGCGACGGTACAAGTTTCATCTGGGGCAAGTCCACACTTCCCGAGCAAATAGCCTGAAAATGCAAAAAAAAAACCTATTACAACTCTAGAACGGATCTGCAGACTCGATTCAAAATTCCTCCCCACAAAAGTTCAAAAGTGTTCGGAAAAATTGTGCGCACTATAACTCTTGGAGGAATCCATACATTACACACCCTAATACATCTGCCATATGTATATCCGGTTTGAATATGTACTATAGTTGTCCACTCATTCGGGTACCTCCCACACAAAATTTTGGATAAATTCACTTTAAGACCTGCTCTCGAATCACTTTAATTTCTGTTGAAGCAACTTGCATTCGCTGCCTAAATTAGTCCATACTTCTTGAGAAAACAGCCAAAAAGGTGTCCAAGCTTAGTTTCAGTTCGAAGATTGGCAACAACTTCCTGTACTTCTCTCCAATATTTGAAAAATGTCACTAATATGATATGACGACATACCTTGAACAGGGCAACCAAATTTATCCAAACGTTGGATCTGCTAATATTTCATCCAAATTTAGTTTAACTTCTAAAATGGCCGATATCGATCTTCTCTTTATGTCACCTCTCCCACAAAAGTTCAACAATCTGTGGGCAAAGCCAACTGATACTTTTTTACTTGTTCCTTCTAGATATAGATCCGGATGGTACCTATATGGACTATATCGGTGCACTCCTTCGAGTACCTTCTATACAAAATTCGGAGAAAGTGAAGTTTAAAATAACATAACGTAACATAAAATACCACAAGTGATGTAGGGTATCACATAGTCGGCCCCGGCCGATTATAGCCCCCCCCCCTTACTACTTTTTATTCATAATTTTGCGTTTTAATTTTACCGATTTTTGTCGGTAATTCAAGAAATGAGTTACAGAATCACACTACTGCAATGTTTTATAACTCCGTCGGAAACTAAACATCAAATTTCATACATTGCAGATTGATAATTACGCTTACACCTTTGACATACGAAAATCGTTAGGAATCTTTCTATGGGGGCTATAGGAAGACGTGAAATTATATTGACAAATACCTGGTGGAAAGTTGTATAACCCCATAAATACCTAATTTCAGCCATTTCGGAGGTGTATTGAGGCCACAAACATTAAAATACTGCAAATCTTTCGGCGCCGATCTATGGGGGGCATGTCAAAACATACTGACAAATTTGTGAGGGGAAGTTGTGCAGCCCCAGGGAAGAACAAATACCAAATTTCGGTGATTTCGGTGTGATAATCAGGCTAAAACCAACAAAATCGCGAAAATCGGGAGATAACATTATATGAGGCCTTTATCAAAACGTCGACCGATATAGCCCATCTTCAACACTAAACATCCTAGGAGTAACAACAACTTCTATACCCAATTATAAAGCTCTATTTTAAATATTGCGAGCAATATCTTGATATTAACAGCTAGACCGACGGACGGACATGGTTATATCGGCTGATCACGAATGTATATACTTTATAGGGTCTCCGACAACTATTTATTATACCTCCATATTATGGTGGAGGGTATAGTATAAACGAATGCTAAACAATTTCTCTGTCTCTTTTCCCCCATTTCAAAGAATGTAAATGCTATAAATAGTAAACTACTTAGAAAACCTCATGTCAAAGTACATGACACATTGACCAAAGAACAAGGCGAATGCTAAATACATGTTATCGTGACACTTTCATTTATGTCATTCTTCGTGTGGGAAAAAGGTGTTAATGACACTATTAATGTGTCAACACGCAACGTTACATAACTGCCATAAATTTCACCTGATGGTGAGGAGAGCGAAGATTAATACATCACTTAGGAGAGTTGGCGTTTTTTATTTGGGATGACGATTTCTATCGAGCAATTGACACTTGGGTATACAAAGTTTCTTGTTGAAAAACAAGAAACAGGGGAACTGATGAAGATCTGTGGCGAGATCTGAAACTATAGTCTTCCCGGCCTTACCTCTTGGTAAACATCGCCAATTTTTCCCACTAATAAATTAAAGTTGCTTTAATAAAATATTAAAACCACGACTATGGGATTAAGCCTGACTATTTTGAAAAACAAATTAATACCTAACTTTATATGTGAAGTCTGTACATTTGTTGTTATATTTGTTGTTTCTGTGTAAAAATACCCTTCCCGGAATAATGGAAATAAAAATCATAATTATAGTCTGATTAGCCCGAAATTTTAAAAGAGGTTAGGAATTATAACGTAGAAGAAGACATAAATTTGTGTATGAAGGGTGAAATTAACTCAAATTTTTATGTGAAACATGAAAAAAACCTATATTCCTTAAATAAGGAGGACAAATTACTGCGATGAAACGTTTATATGGAAGATGCATGTTGGCTTTTCCATTGATGATGCCAATAACGTAGATGTACATACAGTGGCTCCAAGCGAAAGTCGTACACCTAATGAAATTTTTTTAATTGACTTATATCTCCGGCACAAAATGGGATATGAAGAAAATATTTACGCAGCCTTTTAGTGCATTTAGTCGACAATTTAGAAACATGATATAATAAAATAATCAACCCGTTTACATTGTTGAAAAATTAAATTAGCTAAAATACTAAGAATTTTAGCACCAAGCGAAAGTCGTACAGCAATTATAAAGACAAAGTATTTGTTAAAATAATTAATTCTAGTACATGTTCCTGTTTTTTGTTAAATCCTACGATCGATTTAGCGTAACATCTGCGCTTCTTTACAATTGACAGGGTCCATTCTGGAAACTTGTATCACGTTAAATGGGAAAGAAGCTTAAAAATGAATTAAAAATTATTTTTATAAAACAACATGAGATAATAATTTATTTAACTTTACAAAAACAATTTTTTTAGATTCAGCAGATATCGAAAATTAAAACTGCAAAGCTATTCAATACCTTGATGTCTACTAATAAGAAAAAAACCATATGAAATATTTAAAATAACTAAAACATTAAAAAACAATATTTTCTTTTGGATAGTTTAATACACGAAGTGCAAAATGAGTTGATTTTTAGTGTCCCGACACTCTAATCGATTGAGAAAAATATTTGGAAGCTTATTTTTCCAATGTGCACTCAAATTTTTACAACATAAATACCTTGTCAATTGGTGATAAAAAAAGTCGTAAAAAAGCTATACATAAATTTATCCAAGAGCGATGTTTAGAATATCAAAACAATAGCGATGAATGCATACATTTTCTTAAAAGAGTGTAATTTTCATAGATCCAACAAGTTCTGTCCGAAACGTGACATTACATTGTGGAAAATCCCACAAATTGCTTCATGTCTAATACACGAATAATAGAACATAACGCATCAGTGTATTTGTGGGTGTGTGTGGCTTATCTTTCAGATTTGAATCTTTGTTTTATAATTTTTCTGAAGTCATTGGTAATCAAACTGTGAGATTTTATAATTAAAATGAGTTCTCACTACCTGTCGAATAATGTATTGGTCAAGGTAAGCGTTGTTCTTTCTGCCAAATTGTTTCAATAACATGGGTTGGATGGACTGTAGTCCAAGCTTGAACAATAAATCGTCTATAGTGGTTCTATAAATGGAAAATGTCTCCAGACGACTTATACTTCCAGACATCTTTATAGGAGAGATTTTCCAAACAAACAGCGACATATTTTAAACTTCAGCTGTTCAAAACTGGTCAAAAATATTCTAAATCGATTGCACAATTCAACTGAAACCAGAAATATGCCGAGGGACGATTTATATTAATAAATATTTTGTCTTTATAATTGCTGTACGACTTTCGCTTGGTGCTAAAATTCTTAGTATTTCAGATATTTTAATTTTATAACAATGTAAACGGGAGGATTATTTTATTATATCGTGTTTCTAAATTGTCGACTAAATACACTATAAAGCTGCGTAAATACTTTCTTCATATCCCTTTTTGTATCGGAGATATAAGTCAATTAAAAATATTTCATTAGGTGTACGACTTTCGCTTGGAGCCACTGTATGTGGTCAGATAAATGAGCTAAAGCCTAGATATTCTAGGCAGTCACGGTTGTAATTGTTCTTAGTGTATTTAGAATGATAATGAGTTTATGGGTATGTAAATTTTCCGCGATGATCGGACAAATTCTGTTTAAAAACTTATGTTACCAATCTGTTCAAATAGAAAAGAGGAATTTCTATCTGCAACAAAGTGGGATTATGTCCACAAGTTTTTAGCCATTGGGAACCAAACAATGCCAACTGATATATCGCGAAAAATGTCTAAAATTGTCTTTACACCCTACACTACACTGTGGAAAGAGAAGTAGCCAGGATTTCATTTGGGTGTTGCCCACCTGACCAAAATTTTGAAAGATCATGTAAGCGAAAATTTCTTATTTAGCAATGATTTAAGCCTTATTTTAGACTCATATTACTGATGAAATAACTTTCATTACTATTTTTTAATTAAATATGAACTTAGAGGCTGACAAAAAAACCAAACAAAATATTTGTGCCGTATATAAAATGTATTGATTTTGTATCACGAGTTTGCTTTAAACTCTGTACGTACCGTAATGTGGGACAAATCATTGGCATATACCAAACATATTTAGTAACTAAACTTCTTCATAAAGGCTCAAAATATTAAATTACGTTAAACGAAGTTTGGAAGAAAATGTTAAAAAAAAAGTTTTATAGTTATCGTACAAAAGAGCGATTTTAGTAAGTGCCGACAGGAAAGGATTGACTTAATCCGGAAGAAACTTGTACCATATTCAAACCTGATTCATGACTAGATAAAATAATACGATGTGTAAAATCTGCACCAATCAGAAACTTCTTGCGAGACTTATCTTGCGGATTTGCCATTTTGGTTGGTGCCATCAGGGTTTCTTGGAGCTTTTAGGTCAATATGTCAGGAAGTATGGACTTGAGCAAGAAAAAAATTGTACCGTCGTAAAGGGAGCCGCAAGGACAACCTACTGAAAAAGAATTCAAAACGATTCGAAAGCGGCTCTTAAACTTCACTTTATCCGAATTTTGTGTGGGAGTTACCCGAAGGAGCCGACCGATATAGTCCATATTCGTACCCGATCTGGAAGAAATAATACAATGTGCAAGGTTCGGACCAAATCACGTTCACACCATTTTACAGAAAATTTTTGAACTTTTGTGGTTTGTATGGCCCATCTTTTAACTTAAACTAAGTTTTGACAAAATATTACGATACCCAATATTTGGTTCGAATCGGTTGATCCGTTCGAGAGCTATCGTGAGCACCAGTCAGCCAGACAGACAGACATACGGACGGACATGGATAAATCGACTCCAAAATGTCTGAAACAAATTTCGTCCAAACATACTTGGGGTCTAATCTAATTTTTGGTCGTATCAAAGTGGCTAGTAAGGCCTAAAGCCTGAGGGTATAATGACGTAAGACTTCTTGGCCAATTTCTTCTTGTTTTCAGAACTTATTTGACAGCATATCAGAGTTAATGTATGTTTAAAACAGTGGATATATTAATAAACGCATATAAATATTTTTAAAGTGAATATTATGTAATTCAGTGATATCACTTCGGTAAGACCAAAAGAAAGAGCATACAATCGGCAAACATTAGAAATATCTTAACATTGAAAGTATTCCTTGTGTTTAGAGCGGTATTATGTTTATCGTGGGCAAGTCCATATTTCCTGTAAAAAACTGAAAATTATACTGTGACGATCTGAAATGACTGGTGGGCGCAATATCTTTTACAAGGAATGACTCCCAAAATAAGATATACTTTCAAAATGAACAACACTTGCGATCAATGATAAAATCCATATTTTCTTGGCAAGTGCATACGTCCGAAAATGGCTACACAATTCTGAAAATCTACTAATACATAGCTTTGGGTTAAAGGATTTTGCATGTGTAGCCGCTATTCGATCTGTCCATAGATGAAAGTTTCAGTTCACGCAGGCTCAGGGTATATTCCTGTCCGCAAAGCCGACAGGAAGAATCTGTTTTCGATCAGTTTTTTGTGATTTCGTTTGTCGTCACAAAGTCCTTTGCCGAAGAAGAAAAAGGAACATTTCTAGGAATGTGCATCTATTGAAAGTACTTCCCAAAATACATTTCAAAGAGTAATCGACAGAAAAATCCCTGAAGTTGAAATTCAATGTAATTTCGAATATTGGAAATAATGTGCAATCTTTTATCTATATATATAAATGAGCTTGGTGATAAGTGATTGACTGACTGACTGACTGACTCATCATCAACGCCCAGCCAAAACGGCTAAAGCTAGGAGCTTGAAATTTTACCAGTGGGTCACTGTTGATGCAAATGTGCGAGATAAGGCCGGGTTTTAGAAAATTCGTCCTGGAACCACAAAAAATAACAACAACAAAAATCCTTATTTTTCATTACTATTACGTACTTATTCACTTAGTTGGCCCTCTGCAAGACATGTGTCAAATTAACAATGCTATAACTTCTTGATATCGTAAGAGATCACACATAATTTCAAATTTTGTAGTTTACTTCTAGGCGCACTTATTTTATCGTAAACCACTAAATAATAGAAAGACAAGACATTTGTTATCTTCCATTGCAACAGATGTCGCAGTTGGTGATAATGGTGTATAAACATCAATTACGCAAATGAACAAATGAGTTGCTGTTGAAGACAACATTAGGGGAATAAATTCAGAAATCGGCCAGAAATAACAACAACTAAAAACTGTATGGACCTGACTTTTTGGTAATAACTAAATGTTTGCAAATCAATGAAAGTGCAATAGAATTGTGCATATTACCACGATTTATTTGCAATTAAGAATTTTATCGTATATGGAGATGTACAGTCATAACTATTCAATTTTCAATTTCAAAATCTGTAATTTGAAGAAATCGCTAAATAATTAATGAAATCAATAATAGGCCCAGGAATATAGGAATATAGGAATTTGGTATGGAAATCAAGGTTGGGAAGTGGTGCTTCTAAAAGGAAATGGTTTGGAAAATTACTAATCATGTGTACGAAAAGTACTAAATGGTACTAAATTTAGTACAATTTAGATTTGGGTGAACGTAAAGAGCTGGAAACCTGAAATTTGGAATTAAGGTTACTGTTGTAGTGTAGGATTGAGATATGAGGGAAGTTTTGGAAATTCGTGATTATGTGTACGAAAAGTACTAAATAGTACTAAATTTGGTACAATAGGGATTTGGGTGAACGGATAGAGCTGGAATCCTGATATTTGGAATTGAGATTACTGTTGGAGTGTAGGATTGAAGAACTTTTGGAAATTCGTACTTATGTGTATGAAAAGAACTAAATGGTACTAAATTTCATACAATGGGGATTTGGGTGAACGGATAATAGCTGGAATCTTGAAATTTGGAATTGAGATTACTGGTGGGGTGTAGCATTGAGGTAGTTTTGAAAATTCGTACTTATGGGTACGAAAAGTACTAAATTTAGTACAATTTGGATTTGAATGAACGGATAGAGCTGGAAACCTGAAATTTGGAATTAATATTACTGTTGAAGTGTAGGATTTAGATATGAGGGTGCTTTTGGAAATTAGTACTTATGTGTACGGAAAGTACTAAATGGCACTAAATTTTGTATAATGGGGATTTGGGTGAACGGATAACGCTGGAATCTCTAAATTTGGAACTGAGATTACTGGTGGAGTTTAATATTGTGGAAGTTTTGGAAATTCGTACATAGGGTACGAAAAATACTAAATAGCACTAAATTTGGTACAGTTTCGATTTGGGTGAACGGATAGGGCTTGATTCCTCAAATTTGGACTGAGGATCACTGATGAAGAGTAAGAAAGATGCACCAAAGGTTTTTTGGAAACTTGAGTGTACGAAAAGTAATAATTGGTACTAAATTTAGTACAATTTGGATTTGAGTGAACGGATAGAGCTGGATTCCTGAAATTTGGAATTGATATTACTGTTGGAGTGTAGGACTGGGGAAGTTTTGGAAATTCTTACTTATGTGAATGAAAATTACTAAATGGTACTAAATTTGGGACAATGGGGATTTGGGTGAACGGATATAGTTGGAATCTCGAAATTAGGAATTGAGATTACTGGTGGGGTGTAGAATTGAGGTAGTTTTGAAAATTCGTACTTATGGGTACGAAAAGTACTAAATGGTACTAAATTTAGTACAATTTGGATTTGGGTGAACGTATGTATGTAGCTGGAAACCTGAAATTTGGAATTAAGATTACTGTGAAGTGTAGGACTGAGATATGAGGGTGGTTGTGGAAATTCGTACTTATGTGTTCGAAAAGTACTAAATTTGGTACAATTGGGATTCGAGTGAACGGACAGAGCTGGAATCCTGAAATTTGAAATTGAGATTACTGTTGGATCATAGGATTGGGGAAATTTTGGAAATTCGTATTTATGTGTACGAAAAGTACTAAATGGTACTAAATTTATTACAATTTGGATTTGGGTGAACGGATAGAACTGGAATCCTGAATTTTAAGTATTTTAATTTTATTTATTTTAATTTAAAGTATGAATTTTAGTAAACGGAAAGAGTTAGAATTTGCAACCCGTTCGCGGTAGGCTATAGAGGTAGAATTTGGATTTGGGTGACGGATAGTGTTTGCGTCCTGAAATTTGAAATTAGGATTACTATTGGAGTGTAGGACTGAGGTAGTAAGGGTACGAAAAGTACTAAGTGGTACTACCTGTGGTACAATTTGCATTTGGGGGAACGGACAGAGCTAGAATCCTGGAATTTGGTCAGACTGCTGTTGGAGTATAGGATTGAGATGGAAGTAGTTTTTGAAATTCGTACTTATGGGTACGAAATGTACCAAATGGTACAACTTGGATTTGAGTGCACGGATAGCGCTGGAATCCTGTTATTTAGAATTATGGTTACTGTTGAAGTGAAGGGTTAAGGTTGTTTTTTTAAAATCGAATTGTACAGAATTTGTTACAATTTGTTTTTGTGTAAAGGGGTTTTTGGAAATTCGTCGTAGAAAGGTACGAAAAGTGCTAAAGTGTACTAAATATGGAATCCATTGTATTAGGCAAACGCGAAGAGCTAGAAATCTGAAATTTTTAACGAGTGGTCATTGATGGAGATTTAGGAAGATATACCAAAGGGTATTTAGAAACTCGACCTATAAGTGTACAAAAAGTACTAAAAGTTTCTAAATTTGGTACCAATTGCATATTTTTAATGGATAAAGCTAGAATCTTCAAATTTGGTATGGGAAATCAGGTTGGGACATGGCGTTGAAATAAGGAAATGGTTTTGGAAGTTCGTATTTATGATTACGAGCAGTACTAAATTTGGATTTGGGTGAACGGATAGAGCTGGAATCCTAAAGTTTTGAATTAAGATTACTGTAGGGGTGTAGGATTGAGATAGTTTTGGAAATTCGTACCTTTGGGTACGAAAAGTACTAAATGGTACTAAATTTGGTACAATTTAGATTTGGATGAACGGATAGAGCTGGAATTCTGAAATTTGGAACTAAGATTACTGCCGGACAGTAGAATTGAGGTAGTTTTGGAAATTCGTACTTATGGGTACAGAAAGCACTAAATTTGGTACAATTTGAATTTTAGTAAACGGAGTGTGAAATTTTGAAAAGTCGTACGTATGGGTACGAGAAGTACTAAATGGTACTAAATATGGTACAATATGGATTTGGGTGAACGGGTAGAGCTGGAATCCTAAAATTTTTGTTTGGGAAAAAAATGGTACTAAATTTGATACAATTTGGATTCGGGTGAATTAATAGAGCTGGAATCCTGAAATTTGGAATTACGATTACGGTCGAAGAGTAGGATTCAGATTGTTTTGAAAAAGCAAACTTATGATTACGAAAAGCACTAAATGGTACTAAATTTAGTACAATTTGTATGTAGGTGAACGGATAGCGGTGGAATCCTGCAATTTGAAAGTATGATTATTGTAGCCCTGTTGCGTTGAGGAAGTTTTGAAAATTGGTACGAAAATTCTAAATTGTTCTAAATTTAGTACAATTTTAATTTGGTTTAACGGATAGAGTTTGAATCCTGAAATTTGGAAGTAAGATTACTACTAAAGTGAAGGATTGAGGTAGTTTTGGAAAATCTTACTTATGGGTACGAAGAGTTCGACTTGATACTAAGTTTGGTACAATTTGGAATTGGACGAACGGATACAGCTGGAATCTTGAGATTTGGAATTACTGTAATTATTATGGAATTTACTGTAATTATTTTGTATTAATGTCCATGTATGGCTGAGATATGTAGTCGAAATACGTACCATAAGTATACGAAAATTACTTAATGGTACTCAATTTGTTTTTGGGTGTAGGGACAGTGCTGGAATTTTTATTTTTTGGAGTTAGGGTGTGTATTGGTGTGCAACGTTGATCTCGCTGTTAATGTGTAAGGGTGAGATACGGCTGATCTTTTTGAAAATCGAACTTAAGGGGTACAGTACTAAGATAAAAATAAATATTAATTAAAATTGGTATTAGTGCGACCAAATTTTCAGTGTTTGTCATTTCCATATTATATATTGTTTATTTGTTTTTTTATATCCTTTCCGCATACGAAGTAGCGGGCATTTTGCTAGTTATTATATATATAAATGAGCTTGGTGATAAGTGATTGATTGACTGACTGACTGACTCATCATCAACGCCCAGCCAAAACGGCTAAAGCTAGGAGCTTGAAATTTTACCAGTGGGTCACTGTTGATGCAAATGTGCGAGATAAGGCCGGGTTTTAGAAAATTCGTCCTGGAACCACAAAAAATAACAACAACAAAAATCCTTATTTTTCATTACTATTACGTACTTATTCACTTAGTTGGCACTCTACAAGACATGTGTCAAATTAACAATGCTATAACTTCTTGATATCGTAAGAGATCACACATAATTTCAAATTTTATAGTTTACTTCTAGGCGCACTTATTTTATCGTAAACCACTAAATAATAGAAAGACAAGATATTTGTTATCTTCCATTGCAACAGATGTCGCAGTTGGTGATAATGGTGTATAAACAACAATTACGCAAATGAACAAATGAGTTGCTGTTGAAGACAACATTAGGGGAATAAATTCAGAAATCGGCCAGAAATAACAACAACTAAAAACTGTATGGACCTGACTTTTTGGTAATAACTAAATGTTTGCAAATCAATGAAAGTGCAATAGAATTGTGCATATTACCACGATTTATTTGCAATTAAGAATTTTATCGTATATGGAGATGTACAGTCATAACTATTCAATTTTCAATTTCAAAATCTGTAATTTGAAGAAATCGCTAAATAATTAATGAAATCAATAATAGGCCCCATGAATATAGGAATATAGGAATTTGGTATGGAAATCAAGGTTGGGAAGTGGTGCTTCTAAAAGGAAATGGTTTGGAAAATTACCAATCATGTGTACGAAAAGTACTAAATGGTACTAAATTTAGTACAATTTAGATTTGTGTGAACGTAAAGAGCTGGAAACCTGAAATTTGGAATTAAGGTTACTGTTGTAGTGTAGGATTGAGATATGAGGGTAGTTTTGGAAATTCGTGCTTATGTGTACGAAAAGTACTAAATAGTACTAAATTTGGTACAATAGGGATTTGGGTGATCGGATAGAGCTGGAATCCTGATATTTGGAATTGATATTACTGTTGGAGTGTTGGATTGAAGAACTTTTGGAAATTCGTACTTATGTGTATGAAAAGTACTAAATGGTACTAAATTTGATACAATGGGGATTTGGGTGAACGGATAATAGCTGGAATCTCGAAATTTGGAATTGACATTACTGGTGGGGTGTAGGATTGAAGTAGTTTTTAAATTCGTACTTATGGGTACGAAAAGTACTAAATGGTACTAAATTTAGTACAATTTGGATTTGAATGAACGGATAGAGCTGGAAACCTGAAATTTGGAATTAATATTACTGTTGAAGTGTAGGATTGAGATATAAGGGTGGTTTTGGAAATTAGTACTTATGTGTACGGAAAGAACTAAATGGAACTAAATTTTTTATAATGGGGATTTGGGTGAACGGGTAGCGCTGGAATCTCTAAATTTGGAACTGAGATTACTGGTGGAGTTTAATATTGTGGAAGTTTTGGAAATTCGTACATAGGGTACGAAAAATACTAAATAGCACTAAATTTGGTACAGTTTCGATTTGGGTGAACGGATAGGGCTTGATTCATCAAATTTGGACTGAGGATCACTGATGAAGAGTAAGAAAGATGCACCAAAGGGTTTTTGGAAACTTGAGTGTACGAAAAGTAATAATTGGTACTAAATTTAGTACAATTTGGATTTGAGTGAACGGATAGAGCTGGATTCCTGAAATTTGGAATTGATATTACTGTTGGTGTGTAGGACTGGGGAAGTTTTGGAAATTCTTACTTATGTGAATGAAAAGTACTAAATGGTACTAAATTTGGGACAATGGGGATTTGGGTGAACGGATATAGTTGGAATCTCGAAATTTGGAATTGAGATTACTGGTGGGGTGTAGAATTGAGGTAGTTTTGAAAATTCGTACTTATGGGTACGAAAAGTACTAAATGGTACTAAATTTAGTACAATTTGGATTTGGGTGAACGTATGTATGTAGCTGGAAACCTGAAATTTGGAATTAAGATTACTGTGAGGTGTAGGACTGAGATATGAGGGTGGTTTTGGAAATTTGTACTTATGTGTTCGAAAAGTACTTAATTTGGTACAATAGGGATTCGAGTGAACGGACAGAGCTGGAATCCTGAAATTTGAAATTGAGATTACTGTTGGATCATAGGATTGGGGAAATTTTGGAAATTCGTATTTATGTGTACGAAAAGTACTAAATGGTACTAAATTTATTACAATTTGGATTTGGGTGAACGGATAGAACTGGAATCCTGAATTTTAAGTATGTTAATTTTATTTATTTTAATTTAAAGTATGAATTTTTGTAAACGGAAAGAGTTAGAATTTGCAACCCGTTCGCGGTAGGCTATAGAGGTAGAATTTGGATTTGGGTGACGGATAGTGTTTGCGTCCTGAAATTTGAAATTAGGATTACTATTGGAGTGTAGGACTGAGGTAGTAAGGGTACGAAAAGTACTAAGTGGTACTACCTGTGGTACAATTTGCATTTGGGGGAACGGACAGAGCTAGAATCCTGGAATTTGGTCAGACTGCTGTTGGAGTATAGGATTGAGATGGAAGTAGTTTTTGAAATTCGTACTTATGGGTACGAAATGTACCAAATGGTACAACTTGGATTTGAGTGCACGGATAGCGCTGGAATCCTGTTATTTGGAATTATGGTTACTGTTGAAGTGAAGGATTAAGGTTGTTTTGGAAAATCGAATTGTACAGAATTTGGTACAATTTGTTTTTGTGTAAAGGGGTTTTTGGAAATTCGTCGTAGAAAGGTACGAAAAGTGCTAAAGTGTACTAAATATGGAATCCATTGTATTAGGCAAACGCGAAGAGCTAGAAATCTGAAATTTTGAACGAGTGGTCATTGATGGAGAGTTATGAAGATGTACCAAAGGGTATTTAGAAACTCGACCTATAAGTGTACGAAAAGTACTAAAAGTTTCTAAATTTGGTACCAATTGCATATTTTTAATGGATAAAGCTAGAATCTTCAAATTTGGTATGGGAATCAAGGTTGGGAATGGCGTTGAAATAAGGAAATGGTTTTGGAAGTTCGTATTTATGATTACGAGCAGTACTAAATTTGGATTTGGGTGAACGGATAGAGCTGGAATCCTAAAGTTTTGAATTAAGATTACTGTAGGGGTGTATGATTGAGATAGTTTTAGAAATTCGTACCTTTGGGTACGAAAAGTACTAAATGGTACTAAATTTGGTACAATTTGGATTTGGATGAATTAATAGAGCTGGAATCCTGAAATTTGGAATTACGATTACAGTCGAAGAGTAGGATTTAGGTTGTTTTGAAAAAGCAAACTTATGGTTACGAAAAGCACTAAATGATACTAAATTTAGTACAATTTGTATGTAGGTGAACGGATAGCGGTGGAATCCTGCAATTTGAAAGTATGATTATTGTAGCCCTGTTGCGTTGAGGAAGTTTTGAAAATTGGTACGAAAATTCTAAATTGTTCTAAATTTAGTACAATTTTAATTTGGTTTAACGGATAGAGTTTGAATCCTGAAATTTGGAAGTAAGATTACTACTAAAGTGAAGGATTGAGGTAGTTTTGGAAAATCTTACTTATGGGTACGAATAGTTCGACTTGATACTAAGTTTGGTACAATTTGGAATTGGACGAACGGATACAGCTGGAATCTTGAGATTTGGAATTACTGTAATTATTATGGAATTTACTGTAATTATTTTGTATTAATGTCCGTGTATGGCTGAGATATGTCGTCGAAATACGTACCATAAGTATACGAAAATTACTTAATGGTACTCAATTTGTTTTTGGGTGTAGGGACAGTGCTGGAATTTTTATTTTTTGGAGTTAGGGTGTGTATTGGTGTGCAACGTTGATCTCGCTGTTAATGTGTAAGGGTGAGATACGGCTGACCTTTTTTAAAAACGAACTTAAGGGGTACGTACAGTACTAAGATAAAAAAAAAAATTGATTAAAATTGGTATTAGTGCGACCAAATTTTCAGTGTTTGTCATTTCCATATTATATATTGTTTATTTGTTTTTTTTTTTATATCCTTTCCGCATACGAAGTAGCGGGCATTTTGCTAGTAAATAAAATATAAACATTGACCTCAAGCTCAATAATCTTGATTTTATTAACATTCGAAAGGTCGAATAAAACATAAAAATACGAAAGGAAAATCCTTTTTTGCACAACAGACATTTACTAATTTGTAGCAAGAGATCAGTTTCAAATAATCTCAACGGGCGACACTACGGTAAAACAGAAATTATATCATAAAAAATTGTTGATATAGTTTTTTTTGCAAATTTCAAACATAATAAATAATTTGTAATTGTTATGATAATCAAAATAGTTCATTAAAGAACGCGTTAGAGACTATATACAAAGATTTAAAACCTCCTTGCACGTCGGTGGTATGTAACATACAAAAGGAAACGAGATAGACCCATAATTCTTTCAAGGCATATATCGCTCATTTACTCAAAGAGTGGCATAACTCAAAAAATGTGTATTCTGTATACTCTAAAACTACGAGTTTCGCATAATTGAATACAAAATTTTTTGGAGTTTATGAAGCAATAAAACACTTCAAATCATGCTTGATCTTGCACAGACATTTAGCACTGATATCTGGCTAGCTGTTTGCAAAATATGGTCCACGTAAATGTGTCACTCTTTGAGTAAATGAGCGATATGTACATAGAATTACTTTCGGAGTTGATCGCATTTATTGTCCGATTCAGCTGAATATTGGGAAATATAATTTTGATTGGGACCATAGTGCATAGGAAGAACGCCATTGCTTTTGGTGAAAATCGGTTCAGATTTGGATATAGCTCCTGCATATATTTTCGCCCATTTTCACCTATTTGCTGCACCAAACACGTTATACATGTTTTATTTCGCTGAAATTTGGAATGTGTGACTGAATTCGGTTTAAAAAATAATTGTGTCAAATTTTATCGGAATCGGTCAGATTTAGATATAGCTCCCATATATGCATATGCAGGGACGTACTCAGGATTTCGTTTAGGGGGGGGGGGGGGTCAACTTGACCAAAAACCATTAAAGTTAAAAATGTTGTGTAGCGTTACGTAAAACTATTTTAAAGGTTTTTAGTTCATTTTGTATGCAATATTGCCACAAAGTATATATGTACATTCAATAGAGAAAGATCACAATATTTTAGATACAAGTTTGAAATTTGGATGTTTAGAATTGAAAATGAACCATATCAGACCACGCAATAACTAAAAAGGATTCAAATGAATATTACCCCAAATGAATATGAATAATATAGGTTAATATTTTGGTGTATCCCAGATTTTCAACCACATTAGCTTTTTTTTTTGGCATTTTGAGTTCTAACCCCCACAGAATATAGCTACATGTTTCGCTGTCGATAGATTTTCTGTAATTCGAAGCTGATAATTTTTAAAAACGTCGTCTGTAATATGGATTTTGGAAATCCTTTTGTTGGGAGAATCTTCATGCAGAAAGTGTGGAAAATAGATCCACGTTCGTATACAGGGATTGCATTCGAGAATATTTCGAATAGAGATATACAGTGTTTTAATGTGCAGGGTTTTACAGTTCTGCCCGAACAAGTATTCAAGTATAAAATGTATTGGACATTTAATTTACTAAAAAGCACAATTTCTTTAAGAAAAGACAAAACACTGATTTATTCACCCACTTTAACGTCTTTACTCAGCGATGTCCTCTAGAACACTGATGAAAAAGACCAACATAATTAATACCATTTTTTTCTTTTCCTCTTCGCTTGCTACGTTGATTAACAACAACAAATCACGGAACACACATTGTTTAGTCCGCACTATAGGACTTGGGGGGAACAAGTGTAGCAAAGGCTCTCCCAATAGAGCCAGTACGCCCAATGCGTACGAGTGGCCGTCAATAGAAATGGAAATAGAAATAAAACATGATAGTTTTATTAGTAAAAAGGTTTGGCTCAATTGCCGGTGTTTATTTAATGGTAAACAATATTACCTTTCTACAACGATATGTAGCAATGCTTACGATAAAGCGCGGGTGTTGCTTGCAAGTCAAGCGGTCGATCGATCGTTTTCGTTTATTTGTTTATGTTTTGTGTATGTTGACATCTGCATGGATGCTTGAAGAGGGCGGTTGTCAAGTGAATATTCGTTGAAATCTGCGATTCATAGGGTCAACTAAAACAGTATGATCAATTCTAACTTAAACACACGTGTTTTACGCATTACACCATGCACACAGCTCTTTATTATAAACCAGCATTTCGCAGCTGCGAGAGCCATAAAAATATGTTGGTACCTAAACATATTAAATTGAGATATGTTATAAAATGTTGCAAACATATATTTGTTTGGACACAAACAAATTATGTTCGGGTCCAAACATATATTTGTTTGCAATCAGTCCAAAACAAATATTTGTTTGGATCCAAACATATCTATCTATATATATAAATGAGCTTGGTGATAAGTGATTGACTGACTGACTGACTGACTCATCATCAACGCCCAGCCAAAACGTCTAAGGCTAGGAGCTTGAAATTTTACCAGTGGGTCACTGGTGATGCAAATGTGCGAGATAAGGCCGGGTTTTAGAAAATTCGTCCTGGAACCACAAAAAATAACAACAACAAAAATCCTTATTTTTCATTATTATTACGTACTTATTCACTTAGTTGGCCCTCTGCAAGACATGTGTCAAATTAACAATGCTATAACTTCATGATACCGTAAACGATCACACATAATTTCAAATTTTGTAATTTACTTCTAGGCGCACTTATTTTATCGTAAACCACTAAATAATAGAAAGACAAGACATTTGTTATCTTCCATTGCAACAGATGTCGCAGTTGGTGATAATGATATAAACATCAATTACGCGAAAAATACAAACCGATCCTGATTTAGTTTTCACATAACAGGTGTCGCACAAAAGATTTTCATTCGTTAAAATACAGTTAGAAAAGATGATTACAAACGATGCATTTGTAAAAATTTTTATTTTCAATTTAAAATTAAAACAAAAATTCTTTCAATAAATGATGTTGGGTTTGTTGAACAAATGAGTTGCTGTTGAAGACAACATTAGGGGAATAAATTCAGAAATCGGCCAGAAATAACAACAACTAAAAACTGTATGGACCTGTCTTTTTGCTAATAACTAAATGTTTGCAAATCAATGAAAGTGCAATAAAATTGTGCATATTACCACGATTTATTTGCAATTAAGAATTTTATCGTATAAGGAGATGTACAGTCATAACTATTCAATTTCAAAATGTGTGATTTGAAGAAATCGCTAAATAATTAATGAAATCAATAATAGGCCCCAGGAATATAGGAATTTGGTATGGAAATCAAGGTTGGGAAGTGGTGCTTCTAAAAGGAAATGGTTTGGAAAATTACCAATCATGTGTACGAAAAGTACTAAATGGTACTAAATTTAGTGCAATTTAGATTTGGGTGAACGTAAAGAGCTGGAAACCTGAAATTTGGAATTAAGGTTACTGTTGTAGTGTAGGATTGAGATATGAGGGTAGTTTTGGAAATTCGTGCTTATGTGTACGAAAAGTACTAAATAGTACTAAATTTGGTACAATAGGATTTGGGTGAACGGATAGAGCTGGAATCCTGATATTTGGAATTGAGATTACTGTTGGAGTGTAGGATTGAAGAACTTTTGGAAATTCTTACTTATGTGTATGAAAAGTACTATATGGTACTAAATTTGATACAATGGGGATTTGGGTGAACGGATAATAGCTGGAATTTCGAAATTTGGAATTGAGATTACTGGTGGGGTGTAGGATTGAGGTAGTTTTGAAAATTCGTACTTATGGGTACGAAAAGTACTAAATGGTACTAAATTTAGTACAATTTGGATTTGAATGAACGGATAGAGCTGGAAACCTGAAATTTGGAATTAATATTACTGTTGAAGTGTAGGATTGAGATATGAGGGTGGTTTTGGAAATTAGTACTTATGTGTACGGAAAGTACTAAATGGAACTAAATTTTGTATAATGGGGATTTGGGTGAACGGATAGCGCTGGAATCTCTAAATTTGGAACTGAGATTACTGGTGGAGTTTAGTATTGTGGAAGTTTTGGAAATTCGTACATAGGGTACGAAAAATACTAAATAGCACTAAATTTGATACAGTTTCGATTTGGGTGAACGGATAGAGTTTGATTCCTCAAATTTGGACTGAGGATCACTGATGAAGAGTAAGAAAGATGCACCAAAGGGTTTTTGGAAACTTGAGTGTACGAAAAGTACTAAATGGTACTAAATTTAGTACAATTTGGATTTGGGTGAACGGATAGAGCTGGATTCCTGAAATTTGGAATTGATATTACTGTTGGAGTGTAGGACTGGGGAAGTTTTGGAAATTCTTACTTATGTGAATGAAAAGTACTAAATGGTACTAAATTTGGGGCAATGGGGATTTGGGTGAACGGATATAGTTGGAATCTCGAAATTTGGAATTGAGATTACTGGTGGGGTGCAGAATTGAGGTAGTTTTGAAAATTCGTACTTATGGGTACGAAAAGTACTAAATGGTACTAAATTTAGTACAATTTGGATTTGGGTGAACGTATGTATGTATGTAGCTGGAAACCTGAAATTTGGAATTAAGATTACTGTGAAGTGTAGGACTGAGATATGAGGGTGGTTTTGGAAATTCGTACTTATGTGTTCGAAAAGTACTAAATTTGGTACAATAGGGATTCGAGTGAACGGACAGAGCTGGAATCCTGAAATTTGAAATTGAGATTACTGTTGGAGCATAGGATTGGGGAAATTTTGGAAATTCGTATTTATGTGTACGAAAAGTACTAAATGGTACTAAATTTATTACAATTTGGATTTGGGTGAACGGATAGAACTGGAATCCTGAATTTTAAGTATTTTAATTTTATTTATTTTAATTTAAAGTATGAATTTTTGTAAACGGAAAGAGTTAGAATTTGCGGATAGTGTTTGAGTCCTGAAATTTGAAATTAGGATTACTATTGGAGTGTAGGACTGAGGTAGTTAGGGTACGAAAAGTACTAAGTGGTACTACCTGTGGTACAATTTGGATTTGGGGGAACGGATAGAGCTGGAATCCTGGAATTTGGTCAGACTGCTGTTGGAGTATAGGATTGAGATGGAAGTAGTTTTTGAAATTCGTACTTATGGGTACAAAATGTACCAAATGGTACAACTTGGATTTGAGTGCACGGATAGCGCTGGAATCCTGTTATTTGGAATTATGGTTACTGTTGAAGTGAAGGATTAAGGTTGTTTTGGAAAATCGCATTGTACAGAATTTGGTATAATTTGTTTTTGTGTAAAGGGGTTTTTGGAAATTCGTCGTAGAAAGGTATGAAAAGTGCTAAAGTGTACTAAATATGGAATCCATTGTATTAGGTAAACGCGAAGAGCTAGAAATCTGAAATTTTGAACGAATGGTCATTGATGGAGAGTTAGGAAGATGTACCAAAGGGTATTTAGAAACTCGACCTATAAGTGTACGAAAAGTACTAAAAGTTTCTAAATTTGGTACCAATTGCATATTTTTAATGGATAAAGCTAGAATCTTCAAATTTGGTATGGGAATCAAGGTTGGGAAATGACGTTGGAATAAGGAAATGGTTTTGGAAGTTCGTATTTATGATTACGAGCAGTACTAAATTTGGATTTGGGTGAACGGATAGAGCTGGAATCCTAAAGTTTTGAATTAAGATTACTGTAGGGGTGTAGGATTGAGATAGTTTTGGAAATTCGTACCTTTGGGTACGAAAAGTACTAAATGGTACTAAATTTGGTACAATTTGGATTTGGATGAACGGATAGAGCTGGAATTCAGAAATTGGGAACTAAGATTACTGCCGACAGTAGAATTGAGGTAGTTTTGGAAATTCGTACTTATGGGTACAGAAAGCACTAAATTTGGTACAATTTGAATTTTAGTAAACGGATAGTGTTGGAATTAGGAATTAAGATTACTGTAGGAGTGTAGTATTGAGGAAATTTTGAAAAGTCGTACGTATGGGTAAGAGAAGTACTAAATGGTACTAAATATGGTACAATATGGATTTGGGTGAACGGGTAGAGCTGGAATCCTGAAATTTTTGTTTGGGAAAGAAATGGTACTAAATTTGATACAATTTGGATTCGGGTGAATTAATAGAGCTGGAATCCTGAAATTTGGAATTACGATTACGGTCGAAGAGTAGGATTCAGATTGTTTTGAAAAAGCAAACTTATGATTACGAAAAGCACTAAATGGTACTAAATTTAGTACAATTTGTATGTAGGTGAACGGATAGCGGTGGAATCCTGCAATTTGAAAGTATGATTATTGTAGCCCTGTTGCGTTGAGGAAGTTTTGAAAATTGGTACGAAAATTATAAATTGTTCTAAATTTAGTACAATTTTAATTTGGTTTAACGGATAGAGTTTGAATCCTGAAATTTTGAAGTAAGATTACTACTAAAGTGAAGGATGGAGGTAGTTTTGGAAAATCTTACTTATGGGTACGAAGAGTTCGACTTGATACTAAGTTTGTACAATTTGGAATTGGACGAACGGATACAGCTGGAATCTTGAGATCTGTAATTATTATGGAATTTACTGTAATTATTTTGTATTAATGTCCGTGTATGGCTGAGATATGTCGTCGAAATACGTACCATAAGTATACGAAAATTACTTAATGGTACTCATTTTTTTTTGGGTGTAGGGACAGTGCTGGAATTTTTATTTTTTGGAGTTAGGGTGTGTATTGGTGTGCAACGTTGATCTCGCTGTTAATGTGTAAGGGTGAGATACGGCTGATCTTTTTGAAAATCGAACTTAAGGGGTACGTACAGTACTAAGATAAAAATAAATATTTATTAAAATTGGTATTAGTGCGACCAAATTTTCAGTGTTTGTCATTTCCATATTATATATTGTTTATTTGTTTTTTTATATCCTTTCCGCATACGAAGTAGCGGGCATTTTTGCTATATATATATATAAATGAGCTTGGTGATAAGTGATTGACTGACTGACTGACTCATCATCAACGCCCAGCCAAAACGGCTAAAGCTAGGAGCTTGAAATTTTACCAGTGGGTCACTGTTGATGCAAATGTGCGAGATAAGGCCGGGTTTTAGAAAATTCGTCCTGGAACCACAAAAATAACAACAACAAAAATCCTTATTTTTCATTATTATTACGTACTTATGCACTTAGTTGGCCCTCTGCAAGACATGTGTCAAATTAACAATGCTATAACTTCATGATACCGTAAACGATCACACATAATTTCAAATTTTGTAGTTTACTTCTAGGCGCACTTATTTTATCGTAAACCACTAAATAATAGAAAGACAAGACATTTGTTATCTTCCATTGCAACAGATGTCGTGAATAACTAAATATTTGCAAATCAATGAAAGTGCAATAAAATTGTGCATATTACCACTATTTATTTGCCATTAAGAATTTTATCGTATATGGAGATGTACAGTCATAACTATTCAATTTCAAAATGTGTGATTTGAAGAAATCGCTAAATAATTAATGAAATCAATAATAGGCCCCAGGAATATAGGAATTTGGTATGGAAATCAAGGTTGGGAAGTGGTGCTTCTAAAAGGAAATGGTTTGGAAAATTACCAATCATGTATTCGAAAAGTACTAAATGGTACTAAATTTAGTACAATTTAGATTTGGGTGGACGTAAAGAGCTGGAAACCTGAAATTCGGAATTAAGGTTACTGTTGTAGTGTAGGATTGAGATATGAGGGTAGTTTTGGAAATTCGTGCTATGTATACGAAAAGTACTAAATAGTACTAAATTTGGTACAATAGGGATTTGGGTGAACGGATAGAGCTGGAATCCTGATATTTGGAATTGAGATTACTGTTGGAGTGTAGGATTGAAGAACTTTTGGAAATTCGTACTTATGTGTATGAAAAGTACTAAATGATACTAAATTTGATACAATGGGGATTTGGGTGAACGGAAAGAGCTGGAAACCTGAAATTTGGAATTAATATTACTGTTGAAGTGTAGGATTGAGATATGAGGGTGGTTTTGGAAATTAGTACTTATGTGTACGGAAAGTACTAAATGGAACTAAATTTTGTATAATGGGTATTTGGGTGAACGGATAGCTCTGGAATCTCGAAATTTGGAACTGAGATTACTGGTGGAGTTTAGTATTGTGGAAGTTTTGGAAATTCGTACATAGTGTACGAAAAATACTAAATAGCACTAAATTTGGTACAGTTTCGATTTGGGTGAACG